>NC_062549.1:5607683-5910102 GCF_016906955.1 Phacochoerus africanus
TAAGAGTAATGGAAGGACATTTTGTTTCTGTCTTGGATGATAGCTGCATGGACCTTTAGCTGCAATATACATCTACTCAGGAAAGACCATAAAATTACATATGTGGCCCTTAAAATATGACAGAGCAGGTTTTCTGCTAAATTTCTTCACTTTCCCTAATTTTCTCAATGGATAATTCAAGCAAAAACAAACAAAAACAATGGCTAGAAAAGATTTAATTCTCACTGACATGTGCCACTTAATTATAATGCTCTCATTGCTGGCACACCTGAGCAGAATCCTGGAGCACTAATTTAGTAGCCAGTTAGCTCTCCAGCAGCCCCAGCTAGAGTGTTCAGACCGTAGGCAGGTATGCCAATTACAATAAAACACTTTTAAAATAAGCATGGTCGAGAGTGTTAATGTGCTTAATGTGTCATGTTAAGACTGCCTTGTCCTTTATTCTTAAAAATTCAGAAATACAGCTTACAGGAAACAAACTGCTCAGATGTAGGACGTATATGCTGAGCTATTTCTCCATATGGAGTCTCAGGAATATGATGGAGAAGAGACGATGGCAAAGGCACCATTTAAATGGATTCATAGCCCACATGCTGGATTCTCATAAATACGGAACCACATCAGTTCCTCTTGTTAGTTCAAGAATCCCTGGATGATTCTAGTTTTGTTAGAAGAGAAAATAATTAGAAGAAAAGGGAAAGGGTTTGGGATAAAATAGCCACCATTTATTGAGGCTTACACATGTGCTAGGATTAAGGATTACAGATAAACTAGGACCATCCAATTTTACAACGACCCCGCATGGTACTATTTCCTCAAATATTTTAAGTCAAATGAAGAATCTGTGGTTAAATTATTTTATTATCTCAAACATATATCAGTATCTTAAATCAATAACCATTCTGTGTTTTTTCAATGACAAACTGTGTTTAAAAGCTTGTAGTTTTGAAAAAGAGCTGTTGGATTTGAGGACACAAAGACTCAGTTGGGAGACCAGTTATTTGGGTACTGAACAAGTGTGGGGAAGACTGGTGAAAGATTCAACTAGAGTTAACAAGAGAAGGGAAAAGAAGAGATTATGCATGATGGGAATTTCCAAGGAGAAGCTAATATCTGGATACTTGTAGGATACCTGAGATGAAGAAGCCGTGGGGGTGAACGGTTAAATGATGATGTCTTTGGTTGACAGCTGAACCGGCAAGAACCATACTTGAGAGGAAGCGAGTGAAGTCCTCGTTTGGGGTTTACAGATTTTGAGATGCTGATAAGGTAGCTAAATTCGACACTGTCTCCCAAAGTCATCATCTAGAGCCGTTCAATCCCAAAGCTTAGCCTTCAGAGCATATACCCCTGTTCTGGGAGCCAGTCCTTGCATCTGACAGCCAGCTCAGTTACTTTGCTCAAAGATATTTAATGTCTTTTGAATTAAGCCAACCTTGATTCAACATTAAACTTCAGAGCCAAGATAAGGTCGACAACATGGCCAAGTTTTCCAGTAGAATCCTGTCCAGGCTGCCACCTCCAGCCTGTTTTGCAGCTTTGTTTCTCACCACTCTGATTCCCTGCTTCCCTCTCAGAGTGGCCAGCTTCTGCCATGTTGGCTGGTTGTGTGTGTCTTTCCTTAAACACATCAACCGGAGTGGGTTCAGCCTTCTTCCCTCCATTCCTCTTTTATCGCATTATCTCCGAAGTGTTCTTCAGGTCTTGGGTTCACTAAGTTTTGTGGGAGCGTGGATTAGTAGCCTAAACTTGGTTAGCTACTTCCCTCCTTAATATCCCCAAGAGTGCACTACAATTTTAGTATTTACCACATCTGAATCCTGTGTGTTCAACTGTGGTTCCATAACGGCAGAGAAAAACGTATGTTTTGTTTTCCTTTGAATTCCCAATGTTCAACAAAATGTCTAACACTTAATATGTGTTCATCAATTATTTGATGAATGATAAAAATAAGAGTAAGCCCATAGACCAAATTTATTTATGATCTCAGATATAAAAATTAATAATGGGATATTATAAAAAACACATCTAGCAGTACAGTAAAAGAATTATTCAACATAACAAAGGAAAATATATAAATATTAATGCCTACCCTCAGTTTAAAAGCCTTATAAATTATGTATGTAGTAAGAAGGTAGGTGCATCTAAGAATGATAGTTATTACAAAAGTTAACAGGATTAAAGCGTGAGATGTTAAAGCCTCTGATCACTGTGAAAAATCAAGAAAGTGTGTACTATCACCGCTTTACTCAACTTTGTCTTGGAAGGCCTAGAAAATGCCATGAGATAAAAACCAAAATATGTAATATGAATACTACAAAAGAAGGAACAGATGTATCTTCATTTGCATTTGTTATGATTGTATATGTAGAAAGTTCAAGAACCTTAATAAAAACAATTTTTATCAAGAGATAATTTGGTGAGATAAACAGCTATAAAAATTTGAAAATATATCCAAAAACAATCTAACTTTTATTTATAAACATACTAAACACATGTCCTGTCCTAGTGTGTTATGAGAGCCACTCCACATGATTTGAACGTGGGGTGCAATTTCAGGGCTGAAGTTTAATGATGACATTAAACAAATCAGTACTCTGAATAACACTGACTGGGTGCTGACTCCGAGTCAGGCACACTGCTGACTGCTTTATAACTATTGGTTTATGCAATCAGCATTTTTGACAGGAATTATCTACCTTTTCAAATTAAGATACGAAGCCCTAAAATGTTTAAGTAACCCAACCGCAGTCATGTAACCTGTCAGGCAGAGAAGAGGATGCAGAGGTGACCTCTTGAACCGAATGCCTGTTGTAATGAAACGAGGTCCTGTCCTCAGAGACATGTTGGGGAGGGAAACACAGCGGCTTCGGCGGCTGCCAGGTTCCCAGGGTTTAGTGCCAGGTTCCCAGCTTGGATGGGGGCCAGCTGGGTTCCAATTATTTTCACTAGACATACAGCTCACCCAACTGGCCTCCCCTGGGGCTCCACCAGTGTCTGACGGAAAGCATCAGGGCAGTGGGGAGAAGACAGTGTCTTGCAGAGGCATGTTAAGCAAACCAATGTTCTGGCGAGGCCTGTGGTCCCCGAAACAGACAAGCAACCTCAGGAGCTGCCTGCCTCCTGGGGAAAAAGGGCAGTGATAAAAAGAACAGCCACATATTTTTCCCGTTGGTCTTATTTTTTGGCATGTTTTCTCTTTTCCCCGAAGCTCCTTTTATCCGAGGAAATACCCTAGAGCAGTCCGCGTGCTGGGGTTCACCTGCTCTAGGCTGGTCAAAGTCCAGGCTTTGCTGCAGGGTCAGATCAGCAGCACAGAGCTTCCTCACTCTGGAACATGAGAAATGTACTTCACGTTTTTCTCAAGGAAGAAAGGCTAAGGGGCAGGAATCTCGAGACGAACTCTGTGGGCGAACATTCCGTGAGTAAAAGCAAGTCACTTGGATAAGCCCAAAATCATGAGAGGAGAACATACCTCCACTTGGAGGCACCTTGAGGTCCCTCAGCAGCACAAAGGATTCAAGAACTGAGCAGAGTAATCTGATCTACGGCTCCTGACTCCCACGGAAGTGGAAAGGACGGGCCGCTCTGGTTCTGCCCCTCCCCCTATTCAGCCACATCCATTTTACCCACCAGGTATTTTCCAGTGTCTACATGCGACCCCTCTGATGACTTGCTTTGTTTTCACTTTCATTGTTTTGCAAATTTACAGAAATCTATACCAAAAAGGAGCTTTGCATGGCAACTCTACCTAATAATGCTGTGTGACATATGTGAAAGATGCTAAGAGAGTAAATCTTAACAGTTCCCATCAGCAGGAAAAAAAAAACCGGTAACGACACGTGGTGCTGGGTATTGGCTAGACTTACAGTGGTGATCATGTCATAATATATACAAGTATCAAATCGTTATGTTGTACACTTGAAACCAAAACAATATTGTACGTCAATTCCACCTGAGCGAAGAATCTTTTACAAGGCTTTGTCTCACGATCTCAAATGAAAAGACGTTTCACTCACCATTAATTCAAGATCATTATACAAATAAATTATTTGTTTTATATTATTGCAAGATATTGTGGCTACCAGAAGGGCTGAACGCCTCTCACTTAAATATATTGTTAGCAAGTGCTACAAGAGGATAACATAAATCTTTCTCCTTGAAGTCATCAGGAGAATTTAAAAGAAATGAATGATTCTGTTACTGACATGATCTCTTTAATGCTCGTCTCGGCATCAAGTCCTGTCCTGATAAAACCACCTCATGTGGCAAATTTGGGAAACAGTGTCCTAGTAAAATCCCTGATTTGCCGTTATACACACAGGGAAAATGCCACTCACACGCTGAGAGACAAGGCCACGTTCCCACAAACAACACCAGAGACAAAACTAAAGCATCATCCTTGTCCCAGGATCCCCAAACACAGCCGATTGTGGCAGACTGCCTCAAAGTACTTCAGGGATGAGTTAACGCTGCTTAACGAGGCAAGATTTAGAAAGAAAAGAAGAAACATGACTAGAGTTGATATGGGGGACGTCCGTGAGAGCAGGGTTTTGTTTCTGGCTCTGGCACGGATTCATCGTTCATCCTTGAGTAGCTCGATTAATCTTCCTGCGTCTCTTGGTCCCATTTGTAAACGAGAGGTAATGAATGGGTCTTACAGAAATGATAGGAGGGATTAATAATAAGGTACTGCATGTACAGTGCTCTGAGCTCATCAAGGAAACAGCTCTGTGTATAAATGCAGCATGTTGCCATAATCAGGAAGGCAATGGATAGGGAGAAGCGAAAAAAGGAAAAAGGGAGAGAGCAAAAAGAAGAGGGGTAAAAATAAAGCAAGTGAAATAAAATGAAACAGCAATGGATTGAGAAAGATGGTAGAGGAAAGAAGGAAAAGAAAAAATAGCTAATAATGACGGAAAGATACACTCAGAAAAAGTGAGACTAAATTCACGGAATCTGGGAGTCTTGGCTCTAATTATCAGCTGGCAGGAAACACGTAGATAAGAACATAAAACAGGACAAAAACATGACAGAGATGACTTCGGTTGTGGGTTAAGCAGATTTTGTTTCCATCAGCTCCACAGCTGTGGGAAAGTCATCTTACGGCCTCTGGTTTCCTCCTCTGTAAGAGGATATGATGGTGGAAAGTTTTAAGATATCTTTCAGGGAGACCGTATGAGTCTCAGACGTTAAGAAAAGCTGAAATGAGAATACAGTAAAAAGAACATTAGGAGGAAAAGTAAGGAAGACAAATTGCCAGACACGAAGAAGTCATTTTACTTTCTCCAGATCATAAATCAGAATTCTAACCACTTGCAGGAAAGGGGGAACAAAAAGCACCTTTTTGAACCCTAAAGAAAACCAGCCTCTGTCAATTTACTGTCCTCAAACTCTCTGTCAAATAAGACAGGTAAAAATATCAGCTCTCTTTTCCCCCTCCTCTTTCACTTCTAGCTATATAATTTTTTTTTTGTCTTTTTGCCTTTTCTAGGGCCGCTCTTGTGGCATATGGAGGTTCCCAGGATAGGGGTCCAATCGAAGCTATAGGCACCGGCCTACACAACGCGGGATCCGAGCCATGTCTGTGACCTACACCACAGCTCACGGCAACGCCGGATCCTTAACCCACTAAGCAAGGGCAGGGATCAAACCCACAACCTCATGGTTCCTAGTCAGATTCATTAACCACTGCGCCACGAAGGGAACTCCTAGCTATATAATTTTTTTTTAATCTTTTTAAAACATTTATTTTTAAGGAAAAGATTTCAGTAGCAACAAACTGATGTACTAGGAATCTATGGGTGAAAAAGGAAGAAAACATAAAAAAGAAAGAAACAAAGGAGGAAGGACAGGAAGGAAGGGGAAAGAGAAAGGAGGAAAGGGCTCACTTGGATGTGGCTCATGAAGATAAATGTTTTCTTTTGAGAAATGGTACAGGCATGTTTGGCCTTGGCTGGAAGAAAATTCTCTCAAAAAGGAATGAACCTAAGTAAAGACAGTTAAAGAAACAGATGTTACCATTTACCCCATCAGGACTGGATTTCTTATTCTCCTTCACTCGCAAAGTTTGCACCACTTCATGGAACCATGCAGGGCTTCTCCCTCTTTTCTAGAGAAGAGGACTGCTTTTCACCCTGTGCACTGACCTGTCCACCAGTTCCATTGTAAATCTGGAGTTGTCCCTGTAGCTGAAGTCCTTCTCCCGTCACAAGCCTACAGGGAAGCCCAGATCTGCCCTGGTTACCTACTAACCTGTTACTGGTGCCTGCTTCCTGCCAACCCATCAGGAAACACCTGCCCTTACATCCCCCATCCTCTTCAAGTTTGTGTGCCTACCACTTGTACCTTGGCTATGTGGCATCAAACTCCTCAATGCATCCCAATTCAAATGACAGTGGACCCTTGAATGACACCAGTTTGAACTGAGCAGGACCACTGCAGGCAGATTTTTTCTGATACTGTAGTGCTTCATGATCTGCAGTTGGTTGAATCTGTGGATACAGAACCACAGGGAGAAACATGTACACGAAAGGGCCAGCTAGAAGTGACCCTCAGATTCTCCACTCCGAACACCCCTAATTCTTAGGTGAACACCCCTAATCCTTACGGTGTTGTTCAAGGGTCAACTGACGTGTGATTACACATCATCTATCTTTCTATACGTCAGCCATCATGTTCTTCCTGCCAAACTGCTTGAAGAGCTCACTCTGTAACTCTGGAAGAACTGTGGCTCACGCATGGAGCTACACTATCCCTCAACAGAGGACCAGGCATTCAACAGCGAGGGTGCAGTAAGCTGGCAGCCTCCAGCAGCAGAACCCCTGGAGACTCGGCAATGTCTGACCAAGGCCAAGACATCAGGATGGAGAAGGGAGGGTTCGCTGACTTGGGGTCACTCCCTTAGGATATCTCACTCAACACACGAATAAGGATTCCAGGGCTTAGTAGAAACTACCTGTTAAAACTGTCCCTTGAAGTCTGGGCAAGTGACAGCCCATGCTGAGCAAAGTTGAAATCCCTGAATTTCTAAAGCAGATGGTTCAGGAAGGGATTAAATGGCTGAGAAAATTGAGAATTCTTCGGTGTATGTTAAATGTCGACAGAGGACACATCAAATGACCTCCACACACCCCTCCACGGTGAGGAAACTCAGAACACTCGACCAGTGCTGCTGAGAAAGGCCCTAGAGTCACAGAGAATTGCAATGGTAGCCTCCCCCTGCAGGCCAGAGCTAACGGTGGGACGGGTAGTCACAGAACTGGGTTCATTGCTAGAAATGAGGATGACGGCACCAGGAAGCAACAGAGGTCAGGTGGAAGCAGTAGAGGTCAGGTGGAAGGCCGGAGTGGCAGCCAAGTGGGCTCGGTCTACAGGGCACCACAGACATGATTAGCAATATACGGCACCTTTAGGAACAAAACAGAGGCAAAGCAGACAGACAGACAATGAGGGAGCTGCTTCTTATAGATACTAATAGTTTGTTTAAAAGAACAGAAAAACAAGAGGCCAAAGTTACCCTCATAAAAAGTAAAGATCTACTGCCCAAATCCCAGACCTGAAAAGATAAAAATAGACAATCAACAAACTCAAAATTTGTTCACTGAAAAATCTAACAATTTGGCTGCACCCTGTCAAGACTAAGCAGAAAAAAAAAGTGGGGGGGGAGTATCAATATCAGGAATGAAAAATGATGTATCAATACAGATCCTGCACATATTAAATGTATTAAGTATATTATTTAATCATAATTTCACAGCAGTAAGTTGGAGTTTAAATAAAGATACATCTTAACTACTTGTCCCCAAATAAAATCACTCCAGTCCCAAATGCTGTCAGGAATAAATATTTCCAAACTTCTAAAAAAGAAATAAATCCAATCTTACATAAACCATTCAAGAGAAATGGAACAGAAGCAAATCTGCTTTACGATGCAACATAACACTGATACCAAAATATGATGACATCACAATGTAGAAACCTCTAGGCCTATCTTTTTATGACGATAGATGATATATTCTTTAATAAAGCATTAGCATGCTGAATTCAGAGATATACAAACAATATACCTACTAAAACACAAGATGCATTTATTCTAGTAATTAAGCTTGGTTACCGTAGGGAATCATCAAGGTAATTTCCCACACTAAATAAAAGTAAGGAGAAAAATTATTTGATACGCTCAATGCAAATACAAGAAATCTACGTTAAAATGCAACATCCATTCTCGGCAGTATCATCTGACCGGATATCCTTATGATTTCCCTAGTGGACAGTTATTGAGTTACAAGTTTTTTTACTGAAACTACAGAAACAGAAGTCACCACAATCAAGGCGCTGAAAATGCTCCTCTGTGTTTGTTCATCTGTGGTGGTGTTTATTCAATTTGAGATGTCAGAGTGGACCTGCTGTCCACAGCCACCACCATCTGTCCTATGGCTGTTTCACTCAGTTTCCCAAGCCCTTTATCCCAGGAGAATATCCCATGCCAGGATCTGGACTGTTCCAGTAAGCCTTTGCCTAAGGTAATTAAAAAGATCATTTCCAATATTGGAGCATATTGCTTATTTTTATAATCTGTAACTTAGATATTGTATCTGTCTCCTATTCCCACCACCTTTCCACACCAGAGAACACAAGAGTGATTTTTTTATATCTTTAGTGGTTTGGAAGCAAACAATGACATTATTTAGAAAGTGAATTTTTGTTCTGTATAGGAATTTCCGGCCTCAGAGAATTGATAATCTAGCTTCTGAATCATTTCATTTTAATTGTGGGCTATTCCTTAGAGGTCTTCTAGTGAAACCTTCTTACTTTATACAGGAGGAAATTGAAGTTAGGTGATATTATCAAGCAAGATTAATTAAGCCTGGAGAAAGGACTTAGGAAATCTGGGCTTCTTCTAACGATGTTTTTTCTATGCAACAGACGATCTTCTCTATTTCTCACTGAATTAGCAGAAAAGGTAATTATAACATAAACCACACCTTTAAAACCTCAAATAAAATAAAAGTAACTTTATACACATGAAACATTTGCAGACTTCTATTTGCTTAGTATTTAATAATTCCATAATTAATGGATACAAAATAATTGCCTCCAGTTAAAAGGTGGAATAATTAAAGCGTTCTCTAGGGATTAAAAAAAAATCAAGTTGGAGATAGGCGATATAGCATGTATGAAATGTGGCTATCCCAAAGGAAAAACAGTCCTACAGGATGAAAGAAGATGAATGGTCTTCCTGACTGAGACTGTATTTTGACACAATTATCCACCACAGGGTTAAAATAAGGGCACCAATGAAAAGATTCATGGGAATATCATATTTTCCTTCACCTATTCAAAAAACATGTCTTGGCAAAAGCAGAGGAAGAGCACAAGCAAATACACATTGGAATGAAAAGTTCAGCAAATATCAAATAACTGGAGTCTGGAAGCAGCCTATAATGGGAGCTAGACTTAAGGAAGCTGGGGTGCCCTTGGAGATCTGATAGAGGAGGTTTCTGTGGCAGTCATTACGCTAGTTCTCTTCTGAACACATACTAGGATTGCATTTTCTGGCTCTATAAGATTACAGCGGACCAATACCAGTGAACAGAAGTGACATTTGAGTATTCCTGGCCAGAGTATTTGATTTCTGGTTTGAGAACCTTCAGAACTCTCTTTCGTTCTGGTAACCAAAACATTCAGGAGGGTGGCTATTCTGTTAGCCACACTGACTACGTAAGTCTATTAAGTGAAGATTCCCTGGTGACCCATGATGAAAAGACATCAGGGAAAAATAAAACTTTGCTGTTGTCAAGTTTTGATTTGGGGAGTGATTGTTACCAAGTGTAACCTCAGCTGCCTGTTATAATCTCATAAGGGGTGTTAGAATTTGGGTCAATATATTGTCCAAGGACGAGTTTAGTTATCCCTGAACCATGACACCTGCATGGTTATGAACTGCTTAGGTACCTCTTCAGGAAAGAACGTGTCGTCATAGCAACAGGCTGCATCTATCAGCTGCTTCAAGAGATTGTTTTAGCTGCAGATAAACACCTCACGCATGCTCACCTCTCTGTGGCCGTTCACACCTAATGGCCCATTGTGACCGGGTTTATACACTTGCATATTCCAGGCTCATTCTAGACACGTGTGCTGAGCCAGTTCTGTTGCAGCACTGCAGTGGGGAGGCAGGGTTATATCCTAGCTGGACTTCTCCCACTTCCCAAATCACTTCCCTCCTCTTCCTTCAACAGCTGGATACCAAAGTGAACAATGGACATCTCCAGAAATGAGCAGTGACCAGGCCAGTGCCAACTCCCCTTGGAGCACAGGAGACCTTAGACCCCTTAGACCTGTGGCCGCCCTGGGTGGCTCAAGCTCTCCCCAGAGCCCTGTAGGGCTTGGAAATCAAGTGGCATCTTGAAGCCTGGCAGATCTGAGCAAGCTTGGGGGACAACGTCAATTCTCATTCCTTGGAGAAAAGACCGTCCCGGAAGGCGGCTGAGGGCCGTTGCAGAGATCAGGCCTGGTTCTGGCCGGGCCCGGCGGGCCCAGGATGCGCCTGGTCCGGACGAGAGCATCCACGGGAGCGGGCCTCAGGAGGCTGGGGAGCCCCGGGCCCGGGTCCTCGAGGGCCCGGGTCCTCAGGGGCCCGGGCGGGGGGAAGAGCGGGCCTGCAGGCCGGGGCTTCCCTTCCCCGACGCCGCCACCGAGCGGCCCGAACCTCCCCGAAGGAGGCGGCGGGCGGCCGGGCGGGAAGGCCCCGAGGTGGCGGGCAAGGCCGGTCCGGCCCGGGTCCCGGGGACGGACCACCCGGAAGGGGATGAGCGGCGGGCCGAACGCGGCGGAGCGGTTCGGGCCGGGACAACTCACCTCCGAGCGGCGGCGCCTCCCAGTCGGCGCGGAGCTTCCGGCGCGTCTCCCGGGGCCGGCGCGGGCGGCTCCGGAGCCCGAGGTGCCTCCGGCGGGGGGCGCGGGGCGGCCGGGGTGAAGGGCGCCCCAGGAGACGTCGCGGCGGCGACGGCGGGACCCGCTCCAGCAGGACGGCCTCGGCGCGCGTCCCCTCCGCGTGTCCTGGGCCCGGGGACCAGGCGCAGAGCGGCCGGGAGGACGTGCACGCGGCGCCCCGGAGACCCGGCCGCTGAGGGGCTGCGGGAGGCGCGAGGGTCGTGGCCCCGTCCGAGGGGCTGTGTCCCGCCACGGAGGAGGCCCAGGAGCCCCAGGAACTTGCCAGGTGAACCCCAGAAGGTTCTGGAAGGACGGGGGCCGGCTGGTGGCCGACCTGCGCTGCGTGGAGCAGTCGTTCTGGCGCCTCCCCGAGCGGCTGGAGAGGCCGAGGCCGGAGGTGACGCCCGGCGCGGCGGGATGAGGGCTCCCCAAGGTTCCCGGCTCCACGGCGGAGGAAGGCCTGTGCCCAGAGCGGGTGGCCCCGGAGACCCCCCAGGAGGCCTTGAGGGAGGGCAGGAGAACCCGGGGCAAGAGGCTACAGAGGACGGCGAACTGACCAGAATCTGTGCGCGGAATCACCGCCTTTCCGAGATGGAGCAGGTGAGCCCCCGAGGCCCTGACCCTGCTTCTGCTCCCTCCTGTGTGTGACCCTGTCTCTGCTAGAAGGTTTCATCTGTCTTCTTCTCGTCACCTCCAAGGATTTTAAATCCGACTGTCTTGAAAAGATTTAAAAAGTTGTACTTAAAAAACAAAAGCCAAACTACTTCATACATGTGCTACATGATTAACGTTGCCTCTGAGAGAACAAAGGCAGGGAGACCACAGGCAAAAAGATGGGGTGTTGTAGGTGCATCCTTCGTCACGTGGCTGGCAGTGAGGACCCATCGGGGTGGTGGGTGGAGCGGCATCCTGTCACTGCAGGTGCTGTGGTGATCCGGTTGCTCAAACTGCCTGATAATGAATTGGGATCTTGTATCTGTGGGAGCAGATGTGCCACTTGATACAGTGTTTTGGCCGCTGGAGAATTAATGGGAGAAGTAGTGGCCGGGAAAATAGAAGAGGATGGCTGTTCTGAGACTGAGTTGATGATCCAGAAGACAAAAAAAGTAACAAACCAGAGAGAGGAAGAGGCTGAAAGCCACGTGTGAAAGCCATAGGGTCTCATCTTCTGCCTAGACGTTTGGACAAAGACAAGTACAAGAATTTAATTATGAGATGGCCAAGTGCCAAAGAATGTTTCATTACCAATTGAGGCCTGAGATCAGGAGCCAGAATGAGAAGGAATGAAACTCAGCATTTGAGATGGGGACATATGGATTCTATGTCTTTAGGATCTTGAATTCCCAGATGCATCTATGAATCGTCTGAGGTGGCCCACCATGTCCTCTTAACAGTGAGTATCCCTTTCCTTTTTAAAGGTGATTAAGTACAACTCTCTATCCAGGAGCTTCCCCCGCTTTCCCCACAGGATGCCAAGTCTCTACCTGGTCTTAAATCACTGAATAATCCAGCCAGGAGCATATTAGGTCTGATAATAGAAGAAGAGGACTGTGTGCCCAAGGAGATGTGAGACTTGGCCAGCATGCATTGACAACAGCTGGGCATATGGACCCTGAGGGGGCGTTGTTGCTGGGGACTAGGAAGCAGTATTGGATAATGGAGAGGTCTTTTAAATTTTAGAGCATTCTTCCAAGGTAGAAGTTTTAGTGCTCTGGCAAAGGCCCTAGGAGATGGTTCAGACTTAATGCTAGGCTTGTTCCTAGAAGCATTTGTGATGACTCATGTTACCTGACATTTAAATATCTGCATTGCCAGGGCAGACAGTCAAAAAAGGATGTAAAAGTCCCGGGGAGGTGGTCACGCCCTACCTGGAGTGCCCTGTGTCATTGGACAGGTGGCAAGGATATAAAGTGCCCAGCCTTTTTGGCTCAATATGGGTCATGTTTGCTGAACCATTTTGTTCCTAAACTTCTCATGAGGTTGCACAGTGCTGTTGCTAAAACCTCATAGAACCTCAGCTTTTCTCTATCCTGCTTCCTTCTTATCCCTTCCGTGTGAATGGATCCCAGTCGCACTCACCATAAGCTGGGGGCCTCCATTTTAAGCGTGTGCTTCCTGCGGAAGCCAGTTTGTGACGTGTGATTCCATGAGTCTGGAGACATCTGTGGGCAGGTGAGTCACTGAACACCACCACCTGCCAGTTTCCGTACCAACATTCATTTTATTGAGTCATCATTATCTCCATCTTACCAATGAAAATATTGTTTCAGATTAAATGAGTTGTCCAAGATTGACTAATAAGTTACCCAGTTAAGCCTCATTTTTCCATTGTAGAAGCTTTTTTCCTGCCACATTGTTCTCTGTATAATGGTTTCTTCAAAAGAGTTCTTCAGAAACTTACTGGTTATACCAAGTTTTAATAAGATAAGGGTTAAGAGAATAAGGTTTAGGGGTTACCCATTCTGCTCAAACTGCATTGAAGCCACCTTTATCCATTTTTACACTCTTTCAAATAAGATTTTGTCCAAAAGAGATGCTGCTGCTACCAAAAAACAAAAAAAGGAAAAGGAAATCACTGCCCTGTTATGACAGAATTCAATCATTGCGCTTAGCAGAAACTTGTGAATTGAAAATGAACTGTCTTGAAGATTTTACACACATACCCCCCTACCCCACTATGACCGTTAGGACTCTTAGAATTTGAAATCACAAAGTGGTGTTTCCTAACATCTTTCTTTATCTGTTCCTTATAAAGTTAATTTTATTGTTAATTTTTCCGTGGTTAGTTTTGCCAAAGTCATTGTATCATAGGATCTTGATAATTACTGTGTGTGTGTGTGTGTGTATTAAAATCACTAACTTTACTGTAAAGTTTATGTTTTCTCATATACTGTGAGAAAACAAGTAAATTTGAAATTCAAAAGGCCTTAGGATATAAATATTAAACTGGAATATAAAACATCTCATATTATCTCAGTTTTGGGGGTACATTTAAGGCCAATGTTACAATGATAATTATGCCTGTAAAGGATTTATAGAACGTCTGCACATCAATTATTTTGTGAAGAATGATAATCACCTTAAAATTATATTGCAAGACTCAAAATAGTACAAATTTTATTTTCAGTTAAATTTATTTCCACTTTAAACTTTTAAGATATTTAATTTTATACACCATTGAATATGTTTTTATATGTTATTCAGTATTTTAATGTCATAGCCCAAAATAAAATCAACTAGAACAGAACAAAACAATAAAACCTAGAGAGGTAGGTCAACTCAGTGACCAAGGAGAACAATAAAAACATTTGAGCAACCAGATGCCCACGTGAACAAAGTTTATTTTCTTCACAAAATAGAATAGTCAGTCTTTAGTGTGGTAACTGAAGGGTTTTGTTCATGGGAGAGTTCCATTTTCAATGTTTCAAAAATAAAATTCAGAGAGTTCCCATTGTGGCTCAGCGGTAATGAACCTGACTAGTAACCATGAGAATATGGGTTCAATCCCCGGCCTCGCTCAGCTGGTAGAGTATCCGGCATTGCCGTGAGCTGTGGTGTAGGTCATACATGTGGGTTGGATCCTGTGTTGCTGTGGCTGTGGTGTAGGCTGGCAGCTGCAGCTCCAACTCGACCCCTAGCCTGGGAACCTCCAATAGGCTGCATGTGTGGCCTTAAAAATACACAATTCATTTATCTTTATATATTTGGAAGAGCTTCTTTTGAAGAAACATTCTGTATCATAGAAAAAGATACTGACTATGAAGTCCAGAAAACTTCACCTTCAGCAAACCTCAGGACTTCATGCCTCTGGATCAGAAATCCAGATATTTAAGGAAGATAATCTTTAAGGTTCAACCTGAGGGAGGTATCAACCTCCAGAAACTGACCAGCAAGATCATATTCCAGGTACAGACAGTAGGCATCCCAGTATGTGAGCAGAGTTGAGAGGATGCTCTGTGAAGAAAGGGAGTTCATGTGCTTTTGGAACATGTAAGAGATGTGCTCTAGGCAAGAAAGAAAAAGATATGGGGAGAGAGAGAGAGAGAGAGATCTCAGGCATTTCTACTCTAGGACAGAGGCTAGATCATGAACTTACCCTGTGGCCATTACTTCTCTTTTATGTCTCTCTTGCTAACTATTGCAATACCATCCTAATGTTCCCAGGATCCACTCTTAATAGTGTTAAGTTCATTCTCAAAAACAGAGGCAGAATGACATTTTTTTAATGCAAACATAATTATGACATTTATTTCCTTAAAACCTTTCAAAAGCTCCCCACCACTCTCTGGAGTTATGACTGCAGCCCTTGGTTTGGCCTGTTGAGCAGTGTGGGCTTTTCCAGCGTCATCTGCTTATAAACATTCCTCCTTGCTCACTCTGCTTTATCAGGATGACTCTGCTCAGCTTTTACAAGCTGACCAGGAAATTCCCTCTGCGTCGCTTTCTGAATTTATAAACTCCTATTCATCTTCATGTCTCACTCAACTCTTCAGTTCTTCTGGGAGGCCTTCCATGATACCCAAAGACCGGATCTGATTCCTGATATGCACTGTCAACTTTTGATTTTTTTTTAATTATAAGATATATTTTATTATTACAAAGATTTTTTTTTTCTTTTTAGAATTTCACACGCAACATATGGTAGTTCCCAGGCTCGGGGTTGAATTGGAGCTTCAGCTTCCAGCCTCTGTCACAACCACAACAGTGAAGGATCTGAGCCATGTCTGTGACCTACACTGCAGTTCATGGCAACGGCAGATACTTTACCAGCTGAGCGAGGCTGGGAATCAAACCCACATCCTCATAGTTACTGGTCAGGTTTGTTACCACTGAGCCACAGTGGGAACTCCTACAAAGTTTTGTTGCCCAATTAATGTCATACTCTACCAGTAAACTGTATGCTCTGTGAAGGCAGACTGTATGTCTATTTTATTTCCTTTCTGGCTTTACAGCAAGCACTGCAAACCTCAATAAATGTTTGGGTGATTGTGTGAATGATTCTTACTGGATATATGTTGGGTCCAGTCCAATCCTGGTTCATATAGAACTGTTAGGTTAATCTAATTATAATCTTATTTCTGTTCCCAGGAATGGAGTTCAAAGTAGAGGTTTCCCCAAATAAACTAAAACAAAACAAAAACCCCAAAACTAAAGTAGGGGGAGGAACGCTTGACCCAAGGGACAATCCAGAGCCACATCTTGTATGAATCTGATGCTAGATCATAATGGTCTGTGTATAGGGTACCACTTGGAATGGAGGCGCCATACCTAAAGTTCCTTGACAACACAGCCCTGACTCTGTGAATGTGAACCAGTAAAATACTAGTAACCTTTAGTGCTGCTTCCCACCTTCTTTGGGCCAAATTTGAAATAAAAAGTCAAGGCAGAGATGGGAGGAAGAAGAAGACACTAAGCGGAAGAGGGAGGCTTAGATGGAGTTCCCTTCCTGGCTCAGCAGTTAACGAACCCAGCTAGTGTCCATGAGGACGCAGGTTCAATCCCTGGCCTGGCTTAGTGGGTTAAGGATCTGGCATTGCCATGAGCTGTCCTGTAGGTCTCAGAAGCGACTTGGATCTGGTGTTGCTGTGGCTGTTGTGTAGACCAGCAGCTGTAGCTCCGATTTGACCCCTAGCCTGGAAACTTACATATGCCACATAGCCCTAAAACAAAAAGAGGAAGGGTTAGCTATTCCACCATATTCTGATCCAGATGGATGTAGTGCCACAGCTAACAGTGGAGAAAAGGTAGAATAAATTTCTTTTTTACTTGCCTGCAGGTCCTTGAGGAGTCATATGCTTATATTTTAAATATAAATTCAAGCTGCATGGTTACAATTACATTTTGTCAGCTGGATTTATAGTTAAGATAATCAGACTGCAATGAAATTAAGGGGGTGTCCAGTGGCCATTTATTTTGTTATAAATTGGTATTTTCTTTGGGAGCCCCAAACCACAAATGGAGTTTCAGGGACTCTACCAGGCTAACAGTGGTACATGTTGCTGTACCAATAGGAGGGTAATAGCCCTAGGTATAGAAAGGATTCCTTTGGGTAAAGTATTTGTGCTTATACATACTTCACGATATTCATATTCTTAATACATTAGATGGATAATACTTCAAAATGAAAACAAGTTCTGTGATAATGTTTATCTTCATCACCATTATCACTGCCATTATCACTCTCTGTGTGTATATATATATGTCAGAATGTACTACCATTTAGTAGTTTGGGGCCTTTAAAAGGTTGTCTTGATGAAGGAAAGATAAGCCTGATTTAAAGATTTGGGAGAACTTTCCTGTCTCTCCTGCCAGAGTCATAGGTGCAGGCAATTCGACATATCAAGCCACATCCCAAATGTAACAGTCCTGAGATGATCAGTGTAGGATTTGAACCATTCCCAATTTAAATATACCCTCCTACAGTTAGAGGAAGAAAAAAATGAATTTCAAACAGTTCTCAGGGCTGTTAGTTATAATTTTTGAAATGGTCTCTTTCTGAGAAGAAAATACAAAGATCTTGTCATAACTTTAAGAACAGCAGTCAGAAGTCACCAATGATTTTATCCATCTTTATTTTTTTCCCATAAGGGAGGGAAGAAAGTCATTAACTATAGGGTGGGTGATAGGGAGGCTTTAAGGAGATAATGAGGCACTTGAAGTGAGTCTCCTGGAATGAATCTCCCTGTAGTATTTGCACTTGGTCCTCTTGAGTCCCCGAAAAGAAGCTTACACTCTATCTCCACCCTATCGACAAGAAAATGTACCCACGATCCCTCATTAAGTGGAGGAATCAGGACTCAAAAACGAGTCCTCGCATCCTCAGCCTCTATTTCAAGAACAGTGTTTTCTATTGCCAGGGATAGTAAATATTAGAAATTACACGTGTTAGCCCAGTAACCAGGCAGGGGATTTAAACAAAAGGGATAAAGAAAAGTGATTGCAACCACACGAATGAGGTGAGAAAGGGACAGGTTTGGACCCAAACCAGTGGGGTTGAGACTGCCCAGGATAGACTGAGAAGGCTCCACCCTCAGGAGTCTCAATGCACAAAGGCTCCAATGCTGGTTAGTTATGTTGCAATTAGAGGAGCCACATGTGACTTCAGAGAGTGGGAAGAAAAGAGCAAAGAGTGGCAGAGGGACATGGGAGGAGTTTGGAAGAGGTTGTGATTGGGGTATGACACAGCATGAAATCAGAAGACATCAGCCTGAGTAATATTGAAAGTCAAGAGGTGGACTTGAGAAAAATAAGGAAGTAGTTCCTAGAGGTCCACTGCTGAGAACTCCTTGGGGACCACAGAACTAAGCCCCCCTTACGCTTGTATTGTATTTCTTCACCTGTTCAGTTAACTCATGAGTGGAAACTCCATTACAGGAAGGCAGGCAAAACGAGTCTATGCCTCTCAAGAGATTGAAATAAATGAAACTTGCAGTTACCAGTCCTTACAGCAATGCTAAGGACATTTGTAAACTCAGGCTGGTATTTTTAATGCCCCAATTAAAACTTATCATGTTTCTTCTCTCAAATTAGTTCTAATTGATATGTGGAACTGATTTATTGAGATTTTAGAAAATCTTGGCACTAAGCTAAGTGTTTTTACAGAAATCATTCTTGCCTTCATTTATTCGTGTGCAAACTTGATTGCCTCCAATACTGTAGACATTGTAAATGATTTCAAGGATGCCAGGAGTGGCCAGGTGTTTTTCCTTGATGTTTTTGCTCCCGTTGCTCTTCTATGAGGACCATTTATCTTCTCTCTCAGATAATCACATGCATCCTTGTCTTTCAAGATTCATTTCAAACATCACTATGTGATTATATGATTGGATCTTTCTAATGTACTATAACTACATAAGGGCAATATCCTTGTCTGACTTACTTTCTATTCCCAACACTTAAGTGATCTGAAGCCAAGTTACTGTAAAGAAATACTGCTTGAATGACATATGAGATGAATGTATAAATGATAAGAGAGGTAGCTGCTGTGTAGATGGTTTATTACTAGCATGGAGAGCAGATGATTCCATCCTACTATGGTGTGAGCACAAACTGGTAAGAAAGAACAAAGAAATAAGAACAAATTCATGGAATGCAGTGCAAGGGGCACGTGCCTCAAATAGCGTGGTGGGAGAAAACGTCCCAGGTGATGTTATTTTGGCCTTGAGGTGTGATAGAAAATCAGCAGTTAACTGGGGAAATGGGAATGAAAGAACACTGAGCAGAGGAATAGCTTTTAAAGCTATTCCTTGCTAACGTATTGGGTACTCTGGGACTTCTGTGACTCTAAGTCTGTTTTGGTTTTTTGGTTTTTTGGTTTGGTTGTTTTTTCCAAACAACCTTACCTCCAAATCAGATATCCTTAGGTTAAATGAAAAATAGCTACCTTCATTGAGAGAGAGCCTCGACTATATACCGCATAGAACATATGCATATAGAGATTACATAGATAAATAACCGACAGATGGAAGATGATTAAATAAACGGATATGCAAATGATAGTTCAGATAGATAGACACGTACATACATTCTAGATTCATAGAAAGACAATTCATTTTAATTCGTGGGCCAATTTACATTTAGTTGTCATAGGCTCAGAAAGGATGAGGTCTTTGACCAGACTCCTGCAGCTGGTAATGTGATTTCCCTGAAGGTTTATGTCTTTGTATTATTTACGACGAATCTTGGAAACAGATGTACTTATATATGTAGAACACATTTTAAAATCCAAATCGAATTCATACTCTGAAAAATACATTTTATTAAAATCTGCCAAATGTGACAGCTTATAAAAATAAATAACTTTATTTCAGCTTCAACCATCCTTTACCTGTATCATTAAAAACCATGAGGTTGTATTATAATATTTCTTAGATATTATAATAAACTTTCAAATTACTTGTTATTGAGGCTCAAAGAGTAAATATTTGCTAACATCCAGCTGTACAGAAGTCATGTAAATGCCACACAGCTTCTTTAACCTCGAACATGTTGTGGACGCAAAAAAAAAATGAGGCAGCGAGAGGACATTTTTATCAGCCTAGATCAAGATGTACAATAATCAACAAGAAACCTATTTTGGCCATGCAGTGTGCCTAAATGCACAGACTTTTATGCATCTCTTTAGAGCTTTGGAAAATGGGAAGAATAAATTAACACCCGGTAAGAGTGATGTGAATGATGAGGAACAATGAAGAAGAGCGTTTAACGAGAACTCCGTGTCCCTGAGAGGAAAAGCAGGATGGAAATACTGACTCCAGTTTTGATTAGGCTACAATTTCTGGCTTTAAGATGAACAGTTTGAAGAAAATGATCTATAATTAGAGTTTTCAGAAATATGCAGTTAAAACAATGGCACTAGATAAAAAGACAAAGTCTCATAACAGGAAAGATTCAACTATGCATTTAGAAGGAATGATTCTAGAGGATGAGTAAAAGTCAAGAAAAATATTTAAGGAGATGTACTATAGTAGAACAAACTGATGGTCTGTTGACCTTACCAAGCAGTATTGAACTTATCAAGTAGCATAAATTAAAGATTAAGAAATCACATCTACCTCTATGGCCATTGCCCTTCACTAGAAAATAGATTTCCTCATATTTAGGTTTATTGTCATGTGGTAACTCAATTTCTCTTGGGAAAATAGTTGAAGAAAATGCAAAGGAAAAATTCTCTTTTTCTTATATACTGGGTAGCTCAATGGAAAATGATCAAGTTTCCAAGCTATAATGAGTTCCTGACTTGGTAATGAATCACAATTATGTAAAGTTATAACTGGGATTTGAGCCCAGGGGTAGGAGTTAAAGAAGAATTATAATCCATAGTCTACTCTGTGATTTGTGGAATTCATTTTATTTATTTTTTTTTTGCTTTCAGTAACGTTATTCATAATAGCCCAGACACAAAATAACTCAGATGTCCATCACCAGGAGAAGGGCAATCAACTCTGATAAAGATGTATATTGGGATATTATTAAAGTCACTCAGTCATTTGTTGGTTGAGCAGAGATACAAATGTGGGTTTATTTATTCCCCTTCTTATCTTTCCTCAGGCCCACGGGTAATTTTTCCAAGTATCATCTAAATCTCTATATACCATTTAGTAAAGACAGCCCTGTGACTAAGACGAGGGTGCTCCAAGACTTTCTTTTATAAAACATTTGCTTCCCTCAAGGAGAGGTTCTCACCATTTTATGCACAATAGCCTCCAAGTACCTGCCACCTTGCACCTGGTTCATGAAATTTGGATCCATCTGTTGCCAGAACTGGTGGAGGAAACAGCCTTGCTCTCAGCAGGAGAGGAGCTGAGCATTCAGGTGCTCTGGTGTTCCTGGACCCTGGTTTGACCTAAGTACTCCCCCCACTCTTTTTTTTTTTGGTGCATTGTAAATGGTGTTTTTTAAATTTTCACGTACTAAGTCTTCATTAGTAATATGTGAGAATGGAATCTACTCTTGTTAAATTAACCTTGAGTGGAGTTCCCGTCGTGGTGCAGTGGTTAATGAATCCGACTAGGAACCATGAGGTTGCGGGTTCGGTCCCTGCCCTTGCTCAGTGGGTTAACGATCCGGCGTTGCCGTGAGCTGTGGTGTAGGTTGCAGACACGGCTCGGATCCTGCGTTGCTGTGGCTCTGGCGTAGGCCAGCGGCTACAGCTCCGATTCAACCCCTAGCCTGGGAACCTCTGTATGCCGTGGAAGCGGCCCAAAGAAATAGCAAAAGAAAAAAAAAAGACAAAAAAAATAAATAAAATTAACCTTGAGTCCTGTGACCTTGCATTGTTGTTGTCGTTGTTGTTATTGACTCTGGGATTTTCTATATAGACAATCCTATCGTCTGTGAAGAAGTTTTATTTCTTCCTTCCTAATGTGTATTCCTTTTATTTCCTTCTACTGTCCGATAGCATTAGCCAGGATGTCATGATATTAAATAGGAGTCTTGAGAAGGAACCTCCTTGCCTGGATCCCAATATTAGGGGAAACGTATCTAATCTCTCACCATTAAGAATGATGTTACAGGAGTTCCTGTCGTGGCGCAATGGTTAACGAATCTGATTAGGAACCATGAGGTTGTGGGTTCGGTCCCTGCCCTTGCTCACTGGGTTAACGATCCGGCGTTGCCGTGAGCTGTGGTGTAGGTTGCAGACGCGGCTCGGATCCTGCGTTGCTGTGGCTCTGGTGTAGGCCGGTGGCTACAGCTCTGACTGGACCCCTAGCCTGGGAACCTCCATATGCCGTGGGAGCGGCCCAAGAAATAGCTAAAAAGACAAAAAATAAAAAAATAATAAAAAAAAATAAAGAATGATGTTACGTTCGTTCATCTAACCAGCCCCTGTACAGAAAAGGCAAGGAGAGACTAAAGACACAGGCAGACCACTCCAAGCTGGGAAGTGGCAGGTTACAGGGCCAGGGAACTTTCTTACCAGGCTTGTCTTGGGTGACCACAAGGTGAGTAGATCTCTGCACTCACCCACCAGAATCTTAAAAGTTTATGTAGAGGCCTTAACTGGGCCATCCTCATATACCATCCAGATTGTCCCAACAACACACTGCTCTCTCAAGACTGTGCCCTTAATAATGGCTCCCGCTGTGGGAACAGTGGGCAGGGTCCTTCTGAGGACAGGGAAGAGGGTGAGGGACCTCCAGTTGCCTGGGTCCAGCTATTAGATCCACCAGTGGTCGCATCCTCCTAGCGGCCTCTTCCAATAGTCAGCAGTTGTTTTTTTGTATATGTTCTTATCAAAGCGAAGAATTTTCTATTTCTAGCCTGTGAGAGTTTTTTTATGACCAGGCATGATTTTTCTTGTTGATATGATGTATTACATTCCTTGATTTTTAAATTTTGAACTATTTTTGCTCACCTAGAACAGATCCTGGGTAGTCATAGTACAAAATTCTTGTCATACATTGTTGAATTCAACTTGCTATTATTTGCTGAGGATCTTTCATCTATGTTCACGCCTAGTATTGGTCTAACAATTCATTTCTTGTATTGTCTTTATCTAGTTGTAGTATTATAGAATCTTGGCGTCATAGAATAAGCAAGGAAGTCTTCACACTGCTTCTGTTTTCTAGAAGAGATCATGAAGAATTGGAATCATTTCTTTTTGAACCTTTTTAGAGTCATCTACATTTTAACAGTATTATAAATGTCTTCCCAGAGTGAAATTTCCAAAAGTGGGTGGTATTCTTATCACCGGTGATACAGGAAAAGGACCCGCTGCCTCTGTGAGCCTGAGTTATGGGCCCAGTGGTGGCCCTGGGGCTTAGTTTCAGCAGGTGTAGCTGTTGGGATGATAAGCTGGACATGGAGTAGAGGAAAGCAGCAGTCAGCTGAGAGCCATCAGGCACATCTGTGTCTTTCAGTACCTATGTCTGATCTTTCCAACCTTGGAGAATGAGGTCTGCTTCACTTTCTTCCAAAACTTGAGTACATTCCCTTTTGGCCAATTCTGAACTAGACTTCTACTATGTCTGCAGTTCTAGAGGGAGAATCAGGGAAACACGGTTCCCAGTCTTAGACAAGTTGGCATCCACTTCCTCCATCCCATGAAGTGAAATAACTTGCCAAAGTTTTTTTTATTTAACCTTCCACATTTCTCTTAGTTTATCCCGAATGATAAGGTTTTCCCTCTGTGTTTATGATCCTACCATCCACTCACTCCAGAAAGAGGAGGGCTGTGGTTATGGATCGAGATCAGTACAGTCTTGGAAGTTCCCGCTATGACACAGTGGGTTAAGAATCCAACTACAGCCATGTGGGTAGCTGTGGAGGTGTGGGTTCAATCCCTGGCCCTGTGCAGCAGTAGGTTAAAAGGATCCAGCATTGCCACAGCTATGGCTTGGGTTGCAGCTGTGGCTTAGATCAGTCCCTGTCCTGGGAACTTCCACATGCTGCGGGCGTGGCCATAAAAAAAAAAAATCAGTACAATATTTGTCCAGGTGCTAGCAGGTATAAGTGTGTTGGGGTATAAATGTCATTTCACGATGAATATTGTATTTACTTTTCCTCTCTTGTGGCACTTTGTTGTATTTGTTGGTAATACTTAATATCCATGTATGTGCCTTAAGGAGTTTCTCTTGAAATATTTAAGGGAAAATAGATGTTTTCTTTACCTTGTTGCACTTTTTAGATTTGACCCCCGCCCTTTTTTCTTTTTTCTTTTTTTTCTTTTGCTTTTTTTTAGGTCCGCACAAGCAGCATATGGAGGTTCCCAGGCCAGGAGTTGAACTGGAGCTGTAGTTGCCAGCCTACGCCACAGCCGCAGCAACACAGGATCTTTAACCCACTGAGCAAGGCCAGGGATTGAACCTGTGTCCTCATGGATGCTAGTCAGATTCGTTTCCACTGAGCCACAGCAGGAACTCCCCTGTTTTTTCCGTAATCAAATGAATGATAAGAACGGTAGGACAAATTAAATTTTGAACTTGGGGGAATTCCAAATTTGTACTAACTTATTTCTGTCTAATCTGCTCAAAGCTATTGGCAGCTCGGAAAAGGAGATAGAGTGGATTTTTTAACGTTGCACAAGAGGTGGTCAAAATATCAAACCGCCACCTCAAGTTCAAAAAGACATATTGGGCCACTTTTTGTAGAGATGGAATGTTTAAAAGGAATACATGTCACAGCATATAGCAGAAAGGTCCTTCCCCTCTCTCTTTGTAGCAGTCAGAGTGATGGGGCCAGGGAATGAGTCCGTAACAGAAGAGGCTGGACATTTTTGCTTTGAACTCCCATATTCTCCCCACTCCCACCTTCACCCCAGGCCATAGGGCAGCTGTCCAGGCCTGATAAGATCTCAGAAGGCAAACAACTTTCTCTCTTTCCTGCACTTCTGTTATCTGATGCGTGTGTGTATGTATTTTCTTTCATTGGAGTGAAAAGTCGACACTGTCTGAACCGGGTTGTAAGAAACCTGCAGAGCAAGACTTCAGTTGCTTGTGTTCCAGGCCACTCATGCTCATCAAGCTTGGACCACAGAGTCAGCTTCACCTCTTAGCAGTCTCAAGGGAGTTGGGGGTCACAGACTTATAAATAACAACCATTAACACAAGCATGTCTTTTTTGCTTACCTACCCCTTTTCTTCATGGGATGAATTTGGAAAGAATCCTGGTATGTTTATGGTCCTTTAACACAGTTTTCATCACTAGTTTTGTTAGGGTCCTACATAGTCTTATGAGGCCAATTGCTATGGTAGTAAAAAGTATGTTATTTTGTTTTGTTTTTTCCCCAAAGTGGTGTTTCTTGGCACAAGCTCTGTAAAGAACTTGCAGGAGTAGTGCATTAGCATCAGAAGAAAGTTTTCCCACTTTAGAAATGAGAAACCTGAGTCTGCAAGAGAAAATTCCTTCTCTCTTTCCCCACAGCCATGAGGTGGTAAAACTAGGACTCAAATGCAGGTCTCTCCATAGGAACTCTGAGCTTTCAGATTTCCAGTAACGCCTCCTATACTTTAATTGATGTCTTAGGAACCTCTAATTTCTCCATCCAGAGTGGAGTCCTCTAAGAAAACTCTTATTCACAAAGTGGATATTTTAATATGATTTTGGATTTTCATCTAGTCATAGTTATCATACCTGATTTTTTTTGTATTGGAATGTATGACCTAAGCAAATCTATTCTGTAAACTGAAATACGGTTTAAACAAAAAACCCAGGCATTTCTAGCCACATGTTTTTCCTCTTTTAGGGTAATAAAGACCCAAGAGTTGAGTATCTGGGGATTTTAGGGAATACTGTAATATTTAAGCCTTGTTTTTAAAGCAAGGCTGAAAATCTCTTCTCCATGTTTCACTTTTAGAAACTTTTTGGCATTTTAGAGGCATTTTCTAACTTTATTTGGAATCCACACAGGGCTCCAAACCTCAAAGACATGTAAGGATGAAAGGTTGAGTGCTTTGATTTGAATTATAATTTTTGGTGACATAGCACCTTTCATCTGAGAATTCAAAGCCATCCTCAAGGAAATACATTCATTATTCCAACACCCCTTTGAGACTACTGGAACCTCCTTAGAGCTGGAGAAGCAGAAACGTAAATGGGGAAAGAGAAATACTGAAGGTGTATTTTAAAAGCAGAGGAACGATCCCACCAGGTACTCCACCCTTCCATTCTGCTCTTCTGCGATTGGGACTCCCTCTGCCTAGACTGAGATGGGTATTAACGAAAGGCTTATTTCTCCAGGAAGGCTCAGTTTCTGCACTTGCCAGACTCTGTTAGGGAAGGATTCTAGAAGAGATCTGAGGAGAGAGGGTGGGAGAAAAGAGCCAGATTTAGTGGTAAAGAAACGACACAGTGATTTATCAGAAAACAGGAAATATATTAGCAATAAGGAAATATCTTTTCAGTGAACCCAACCCCTCATATGCAGTGTTCAAGTGAAATCTATTAATTCTGTGTAAGCCCCATCATGGGTACGCTTTGGTCCATCCCCATTTTCAATGAGCGGCTTGTGCCCTGACTCTTCCAGCAGCTTCTGATTTGGTTTTCCTGCTTCTGTCTCTCTCCTCTCCCACTGAAGAGGTTTTCTGAATGTCTTTTTACCTAAAATCATCATTTTTTTTACAATAAAAATGATTTTGCTGCACTATGTTGAAAGTACATTGTAGACATCATGGTATTTCATTCCTAAATAACATACATCTCCTGTAAATAAAAGCATTCTCCTATGTACCTACCATGCGGTTGTCACAGCTGAGAAAATGAACAGTAATTCTATGTATCTAATACGCGTTCCTTATCCAGGTATCCTCAATTGCTCACCCAGTGTCTTCTTTCTCCGGATTTGTTGAGGTGTAGTTGGTGTACCAAAAAACCTGTGCCTAATTAATGTATGCAATTCGGTGAGGGTGGACGTATACCTGCAGTCTTGTTTATCATCACCAGTCATTTCTTAAGCTCTTTACGGAGGCAGTAGGTGGCAGACACCTTTGCTTGGGAGAGAGACACCCTAACTTAAGCTGCCTCAACATAACTTTTGGTCCACATGGGTTGACGTTTCTTCCCCCCTGCTCCCCATCTCCACTTCAGCGTGTGTTATCACTTGCTACAAACACTGCTTTGTGGATTCCTATCACATGAAACTTTTCCTTCTTCAGACTTTCAGCAGAAGCTTTTGCCCCCCCTGTAGTTTTGTGGTCATCGTTTCCTCAACCTACTATGTTGTTTTCTTCTTTTCCAGTCTTCCTCTGGCAAATCACTGTTTAGACTTAATGCCATTTACTCATAGGTCGTCTCATTAGATCAGAAGACTAGGTCACTGGTGGGTGGGTGTGTGCCTGTGTGTTTCTGTCATTTACATTAGATGCATGATGGTTTTGCATGATGGCCTTGCCTATTACGTTTATTGAGGAGGAAAAAACTTCCTTCATTCTCCTAGGCTCTGTTTGAAAATTAAACTGCCAAAGACCAATTAACCTGAAAAAAGCACACACATTTATTTAATATAAATTTTACCTGATACAGGAGCTGCATAAGAAAATGAAGACACCCTCCACCTCCACCCACCCCTCCTCTCCCCCGCTGCCCTCTTTCCCCCCCACCCCCCCCCCCCCACTGCCCTGCAATAAACCTGACTATTTTTTGCACTAGGTTTGATGAAGTGTAGACAGCGGTGGAAAAATATGGTGAGTGTAAGAATATGAATTAAGGATGGGAAACCAAGAGAAACTTAGCAAGGCCTGTTTGTTTGGATTCTTCTAGTGTCCCTTTGTCTTTGGAGACAAGGATGCTCATTTTCCCCAGATATAGGGAGGACACCTGTCCAAGGAGGGTTCATGACCTGCTACAGGGCGCAGGGGGAAGGTCAGAGTGAAAGGCAGAATGCCCCTGCCCTTTTCTCATACTGTTTCAGCTTAAAACATTTGGTGTGCCAAGGTGCCATATTTGAGGCAGTGTGTTCTGAACCCTGTCGGTGTCTGTTGTCCTTTACGGCAACACCATGCTTCATTCTCCTTTGTATCCTCTGGAGGGATCTCGGTGCTGCAAAGAATAGGACTAGAATCAGTATTCCTACGGCTAACATGAATTCACAAATGTGATTACTCAATAAATATATTTAAATGACTTCTTTTGAGAAGCACACAACCCAATACCCTGGGCTTCTGTAGCAGAGACTGTTTCCAGTCCTATCTCAAAATTCAGAGCTCCCCTGTGCAGCCGCGGCTTCCTTCTGCACGTCTCCGCAGCTCTCCGCTGGGCGTCTTTCTCGGTTCAGAACGAGACTAAACTTTAGACAGCGTTTAAAGTCACCATGCCTGGAAGATGATCCCGCTTTAAGGCATCATGAATAGGGAGTTCCCGTCATGGCGCAGTGGTTAACGAATCCGACTAGGAACCATGAGGTTGCGGGTTTGGTCCCTGCCCTTGCTCAGTGGGTTAAGGATCTGGCGTTGCCGTGAGCTGTGGTGTAGGTTGCAGATGTGACTTGGATCCCACGTTCCTGTGGCTGTGGTGTAGGCTAGTGGCTGCAGCTCCGATAGACCCCTAGCCTGGGAACCTCCATATGCCACAGGTGTGGCCCTAGAAAAGGCAAAAAGACCAAAAAAATAAAAATAAAAATAATCCAGCCTCCTCTCCCTAGAGTGGGAAAAATGCTGAAGAACATTTCATGCTGTCTCCCAGCGGCTGGTGAAAGGATGGAGCCAGTTTTCCAAAGCAGTGACCTGCTTGCTACTCCACTCTTTACTAACTTACATCCCTTCTCTGTCTCACTCCCCGCTTCCCTTCCAGTCCTTAAACCTAATAACCACTTCCCCTGAAAGCCTTATTTGAGGACCCGCTTCTGAAGAACCCTCCCTAAGACAACTTGTTATTTTTAGCCCACATAGCCTTCACTGTGGACTGATAAATAGCAATTATACTGACCTGACTTTCCAGGGTCTTTCTCACAGAGTCCAGTAGGAACGTGTCATGATGCCCTACAGCAGGGAGTCTGTTTTGCATTCTTACTCCAAGCAGGAAATTACTGTTCTGATCAAGAGGATTTTAAAATATATCTGGTATTGCCATAATGTGCGAATGTCATCCAGAAAATGACCCAGGGATCCAAGCGAGTAAAGAAAAGATAGAGCAAGCAACTGCTCAGATTAAAGAGAGCTGCACAGTGTCTCTCCGAAGGTGTTTCTGGACTTCATAGGGAAAGCAGGTAGCTAGAACTGCAGAACAAATTGGAGAGAAGTGAAGCATCAGCAGGAGTCAGTAAAGGATGTTCTCTGTACAAGGTCTTCCGTTAACATTAAGAGTAAGGGTTCTGAGGCAAAGCAACAAGGACTTGAGCCCCGGAAACCTGAGGACAAGCCACACCGACTTTCATGTGGGAAGAAGCACACAGGCACTCAGAGATAAATTCAAGAGCAGACACACCCCAGAGCCTGACGCAGTATCTGGCCGAGAGGTGGTATGTGGTAAATGCAAGAAGGGACTGATGTTCATGTGCCACCAGGACAGAGTGTCTCCGTTTAGGCTCTGCTCACCGATGATGACTAACGCTTACCGGTCAAAATGCAAGCTAAGTGGCACCTGCAACGGAATCATAAGGAAAAAAAAAAAAAAAAAGGTGTTTATAATGCAGATTACTGAACCTCATGCAGAATTACTGAATCTGAATTTCTCAGCAGTGGCCTTGACAAAGTAATGGCTTAATCTTTACAGAAAATGAATATCTAATATTTACTGAGTGTGCATTAATTGTTGGGCACTGCTCTAATCCCTTTACGTGTAATTATTTTAAAATCCATAAAACCTCTATGAAGTAAATAGTAATATTAATCCCATTTTACCAGTGAGGGGCCTGATGCAAGGAGAAGTTAGCTTTTCCAGGGTTATGCAGTTAATAGTGAAAAAGCTGGCATTTGAACCCGAAATGCCAGCTTCTGTAATATTTGTTCTAAACCAAAATATGACATTGCCTCTCCCTAAAAATTACTCATTGCGGTACCTGGTTCATTTATGTCCCAGGGGGGCTAGGAGGAAACTTGGGATACACCTGTTAAAATGCACACGTAAGGGAGAGGCATTCCATGAGACACAGACCGTTGTTAACTCTGTGGTGAGATGTATGTATCAGGACATAAGAAACAAATGCCAAATGAAAGGGCAAGGTCTGCATATGGTGGTGATAATGGTCTGTAGCCTCTGCTATAACCTCCTGTCGCATTTGTTTTTATGACCGTAAAAGACACTTTTCTCTCATGTTTGCTACCTCTTGACCTCTTGTACGGCCTTGAAAACCATGTAGGGCAGGTCCCATTACCATGCCACAGATACGAAAACTGAGTCTCCGTGCAATTACATGAGCTCCTCCAGCTACACAGCTACTACGCAGAGGATCCAGAATTTAAATTCGGCTTTGATATCTGGTTGTTTACCCACTGTGGGGTAAAAGGAAGAAGTGAGTGAGTCAGAGAATGGGAAAGGAATATGAATACATCTGCACTCAATCCAAATTCAATGTTGCATGTCTATCACCAGCAAAAAGGAAACTTGTCCATGGGCCCTTAGAGATGCTTGAAAACTGCAAGATGGATACATGACAGATCTTTTGAATTATTTAGCTGATCCCCATAGCACTGACTGAACTTTGCCTGTGGTTTATTTAGTTTACCAATAGCCGTGGTGGAGTAACCCACACTTTAGGATCTGAGGACGACGTTGGCAGAGCTGAAATGTTTTAAGCATGTAGGCATCGTGCTTTGGTACACAGTCTTCATTTTTAAATTCAAGCTAAGAGAGGCTTGGCATTCTCACATTTAGCACTTACTAAATACACCGATTAAACGCAGTAAATGAATTTTAACCTCTCACAAAAAGACGAAGGAAAACCAGCCTGTGTCACTCAGAGTGTCCTGGTGTGTTCTCCTCCGTGCTTTTACAAAGTGTACCATCCCCTCCTTCCGCGTTCATCACCCATCCACACTCTCGGCTTATACGTCCTTCTGGTTCCCGAACTTACCGTCTCTGTTCCTCACTCTGTGTCTGCTCCTCCTCGACCCGTCAGCCCCTCGGCGTGTCCTTCAGCCTTTCCTTTGAAAGGCCTACCTCTCCTGCCTTCTCTCCCTCTCCGTGGACAGGTTCCACAGAGAATCCGAATCAGCTTCCAGACCACAAGGGTTGAATTCTCTGCGAGAGTGATTCCGTATTTGACGGATCCCTGTCAGTGCTTCCCTCCCATCAGTACGGTTCTGCCCTTCTTGTTTCATCCCGTGCTCTCCGAGGGCAGGGGCGGAAGCTCGGTCATTCCCACGAGAGCCCAAGTGTGGCTGCTGGGTGACAGGTGCTCAGGTTCTGACTGTCTAGCACTCACAGAATAATGACACTGTGTTTTCACCCTCCTCTTTAATGGAACCATTTGAGCCATGGTAATGAGGAGTTAGAAGTAGCTGTCAGTTCCCCTCTTCATTGACAAGTATCAGGCTGATATATGATTTCCTCAGAGGATATTGTCCAAATGTGACTAATATGCAACAAATTGCTCTCGCACAGACCTTGTCTCAGTTTCCATTGTGAATTCCAAAATGCGTCTGCAGGCGGCTCTGCCAACCCTGGAAGATGTGCGCATGCATAAACCGCACAAACTCATGCCTCATTGCTGATTCCAGAGAGGCAGCCCAAAGCCCTTAGTCACATTCTCTGAATCTCCAATTTCTGCCCCCATTCCTGCTGCCTCAGCTTGCTTGGTGCACCTCTTCCCTTCAGACTCCCATGCTGGGTGTCCCTGGCCTCCAAGAGGAGCTATAAAACATACTTTGCTCTTAGAATCATGTTTTCAGAAGGAGTAGGTGAGAAGTGAGTGCTGGCCATTAAAAACTGGAGTCGTACAGTTGTGAGGATACTGGGTCTTGTCTTTTTACAGTACCTTTTACAGCACAAAGTGGTGTCACATTCTCCCATGTCTGTAAGCACCGGTACAGTAAAGTGAGCAAGGGAAGCCAGCTGGAGTAAGACAGGAGGGGATGTGTGGGTACTGGCTGACTAGGGGGGATGTCCATTCGGATGCTGTCCCCCCCATTCAATTTGTAAACACCGTGTGGGCCAAACCACACGTGTTAACCATCAAGTGCATTCTCTGGATCATCATTTTGTAACCTTACAATATTCCATAAACTTTAAAATCAGAAAGAAAAGATAATATAGGACATAGTATAAAGTCTTCAAAATAGGTTAAAAAGAAGGGTTTATGTAAATAAATGAATTCAGATCCATAGCCATTCCCCAAAAGAAAACAGATGAACAGGACAATATAACAAATAAGCATAAGTGCAAATTCTGTCATTTTTTTCCTACTGCTTTTGCTGTTAATTTTATTTCTATGAATTAAAAAGGAAAATGTGTAAAATGCATTTAAGATCTGGAAAACTATTAGAAAGCAAGCCACTGGGTTTAAAAACAACAGAACCATTGGCTTGAATGTCCCATTTAAGCCTCTCTGAAACCCAGTCATCTTTTCCTCCTCAGCAGTAACTACTGTCCTGAGATTTGTGTTTATCATGTGCTTTCTTTGTATTCACAAGCTATATCTTGTTTGGGTTTGAATGTTTTTAAACTTTTCGTAAATGACGACACACCGCATGTGCTGTTTTACAACATTCTTAGTTTGCTTAACTTATACTCCTGATAATCGTCCATGCTTTTAGAGTGCCTGTATTCATCCTTTTTTATTGCTTTATAGGCCACTATTTATCCATCACCTTGCACTACTGAGAAAAGTGTAGCTTAAAGCATCTCATACATGGCTTATGGAGCATTTTTGTGAGAGTTTCTCTATGGCTTCCTAGGAGGGGAATGGTGGGGTCACAGGTATATTGGACCCCTCCTTGTACAAGGCTGTGCAGACTCTCAGTCTCACCTGTAATTCAGAAATAGCTCTGATAAAGTCTCTTGAAAGTTGACTTGCTTTGTTTTGATAACACTGCATCTTGAAGATGCATCATGCATCCCTCCTTTCCTGCCCCTGGGTCTTCTGAAGACTCAGTGGGAGATACCTGCAGGACCCTGCTAGACACTAACTGTGTCTTCCTGTGTGGATGCCCTCAGTCTTAGGCCAGTGCACCCACCTGGAATACACAACTCTGGCTCCACCAGACAAGGGTGCACTGCTTCCAGAAGCCTTTGTACCAATTTATGCTTAGCAGCAGTGCTAGGATGCTCTGCCCCTGACAAAACATAATCCTGCCAGATCCTGTGCTTTCGAATTTCACCAGCCTGGGGCCTGTGGCATGGTGCCTCAGTGGGTTTCATCACCACGCCTCGACACCAGTGAGGTTGGTCGTCTTTTCACACAGCTGGTTGCTACTCCTGTGTACACAAGTGCATTTCCTACGTGAAAGGTCTGTTGGAGGTGTTTGTCTGTTAATCTCCTTGGTTGAATTTTACTAATGGAATTAAAGTCATTGTTTATAAATTTTAAGCACATATTTTTCAGATTTGTATTTTACAAAACTGTACTCTGATGGTTTGCACCCGTTTTCTCCTTTGCTGTTTTTGATGAGCAAATGTATTTGGTTTATTGTCATGAAGATTACGAATATTTCCATTTCCTTTTAAAATAATCTTGGTTTTGTTTTAAAAGTTTCTTTCTAGTCCTGATGTAAAAAAGTTTCTATAGGAGTTCCCATCGTGGCGCAGTGGTTAACGAATCCAACTAGGAACCATGAGGTTGCGGGTTCAATCCCTGGCCTTGCTCAGTGGGTTGGGGATCCGGCGTTGCTGTGAGCTCTGGTGTAGGTCGCAGACACGGCTTGGATCCTGAGTTGCTGTGGCTCTAGCGTAGGCTGGTGGCTACAGCTCCGATAGACCCCTAGCCTGGGAACCTCCATATGCCACAGGAGTGGCCCAAGAAATGGCAAAAAAGACAAAAAAAAAGTTTCTGTATTACTTTCCATAAGTGGTCTATATTTTTAGTATTATTAGACTATTCAGATGTTATTTTTCTTCCTAAATCAGTTTTATTGAGCTAGGCTTCTCTACAAAGGTGTCAATCAGGGCATTCCCGTTGTGGCTCTGGGGTAACAATTTGACTATTATCCATGAGGGTGTGGGTTCGATACCTGGTTTGCTTAGTGGATTAAGGATCCAGCGTTGCTGTGAGCTGTGGTGTAGGTTGCAGATGCAGCTCAAATCTGGTGTTGCCGTGGCTGTGGCTTAGGCCGGCTGCTACAGCTCTGATTCAACCCCTAGCCTGGAACTAAAAAGACAAAAAAAAAGTTGTCAATTTCATGTGAGCTTTCCAAATTTTAGCATAATTTTTGTAACATTCTCTTATAACATAAATACATCATGTCAATAGTATCTGCACTTATATCTGATTTTAAAATTCTAATATGCGTTGTTCATTTTTCAAAAGAAACAACTTTCCAAGTGTCCATCGTGACTCAGCGGTTAACGAATCTGACTCGCATCCATGGGAATGCAGGTTCGATCCCTGGCCTTGCTAAGTGGGTTAAGGATCCAGCGTCTCTGTGAGCTGTGGTGTAGGTTCAGACATGGGTCGGGTCCTGCGTTGCTCCAGGATTCAGCTCCAATTCAGCCCCTTAGCCTGAGAACGTCCATATGCTGTGGGGTGGCCCTGTTGGATTTGTTCTTCTGTTCTTTACCTAAATTGCTTAGACCAGATGCATAAATAATTAGTTTAAAACTGGCTTCTTTAATATAAATACTAAAGTATATATTTTCTTGAAAATACTGCTTTAGCTTCATCTCAGAAGTTTTTAAAGTGATATGTTGTAGTTGTAGTTGAAGTTTCAGTATTTTAAAATTTATTTTATAATTGATTCTTTGGTGGGTGGGTTATTTCATATATATATATTTTTGTGTGTGTAGGGGGGTACTTTTTGCCTTTCCTAGGGCCGCTCCCACGGTATATGGAGATTCCCAGGCTAGGGGTCAAATCGGAGCTGCAGCCAACGGCCTACTCCAGAGCCACAGCAACACGGGATCTGAGCCATGTCTGCGACCTACACCACAGCTCACAGCAACGCTGGATCCTTAACCCAATGAGCAAGGCCAGGGATCGAACCTGCAACCTCGTGGTTCCTAGTCAGATTCCTTAACTACTGCACCACGATGGGAACTCCAATTTCATATATATTTTTAAACTTATTTGTGTGTTATGGATTTTTACCAAAATTACATGTTCTCAGAAAATGTATTCTGTAAGTTACCAGTTATTTCACATTTTTGAGATTACCTAAATGGCTAATATGTGGTCCCTTTTTGCTAATGAACTTTATGTTCTTAAAAAGAATGTGTATTATGCAATTGTTAGATGTTTTATATATGGTCATTAGATATAGGGTTCTCAGATAAAATACTGGATGTCAGGTTAAATCTGAATTTTAAGTACACATTTTTTTTTTTTTTGTCTTTTCTAGGCTGCTCCCTCAGCACATGGAGGTTCCCAGGCTAGGGGTCCAATCAGAGCTGTAGCTGCCGGCCTACAGCCACAGCCACAGCAACTGTGGGATCCGAGCTGCGTCTGCAACCTACACCGCAGCTCACTGCAATGCCAGATCCCCAACCCACTGAGCAAGGTCAGGGATCGAACCCGCAACCTCATGGTTCCTAGTCGGAGTCATCAACCACTGAGCCATGACGGGAACTCCATAAGTGCACATATTTTTGTGTTCAAAATATTTGATGGTTTTCTGAATCCAAATTTAGGGAGGCATTTCTTTTTTTTTTCTCTTGCTCAATCTGGCAGCCCTGCTTAGATCAATCATATTAATTTTGTTGTTTTAATCTTCCATACTATTTTTGTCTCCTTATTAATCTGTTAGTGAGAGAAGAATGTTAAAACTTTCCCTGTGATTTTGGACTTCTCAAAGTCCTCTTGTATTTATGTCAAGTCTCCTTTTATACCATTTGAAACTATATCATTGCATACATACAAATGTGTACATTTTATATGTTTCACATAAATTTAGTTTATTTCTTAAATTATTTATTGATCCCCTTGAGATCTATCTAGTAATGATTTTTGCCTTGTATTCTATTTTTCTTAAAGTCAGAATAACTACAAAAGCCTTTTATTTGTTTATGTTTCATTCATTCATGTATGCATGTAGTTATTAGGCATCTATTATATGCTATATACCTGCCAAATAAAAAAGTGAGAATTACAAATATGTCCCTCATCTCACAAAGTTTGCATTCTGTTGGCACAAAACAAATTAGTAAACTATATGCTGCATCATAGGACAACATATGCCATAAAGAACAATCATCCGAGAAGGGAGATAGGGAGAGCCAAGGTTGGCCTCACAAAAATATGAAGATTGAACTCAGAGATGAGCTGTTTCCTTAGTTTGTGTTAGTGGTTCATGGAACCAAGCAACAAGAACTTCATGAACCTGGTTCTGATGATCTCAAGGAAGACATATGCGCCAAGGCCGTCAGTGTGGAGGGGGAACAGGTACCTGCTGTAATGATTTGGAATTCTGGGCCTCATCTTCCCTTTCACTACTGACAACTGAAGACTAGGTAATAGGCAGGCCTTTGCAGACCACAGAAATGCCTGGATTCTTCTTAATTCCTGGCCTTGGAGACAAAGAGTGACATGGATACCTACATAAATAGAGAGGGTGATAGAAGCAGACCACCACAAAACCTGTGGCGGTGAACATTCCTTCATCTGTCCCAGTGTCTCTCATCTTTACCCTGTGCTCCTTGCTTTTTAAATATTTATTCAACACTTACAGAGATGAGCAATGTTTAGCACTCTGAAAATGTTTCTTTAAAAAAAAATTAATTTGAACCTCTTTGTAAAAAAAAATACTGCAGATTTTTAAAAGTTCAAACGGTCTAGGCATCCCCATTGTGGTGCAGCGGAAACGAACCCAACTAGGAACCATGAGGTTGCGGGTTCGATCCCTGGCCTCACTCAGTGGGTTAAGGATCCAGCGTTGCTGCTGTGGTGTAGGTCTCAGACACGGCTCGGATCCCACATTGCTGTGGCTGTGGTATAGGCCGCCAGCTATAGCTCTGATTAGACCCCTAGCCTGGGAACCTCCATTACCGCGGGTATGGCCCTAAAAAGGCAAAAAGACAAAAAAAAAAAAAAGTTCAAACAGTATAAAAGATTACTTAATACATTCTTATAGCTTGAGAACTAAAATAATGGCATGCATGTCCAGAATTACAATGTCGCCAAAGTGTTAGGAGTCCTCACTGGGCCTCACTGCAAGACCTTCAAAGGGTCTGACCCAGTCCCAACACTACACCTGTCGTGTGCCATATTTTGTTTGTTTGATTCCACGTTGACAGCACTTGTTGCATGTTGTGTAGCACGTCTTTATTTCCCAAGGTCACAAAGACGTTGTCTTAAGAGTCGCACCAAAAAAAAAAGGGGCTATACCAGGAGCAAATCTGAGTTTGAGGAGTTCCAAAGACTGACCTTCCCCCACTGTCATCAAGACACTGGTCCCATCTGACAGCACAGCCCCCCAAACACAAAAACTTCCACCCAACAAAAATGTATACACTGGAAATATGGAGTGGTCATTATTAGAGCTGTGCAGTGTATAGAGTGTGAATGCATCATTTGTCATTTCTTACTAATGAGCTAGATCCAGCCTTGGCTGAGCACAAGGAATAAACAAGTACTTGAGAGCGGTCCGTTTAGCAGAATGGAACGAATTCCACAGCCTCGGGCCCTGAGTAGTGTTCAGTAAATTATCTTCGCCCATGAACTAAATGGCACCCCTTAAAGAGTTCATTCACCTCACACGGATGAGCAGTTTACATCAGATAACAGATTCTTCACCTCCACGATCCCGCCTGCTGCTATTACCTCAAAGATTTGTCACTGTCCTTTCGCTCACTTGTCTGGATCAGGCTGGGGAATTGGATGGCTTGGAAAGCATAGAGAGTTTGGCCTTCGCCAGTCTTGCGGACATGAATGTGCATATGGTGAAGTCTTTATGGGATGGAGAAAAAGAGGGTTTAGAAAAAGATGGGGGAATGTGAAGGACACATATTCTTATTTCATGTTGCCTATTCAGCTCACTGAAAAAACAAACAAAGCACATTTATAATTAGTGTATTGATAGTAGTAAGCTAACCTCAGGGACATTTATTGGACATTTATTTTTAGTGTCTTGTACTTTGTATTTTAAGTACCTGCATACAATAAGGTGCTTTAAAAAGATTTAAAGCACCCTATATTTATATGTCAAATGCGCACACATGCACACAAATACATATATGTTCATTTGTTTAATTTCCAGTGAACAGATGGTAGATACCATTAGCCACATTTCTCATACGTAGAAACTGCAGTTTAGAGAAGTTAATCATGCTTGAATTTACACACATTGGTAAGTGGTGGAAATGGACTTGAACTCACATTGATCTGAACTACATGCTCTTAAATGCTGTGCCAGGGCATTGAGTTTAGTACTTAGTAGACTAAGGTAAGAAATGGGGTAGATTAAAAAGATTCAGGAAATGTAAGTTGATTGGATGCTTGGAAAATACATTGCAGGTTATGAAATTCAAGAATAACATTAAAATAAGAGCACATGTCAATAAACCCTTTCAGCACATGAGAAACGGGATACAAGTTGAACTGGTCATAGATCAACTTAAAATGAAAGGAAATGAACACTAAAACAGTTTATGTGCTAGCATAGCACTATTCTTGGCCAGTTTCACCATAGCAGTGTAAGTGTGTGTGTGTGGATGTGTGTGGATGTGTGTGCAACAGCACTTGATGAGTTATTTTGGGTTTGATTTTCACAATAAAACCAGCAAGGTAGAAATTATATTCCCTTATTTACATGAGAGTAAACTGAGGCAGACAAAAATCCAAAACGTTGGGAGTTCCCATCATGGCTCAGCGGTTAGCGGACCCAACTAGCATCCATGAGGACTCAGATACGACCTTCGGCCTCGCTCAGTTGGTTAAGGATCCGGCGTTACCGTGAGCTGTGGTGTAGGTCGCAGATGAAGCTCTGATGCTGCATTGCTGTGACTGTGGTGTAGGCCAGTGGCTACAGCTCCAGTTGGACCCCTAGCCTGGGAACCTCCATGTGATCCTCAAAAAAAAAAAAGTTCGAAAGGTCACAAACTCAACATGTAGTCAAGTCAGATTTTAAACCTAGGTCCGTTTGTATTGATGGAAAATCAAAATCAAAAAATACTGATTTTTCCCTCTGTATCTTCCTATACCTTTCTCAAATGTAGAGATGCTTGGTAGTTATTCTGAGACTCTGTGAAAGATCTGTGGACCAGTGAAGCTTAGAAGTGAGGCTGGGAGTTCCCGTCGTGGCTCAGTGGTTAACGAATCTGATTAGGAACCATGAGGTTGCGGGTTAAATCCCTGGCCTTGCTCAGTGGATTAAAGATCTGGCGTTGCCATGAGCTGTGGTGTAGGTTGCAGACGCAGCTCGAATCCCGTGTTGCTGTGGCTCTGGTGTAGGCTGGTGGCTACAGCTCCGATAGACCCCTAGCCTGGGAACCTCCACGTGCCGCGGGAGCCGCCCTAGAAAAGGCAAAAAAAAGACCCCCAAAAAAAAAAGAAGTGAGGCTGGCCAGGAAAATGGTGTCTATAGGCTATTCTTTGGCAAAGAAGTGCCAGATTTAACATTACTTTTATTGTTTTCAAGTTGGTTAACAACTAGGCAGGAAAAATATGAAGGAATGATTGAGAAATCCATGCCATGACTTGGTGATCCTCAAAACTACCAAAGAATCTCTCTCCCGTAGTGCCACTATCTCTTTTGTTTCAAATCTTCTTAATTCCACAAGTGTTTCTCAGTTTCCATTGCTTTTGCAGATCAATTCAGGCTTTCAATGGAAAGCAGACTTTCAAACTTCTTTTAACATAAAAACTCAACTTTTCTTTGCCCTTTCTGGGGGATGTTTGAATCTTTTTCTGGATTAGATTTAAAAAAAAAAAAAAATCCTCCCCTTCTGGGAACGGATACAAAAAAAAAAAAAATCCTCTCTGACCTTGAAAAATAGGGAGGGGGACCAGCTTATGTGTTTGAAATGATTTGGGCTCCAGCTTTTGCATACAATTAAAATTCTTCCTCAGCAGACAGCCAGGGCTATTATGGGAGAAAAGAAGAAAAGAGAGTTTTTAAAGGAGGGATAAAGGGGTTGGGTTCTAAGGTGTAAGAGGCAGGGAAGGAGGAGGATAGAGGGGTGGGTGGATGCCAGGAGTCTCCAGCTGGATCTGTGCCTGAGGAGCGTGTGTCAGCCGGTAGGTGCTTAGTGGTGGGTGTGCAGGAGGGCCCATGGGAGAAGCATCACTCAGGTGGTTTGGGGTATAGATGGATGAGACGTGTCTTTAAGGGTTGGGTTTAATGTTTGCTTGAGCCCAGGTATATGCTAGTACCGTTTTTAAGTGGTAGAGACCTTCATGCTGCTGATAATGCTAGTGTCCGTCCCAGTTACAGACCAGTCACTTTAGAAGTCAGAGTGAGGTCCAGTTCATGCCACCGTGCTTTCCTGGGCCCCCTCCAGGCACTTTCTGAGACTGCCTGTATGCACCGTGCCGTCTCCAAATGCTAACATCTGCAAGAATGCAGGAGAGCCTGCACCCCTGTTGGGGAAGGAGTGATTCTCTCATTGTACCTGGCATTGTATTGGGCGTGCATGAGCCCACAGGGTTGGGACAGTGCAGCCAGATTACAGAGACCATGGTGAGTAGGCTGTTAATCATTGACTGGGCATCATAAGGATGGAATTACAGTAAAGCCACTGTGTGCCAGGCATTGCTATAGTAACTGTATCCTTTATGGTTTTAAGTCCTTCTCTCTTTTTTTTTTTTAATTTCTCAAGATTACACAATGAAGTAGGTATTTTCATCTCTCCTTTAAAAATAGAATGAGTGGAAGATTAGAAAGGTTACAAAACTTGCTTATGATCACTCTCATCCAATGCAAGCATCAGGATCAGACACTTTGTTGGTCTAGCATCAAAGCCGTCCTCTTCTTTTATGATATGACACTGTTTCTTTTTGCTAATTCTCTGAGTGGCTTTAGGCAAATCACTTAACTGCTTTGGACCTGAAACCACACAATTCGGGAGGGAGAACAAAATGATTATCCATTACAATTTCTTGTAGGCTTGCATTCCAGGAGGGAGGTCCAGAGGGGCGGGCTACCCTTGCAAGTGCTTTCCCCCTGAAAAATGCATGCTAGCATATGTTGAAATAACCAACTAAGTGAGCAAACCGTTTAACCTCCCCCCCATCTCTCTCTCTCTCTCTCTGTCCCCCCCCCCAACACACACACTTTGCTGTATGTACTTTTACTGGAGATTCTTAGAGGAGGTAGGAGTGCAGTAGGGTTCTAGAAGAAAGAGCAACCTTGTTTTTTTTGTTTGTTTGTTTTTTGTCTTTTTGCCTTCTCTAGGGCCACTCCCACGGCATGTGGAGGTTCCCAGGCTAGGGGTCTAATCGGAGCTATAGCTCCCAGCCTACGCCAGAGCCACAGCAATGCGGCATCTGAGCCACGTCTGCAACCTACACCACAGCTCACGGCAACGCCAGATCCTTAACCCACTGAGCAAGGCCAGGGATTTAACCCGCAACCTCACGGTTCCTAGTCGGATTTGTTAACCACTGTGCAACGACAGGAACTCCAGAGCAACCTTGTTTTAAGCTTTCTCCTTGGAGTATGAGGTAGTTATTCTTGTCCTTGACAGGTAGTGGAACTGTGGTCCTTTCAAATCTGTCCTTTCACGGTCGTCATCAAGAAACAGACAAGTTCTAAATGTATTTAGGGGCTACCTGATTGCTTCCTCTCCATTCTGGGTGAGTCCAGGCTTAAGGGTCATGTTTGATGTGGGAACAGCAAATGGAGGCTGCTTCTCAGCGCATTTCTCCCAGGGAATCCTGCCCGCTCCTCCGTCACCGCCAAGCTGTCTAGTTGGATAGCTGCAGAAGGCTTTCGGGGTTGGGAAAAGATAACCAAAGATAAAGTCCACAGCATTAGGTAAGGAGGCAGGAGAGGGTGAAAGACCAACACACTGTAATGTCATTCCAGAATCCTTCCTCTGAGTCGGCTCCTGGAAGTGAAGGTCACGTAGTAGTCAAGGCAGAATAAGGGCAGGCTCTGGGTAGACGTGTCCCTCAGATGTAAGTCGGGAAGGAGAAAGAAAAATAAGGGATGAGCAAACATCCTTCACAATCCCAAATCCGCCTCCTCTAAAGTGCCCCTCATCCCTGTCAGCTGCCACACTGTGGTGCAGACGGTGGTGGACACAGTGGAAGAGGTGCCGTGGCACCCGCAGGAGGTGTGGTGTCGGTGGAGACGTCCCCAGAGGCCGTGTTTTGTCTAACATTGTCACATGCCCATCTGGTACCATCTGGCCACTCTCCTCCCACATGGAAAGGTCAGAGTGGAAAAAACCCAAAAGCCAAAAAGCACAAAGCTAAAGCTTTGGCTTCAAGATAGATTCAAATGAGAGAGCAAGAGAGAGAGAATGAATAGGAATCTGTCTCCATTTTTAGTCCCCAGTCCCTTCACACATGTTTAAAAGTATCCTTGCTCTTGATATGATGTAATTTTATCAGCTTATCACATGCTGGCACCGCTCTTGTGTTTACTGTCTGAGCCACCAGCCTCCTCCGATGAGCCAGCGTGTTCCACAGTGTGTGCTGTGACAGTCAATAGGGAATTACAAAAGGGCGGAATGGAAAAAGAAAAAGGCTCAAGTCTTAGCACGCCACTTACTAACTGTCTAGCAGCTGTGTGTGCATGGATGGAATAAGATTTTTTTTTTTTTTTTTCCTGTAGCTGGAGACACACAGAGTCCAGGTGCAAATGTGAGTCATATTTGAAGGTGGGAAGGGACACAATGAAGCATCATGTCTCCAGTCAGTTGTTGAATGGAAGACCAGAATAGAGTCCATAGTTCAGGGTATCTGAGGACAGGTGGGCAGTAGAGGACAAAGTGAAAGAGCTTAAGACGTAGCTCATGATCAGTCTGAGAGGGTATAAAGTGTCTGGTCCAATTTGGAGCCCAGGCTTTCTCCCCAAGGAAACCTAGCTTCTAGACTGGGTTGATGGCCTGGAAGCAGTGTTCAGCTGGAAATTGTAGTGGAGCTGCAGAGGAATTGAAGGATGTGGAGCAAAGGGTGATGGAAGTTCCCTTCCTGAGGACAGTTGAGCATAGTGATCCCCAAAACCATCTAGAGTGTCAAACAGGAAGAGCCAGTTTAGGGAGACACAAATGGGTTTGAAGCAGAGCGTCCAGAGCCAAAGTCAGCCAAATCTAAAGCACTGAGTGTTTCAGAAAAGGGAGATACCCGACTACAAACAGGGAGAGAGCTTAACAGGACGCCTCTGTGAGATGGAAAACATTAAGACTGGACTTGTATGGATCTCAGATATTGGACCATTGCTCAAGGTTAGCCCAGCTGTTTAAAGGCAAAGAGATAGGATGGACCCTGAATATCTGTTAGGAAGCAATTCAGTCCCTTGAACCACAATTTTCTCATCCACACAATAAAAAGAAAATGATGCCCTCTAACACCAGTTATAAGTATTACATAACACAATGGATGAAGACAATTGTATAAATAATTGAAACACACTTAATAAGTATTTTGCTCTGTGGCAGTAAGTGTGTTTTACACATGTATTCATCTATTTCTCCAAAAGCAGAGTGCTAGTGTGTCCTTGCTACAGCCCTGTGAGTTACAAATGCTTTTGATCCCCAGGAAAGTAGGCTTAGAGAGAATCTGAGTATTCGTCACTGGTAACACAGCTAGTAAGCTGCAGAACCAATATTTGAATCCAGGAACTTAAGCCAAGCTCAAGGTCATGGCTACTAAGCTTTGTGGCTACTCATGTTCTAACACGTGGGACAGTCTGGCAGGAGGATCTGTGTAGGAGGGTGGTCCAGATGAGAGGTTGCTAATTGCCAGACAAGGTTAATAAGATATCTGAACAGACCTGTCCTTCCTGGCTGACTTACCTCCTGCCCTTCTACCGTCCTGCCCAGAGTCAGAGGCATCATTGCTGACATGTATTTACGATAGTAGCAAAGACCTGGATGTGGTATTTCTGTTCCATCACTTTGCACTGTAACAAATGGAATCTCAGACGGTTCTTTTTCTCTCTTCCATCATCATCTTCATGTAACAGATATTGAATAGGCTGGAACAGCTCCTGGAAGTAGTGATTCGCATTGATTTGACCAGCTCCTCTAGCTGTGAGAGAGTCAGAAACTCTGTGGATGACCCTAAGACCACATCACACACAGAAAGTTTATGAACCTGTGATTTATCAGACTCTTTCTATCAGTGTACAAGACGAAAATATGTGTTTAGAAGTTTGGTTCCTCCACATGATTACAGACGTGAAATGCTGATGTGAAATTCAAGCAGACATTTCTGCTTCTCCCCTACAGTTGTCACTTGCCCACAGGAGATGCTGAAGCCCAAAGCTTCCATTCCCCATGCCTTGATAGCAGAAACTCATGAGCATTCAATTTTATACCTCAACACAGATTCAAACACCCAGACACAGTCTGATACATCATAGTTGCCTTATACACACGTTCTGACACACGGTAGCGCTGAACACAAACACACATCCACAGACGGACACGCCACTGCATGCTAAGAGTCACACCAACGCATGTAGTCAAACGCATGTAGCCAACAGAGGGTACCACTCCGTCCTCTCTCTTCTGTCCCTTTGCTCTTGCCAGTGTTCTTTAATGGCTTCCTCATCTTTACACACTGCCTTTGCTTGGTCACTTGGTTGGTTTTCACCTCCTGCAAGGTACTCAATATGCACTCATGTACGCCAATACGTGACCACGTATTTATGAAGCACCCACTGCTTGGCAGGTGTTACTCCAAACATCGACACTGAAAATAAAAGTCACACACAAGTTTCTCTCCTCAGGGAGGATGCATTCTATTATTAGGAGACAGAAAAGACAAGAGTCAGTAAACAAATATCATTTCAGAGCATGAAAAATGAAAATGAAAGCAAATTATCACCCTCAGAAAGCATTTTTCACTCCGTTTCCCATTCATTCAACTATTAGGGAGCTCTTATTATCTGCCAGAAAGTCTATTAGAGGCTAAGAGTAAAATGGTGAAAAGATGTAGCATCTAGCAGGGGAAATCGCAGTAGTTCAGAGAATGGAGGGAGACTTGTACGAGCTGTATGTAAACAGAGTGGATCTTTTCAGAAACACAGGTGTGTGAGCTGTAGACAGTTGCACTGGAGCACAGTGAGCCAGGGGACCATCCATGGGGACCTTAGTCTTTTAGTCTGTGGAGATTTTAGATGTTGCAGAGAGGGCCTCCCATGGCCTCATAAACTACCGTGAGAGTAGCAGGTAAAGTGAAGAAAGTGATCAGGGCCCCTCTTATATAATGTTGACCTTGAATAGGAATAAAATAGCCTAGTTGATTTATGGAGATGCAGGATGAGAGGATGCTTTTCAATGAGAGTAAAGTCTTGTGTTTGTACGCCAAGAGAGCATCACAAGAAGAGGAGGGCAGTTGAATGTTAAGGAAAGAGAAAGGCAGCAGCGTTCAAAGCAGCAAACCATGGAGGTGTTCACACAGGTGAAGTGTCTCCCCTTCCAGAGCCTGGAAGCGAGGAAATAAAGATGGGCAGGAACATTCTGCAGCCGCACAGATGTGTTTAAGGCCGAGGAGAAAGAGACTGAGGGAGAAGGCGCAATCGACATCCTTTGTCTTTGCCCTAATGATCCTACCACCAAGGGGCCCAGGTCCCTCTGCCTCTTGGTCCCTCCTCTCTGAAACAGAGACAGTGTGCCTCATAGACTGACCCTCACAGACTGTCGGGAGGATGTGACGAGGTGACAGGTGAATGTGCACAGAGCAAGCACAACCCGCTGTTCATGGCTTGTTATTTGTTGTGTGTGTAGCTGTGCGGATCGTGATGATGCCTAGAAAACTCACTGTTTTATCAGGCCGCTCGTGATTACCCCTTAGGTCCAAGTTCACCGTTTATCTCTAAACTCCAAAATAGGCCTCTGTAACGTCTCATGGCCGTTTGTACTCGCTATATCCTAGGTACAGAATTCTAAATTTAGCTCTGCCTCCAAGGCCACTGTCCTTGAAACCAAAGCAAGCTGTGCTTTTGGCATTCCTGAGGCTCAGCGTTATTAAAAGGACATGGATAACAGATTCCCAACACCCTTCTGGTTTGATATCTGGCAACTTGCTATTTCATATGATACAAATAATCGTAAAATGAAACAGCATCCACTTATAATTTCTTAGCAGTTGCTCACACTGCCTTTGCCAGGTTTCCCAGAAGAACGTTACGTATAATTAGTATGTTATTTTCAGGCATAAATAACACTCTAATTAGTCTGTAATCTGTAATTATGATATACTTACTGGCAAGGTGTGTCTATGTGTAAGTATGTGTGTGAGTGAACCGAGGCAGTCTTAAAAAAAAAAAAAAAACCCATAGCCTTTTTTTTGTCTTTTTTTGTTGTTGTTGTTGTTGCTATTTCTTGGGCCGCTCCCATGGCATATGGAGGTTCCCAGGCTAGGGGTCGAATCGGAGCTGTAGCCACCAGCCTACACCAGAGCCACAGCAACGGGGGATCCGAGCCGCGTCTGCAACCTACACCACAGCTCACGGCAACGCCGGATCCTTAACCCACTGAGCAAGGGCAGGGACCGAACCCGCAACCTCATGGTTCCTAGTCGGATTCTTTAACCACTGCGCCACGACGGGAACTCCCCCATAGCCTTTTAAATAAAAGAAATATAAGGGATTGTGTGGATTTTTGTGTAAACTATTTTCAGAGCGATTAAAGAATAAGTGAAACTAGATAAACCCTGTTTAATGAATTTCTGTCCTCATCGCATTCGTAGCAATACCTGTATTTCCAAAACAGCAGTAACAAATATATGTATAACTGGTCACAACTGGGCAAGCATATTATGAGCAGCAGATATGCAAAGGAAACAGGGCCTCCCACTGCAGAATGTTCGTGTTCAACTTGAAGGACAAAAATGACGTCATTATGTAATTTAGGTATTCTCATCAAATCCTTTTTTCCAGATGAAGAGATATTTAGAGATTAGTAAATAAATTAATCATAAAAATCGAGCTTGACTTTGATGCAGAGGTTTTAGATTAATATCACCTACTCTTGCGACATCCGCATCGGAGGAGACAGAGCCCAGCTGCAGGCTCATCGCTGTTCGCTGTTCGGTGGGCTCTGGTCCCACCCCACCCCCACTGGGGTCTGATCTTTTCAGAGAGGGGAAGGGAAACCAATTAATACTATTTTAAAATATGAATCAGACTATTTGGAAAGAAAATAACTAGGAAATACTTGCCCCAGAATTAACCAAGAATTTAATCTCCTGTGTCTGGAGCCATGCATACAGAAGGGGGCAGGAGTCTGGCAGCTCAGCAGGAGGAAGGAAAGGAGGGCAGTGAGGGATGGACACAAAGGGACCTTCTTTTTTAAGGTGCTTACCAGAAACGTTAATGAAGGAAATATGGGAAAAAGCATTTTCCTCATTTTATTTAAAAAAACAAAAAAAAGCCTGCTGTCCATAAAGAAAATTGGAGATATGAAAGTCTACAGATAAAAAGAAGTAAGAGGGACTCACATGTGCCTGGGTGTAACTGAGCTTCCCTGAAAGAACCAGGAATGACATCAAAAGAGGACAATGTGATTAAGGCTGAGGCAAGATTAGGTTAATTCCAGACCATGTTTCCTTTCCCAGTAGGACTTGGTCAGAAAGACATTTCTATTCCAAAACCAGCATCTGTTCAATCTAAAGGATGATTCTAAGGGAAAATGTATTTTCTTCAACTTCTTAGTTGTCTGTCTGCCTTTCACATGCTTGGGACCGTAATTGGATGCTATCATTTATTTGTTTGCAATTTTCTGGTTGTCATGCTCACTCGCGACCTTATAATATGAATCTTGTTTATCAGGAAGTTTAAAGTTCAGCAATAGCTGTAGCTCTGCAAGCCATGAGCATAAGGTGGTGAATAATACATTTTTAATAAAATTCACATCAATAAAGCTTAGCACCAAAGACACCTGATGTTCTTCGTGTGGTATCATATGAATGTGTCAAATGCATAAAAAGAAAAATAGATGTTTTCCTTCTTAGGATGATTGAAATATGCCAGATTATGAGTGGGATGAATCTATACATTCAGTCAGAAAATATTCTTGAGCACCTTCTCCCTGCTTGGGAGTTAAAGTGGGAGTGGTGGTAGGTGACACTCTGTCCTGAACATTGATGTGGCATTCCATGCTTAGGACACGACCACAGCTGGGTCACAGCCGTGGCTTGGGGGCAAGTGTGGAACAATGCATGGCCAGGGGATTTAAAAAACTTGGAATGTTGACGTCCAGGCACCACCTGCAAGAATTTCTAAGCAGTCCCGGGACTCAGATCACAAACGGTGCAATGCCAGGGAGGACAACCTGCAGCAAGAAATGTGAGCATGCAGCCGGGACGGGGACTGTGGTCATCTGGCTACTCTTCCCCAAGACGCTCAGGATGGGCCTCAGAGCCCACGTGCAGACCCTCACCAGAGCACCCAGAAAGAGCAGCAGGTTACTGAGGGGGCCCAGAGAAGCCTGGGTTAGGCAGGTGGTTCTCTTCATTTGTCTTCACAGCGAGGGCTGTGGACAGCAAGGGAAGCTGGCAGATAGATGCAGTGGTGATAGCAAGTGACAGAACTCAACTCAGCTGACACACATTAGAGTCTCACAGGGCCAAAGATCTCATTTAGGATGGGCCTCCGTCTTAGCCGAATTGGGGACTTCCGGTGCTGTCTGGCTGTCTCTTTGTTCTCATTTTACTCTCCTCAGTGGCGACTTTATTCCCAAGAAAACCTTCCCTGAAGAAAAAGTGAATTTTATGACCATGGCTTAGGTACTCCAGGCGACTTCTTGCCCACTAGTTCCATCGAATTTTCTGGGCAGCTCTTCCATTGTCCTGATCTTGAATTTGGTTCACAGGTTTAACCCATTACCGTTGCTAGGAGGATGCAGGACCCCGTGCTGGAGCGTCCAGACCATGTGGGCCTGTGTGGAAGGACCACGGGTCCTGAAGGCAAATCAGTAAATGCATCCTTTGAAGGGGGTCATCAGACTTTTCTCTCTCATGTGGGCACACACACACCTGCAAATGCAACTCTTAGACTATAAACACAATTACAAATTGTCTATAAATGCTTAAGAAGAACATTGGGATTCCAGTAGGCACATGGTCACGGATTAATGCAGACCAGAGAAAATACAGATTCGTAGTTGCACGTGAAAAAACTGTGCTCAAAGGAAAGAAAATCAGAGAAACAATGAGGTAGCATTTATCAAACTCATCTAGCAATTGTTCTGCAAAATGAATGTCTGGTATAAGTGTAAATGATTGCTGGTTACTTAGGAGCATTTTATTCTTCAACCTGTGTCAGTAGACCTAAAAAGTATATATATTGATCTGGTAGTACTGATTTTTGGAAATGAACCTAAGGAAGGAAAAAAAGGGAACCAATTATGCAAAGATTATTTCAGTGTATGTATAGTAGCAAGAAAATGAAGTGCATATGAAAATTAACAGCAGCAAGAATTGGTTTCTTTTATAGCACAAACTTAACGAGTTATCTAGAACAAGTTACTTAGTCTCTCTGAAGTGTGCTTTTCTGATTTGTAAAACAAGCAAAACATGACCTGTTTATAGTATTTGTTAAGAATGAATTGCTCATGTGTGTAAAACACCCAGTGCAGTGAACAGAGTTTGTTAGGAAATTATAGCTTTTATTAGAACTAGAATCATAATTAAAGTTTTATATGGTACCAAGAAGAATGTCCATTACGTACTGTTAAATATAGATGAATCAATGGAACAAATGCACAGGAATAAAAAAATTAGGGATTCTTCATTATCGTCACTGTTGTGTTAGGATAGCTGCTTAGGATTAGCTCTTTTCCCTCTATTTTCCAAATTTGTTTTGTCCCTATGTCTCATGAGGTGTTTGTGACTCTTCGAAGAACCAATGTATGTGAAAGCAGTTTAGAAAATTAATGGCGTCGGGTTCGAAATGGGAGTGCTGAGGGTGAGTGTTCCAGTGAAGTGAGAGAGGCGAGGATTTGCAATGTTAAATCAGCATGTCGTGGTAAAACGCAAAAGCGTTTCATACATAAAGTGAATATTTAAGAGTTTGGATATGTCTCCCTGCTCCCTGGAGGAGAGGGGTCTAAGGCTGGGTGGTGGGCCAGGGTCTTTCGCGGGGCAAAGCAGTGGACTTACTCATCCTTCTCTTGTCAAAGCTTCTCTGAAGGCAGATTCCTGAGGCACAGGGATGACCAGATGAGACCTTACCGGGTTATAAATCTAAATATGTTGGGCACCAAATGAAGCCAGTGTAGATGCAAGTTCAAAATGGATAGGAGAAAGTGGGGGTTTATGCACAGTAGCTCAAGCGACTGCTGGCTTTATTTGAAGCACCTGCAGCCACGGACATGGCGATGCCTTCGGTTGTTGTGAGAACAGACCAGGGGCTGAGTCCCCAGCTGACAGAGGCCGGTCATTGCAAAGAGCTGCATTCAGGAGATCTGGATTCTGACTGGACTGTGAGTGGTTAGCAAGATGGCTTCCAGTGAAAATGTTTGATTTCTCTGAACCTCAGTGTCCTCAGATGTAAAATATGAAACAGGTAACTGTCTTCCATGCGTGGTTGCTGTGAGGAACAGAGGTGATTCGTAAGGAATGCTTGGCTGTCACCATGTGGTTCCATCCAGAGAGTCATTCTGGTGAGTAAAACGTAATCTGTGCAAACGAAGGTTAATTCTCGGTAGCCTGAGTTCTTTACTTTCTTCTCTCGATAGGTAAGTAGGTAGGTCGGTAGGTAGATAATAGACAGATAGATAGATGACACATAGATAATAGATAGATAGATGTATATATGTATTTTCAAACTCCATGAAGGGAAATTAGTGTTCCTTCAAGATTGTTTTTCCTTTAACACCTAGTACTCTCTTGAGTAGCACCTGTAACTCAAAGGTGTAACATCCACGTGCCTCCTTCTGTCTTCTAACAAGCTAACATTCCTCCTGAAAAGCCCAAGAATCAGTCTTAACATGTGGAAAGAATTATAATGTCAGGGAAAGAACAGATAATGGTATTTACGGAAAGAAGTGTTTATGTGTAAGGTAAACGTGCCAGTACTTGGTGTGCACTAGAGTCTCAATGAATAGGAGAGGTATGGTTAGTATTAGTGTACTTTTGGAAAACCTATATCCGGGTTTTTGAGTTGTCCTATTCTCTGATTTTCTCTGACTAATGGGGTAATAAAATATTTCTCAGTGAGTTTTAATGAGGATTATATGAAACGACCTTTGCTATGTTCACACATTGGTGCATACTGAAAATTCTTCTGTGGAACATCTACCTAGTAAAGAGAATGACATGACGTTTGGGCTAGGAAATCACTGGCCTTTTTTTTTTTTTTTTTGGTGGGGGGGCAGTCAGGGATCCTAGTAAAATGTTTGTGTTTTTCCTCTGAGTAACTAATAATCTTTTCTTTTTCTTCAGTGTTTTTCAATTCATCTTTGTTCAGTTGAGCATATAGGAATGAGTTACCTGCCACGTGCTAGAAAATAGTGATAAAACCTAGGCGATATAGAGCTGAATAGTTGCTCTGGGTTTTGAGTACTGTATATAAAACCTATGGGCCAGAGAGAGAGATTGGTGCATCCTGGCTCCCATCCATCCCCACTCACCCCATCGCCCATTTGCATTAACTGCAAGGGAAAACGACAGAAATACAGCCTATACTGCTTATCACTTAGGCTCACTGTCCTCTGAGACTCCCAGCCGTCAGCTTCCCATGGACACAATCAAGCAAGCACCGTCTTCCTCACTGGCCGTAGATGAACACTTGCCTGCTGTGGCTAACAGTTCCCTCCAAGAATCCACAGCAAGCTCTCAGACACGTGGTAGGATAGGGATTCCAGAAACAGGTTGCTTGGATTTTGTTTCAAGCCACACCGCTTTCTCGCTGTACATCCCTGGACAAGTTAGTTTATATCTTTATGCCTTAGTTTCCACATGTGTGAAATGATGACAGTAATATTTCCTGCCTCAGAGTTACTGTGAAAATTAAACAAGCCATTAACCATGAAGTGGTCACTTCCGTGGTTGTCCATTTATAATAACAAATATTATAATGATAATAATGTTCTCATTATCTTACCTGATGTAAGGTAAAACCTGGTGCCATTCACATCTTTCTCACGCACTTTCTCACTTCTGTACCTTGAGTATATCTTTGTTTCCTATCACCAATGTAGATATCTCAGTAGCAATGATGTTAATACACTTAATAATTTTTTTTTTGTCTTTTTGCTATTTCTTTGGGCCGCTCCCACGGCATATGGAGGTTCCCAGGCTAGGGGTCGAATCGGAGCTGTAGCCACTGGCCTATGCCAGAGCCACAGCAACACGGGGTCCGAACCGCGTCTGCAACCTACACCACAGCTCATGGCAATGCCGGATCGTTAACCCACTGAGCAAGGGCAGGGATCGAACCCGCAACCTCATGGTTCCTAGTCGGATTCGTTAACCACCGCGCCACGACGGGAACTCCCACTTAATAATTTTATCAAATGTTTCCCGTGAACCAGACACTGTGATGAATGATGAGTTATGTAATTTGGGTCTCACAATATTTTTCTTAGGCAAGTCATACCATTAACCACATTTTATAGATGAGCCTTGGAGACGAGATGAAGTCCAGCTAAGGCACACTTTTTTTAGAGAAGTGAGTGATGGTTCAAGCCCGCTCCCAAAGTCTGTTGTTATTTGTGAATGTCCACCACCCCTCGGAGTTAGGTCCTTACATTCCCAGCTTGCGCTGTCCTGGGCCTCTCCCGTGTGGTCTGTCTTCCTTCACTTCATCCTGTGTGAAGTGGATGTTGAGTAGATTGTCTAAAAGCAGATCTAACGGTATCATCCCCAAGCTTGAAATACTCTGATGAGTGTATCAACAGAATAAAGTTTAAACTGCAGAATGTGATCCAGTGGCTCCTTGTATCTGCTGTAATCCAGCTAGTGCATTTCCATCTCTTCCCCCGCCCTAATGTTTAATTGCTGTAACCCAGGGCGCTGCTGGAATATACCTTGATATTTTCTCCCTCCGCGTCTTTAGGTGTCTGTTATCTTTTCCGAGTTTGTTTCTACTGTTCTGCCTGACTCCCTTTTCCACTGTAAAATCCCTACTTAGTCTTTGAGGCTTGACTTTATCAACCAACGGTGAAGATTTTCTGACCTACCTGAGATGAATCGAATGCTTCTTTATTAAAACTTTCAGTGTAGTCTTTTCTTCTTAAAAAAAAAATCTAGAGATCACGGCATCTGGTGCCCCCCCCCCCGCCCCCCAGTATCTGGGCTGTGTCGTTGCTCGATACAGTGCTTCACTTCTCCTGATAGCACAGAGTTTGGCACACAGTGAGGTTTAATCAACGTGGCCCCTCTTGAATTATGTAGCTGTAGCAGGATGAACTAAAACTGTCACTGCTGCTCTTGGGGGCGGATAACTTATGTGAGACTTTAAAACACGCTGTTTGAACAGAGCACACCGTTAACACCAGACGACCGGGCACAGGAAGGAGCACGCCGTGAGTCACGGTTGTAATTTCGTGAGCAATACGGTGAGGCAGGTTCATAGGACGGATATGGATCTTCCGTGTAGACTGCAAGGAAACTTATTCGATTAAATGAATTGTTTCTACTAGAAAATAATTTTAATGGTCGAAAATTGTGTTTTCTTTTATATTTTTTGGAGGAAACGTGCTTCTCTGTCACTGGCAGAGAAGTAGGTTTGTTGCCAGGAGATGAGAAATGTTTAAACAGAACATTTCCTACTGAACACCCTCCCACATCTGAGGAAGACACTATAAGACGTAAGAAGGGACCAAGTCCAGGTCTCCGTTAGGTGGCGGAGAGACCTTGGCAGGTCCTGTAGAAGGAAAAATGACTTCCAGGAGGCAAGGTAGGACGAAGCGCTAGGCAGGAGCTCAGCGAAGGGGTGATATTCAATTAGTCTACTCTCCAAGTGCCTATAAACAAGAATCAGATCAGTTACAGTTACTGTATCCCTTTTAATGGAAGAAGACGACATTGTGTTTTAGGTGAGGGATTGTAAGCAAGGAGGTATTCAGAAAGTGGATTCTTCTCTGTTCACCTGATAAACGCTACCTGATAAATTAGAAAGCGAAACATCCCTAGGCATTGACTTAGACTAAGATGGACAGACATGTGTGTATGAAACCTTCTTCCCTTTGTGGCGGTTCCAGCACCAAGAGCAGTAGCTGTGGACTATATTTCTTGTCTAGAAATACATGGCATCGTGCACCAGCTCCATGGATTTTATAAACAGCGTGGGGATAGCGATTAAATACTAAGGATAAGAACATCTTCCGTGTACTGATTGTCTCTTTTGCCTGATACCATGCTTCCTCACGATAATATCTTCATTTGTTATATACAGGTACTACTGTCAATATAATTCCAGCATTCCCATTGTGTAGGTTAATAGATTAAGGTAGCCTGTTACTGAGCTGACTTGAGACTAATTTTTGATACAGTGGCAGAGTTGATATTTGAATCACAATCTATTTGGCTCCCAAGCCCATAGGTTTTCTCAGTCAAGTATCCTTTGATTACTAAGCAGTTTTCTGCTGGTATTCATAGATGGTCCTGTCTTCCAATAAAGAGGCAAAAGGCATTGCTAGATTGAGGAAGGAAGTGAGGAAAGGAAGTATGTTTGCCTGGAACCATAAAAAAGGAAGGACCAAAAGGAAGAAAGATGACAAAGAAAAGAAAAGGATAAGTGAAAAGTTTCCAACTAAGAACCCAGGTTTCTCACCAGATGGTTCCTAAGAATAAAAGGCCTAAAACGACTTAGAGAGGATTTTCCATGAGGCAAAGTTATGTCTCCTAAAAATTCTCAGCTTGGTGAGTGCAAATTAAATATAAAAATAGGCATTTTTCATAACATCCCCTATGTAATCTTGTACATTTCAAACTTCAAGAGAAAATTGGATAAAATTGAGTGGAACTGTCAAAATGTATGGGCCTAATCTGATGCAGCCATCACTAAGACAGGGGATTTGCTGGTTGGAGCTCAAACACTTCTTTTTGCCTTTAAAATCATCTTTCACGGCTCTGAGCACCCACCTCCTGTGTCCCTAGACCCAGCGCATCTTGCCTTCAGGGACTGTGATGGCTTCTTAGCATCTACTGCCTAAGCTAATGCCCAGCCCACAGCTGGTTCTCACTAAAGTTCCTATTTTTCTTCAAATCCAGCTTCTGCCACTTACTTTCTGTGTCATCTACAACAGGTTACCTAATCACTGTAACCCTCCTTGTCTCAGTTTCCATATCTGAGTTCAAATAGCAATGGGAAAAAAAAATTTGTCTCAGAGAGTTGTTGACAGCAGTGTTTGAAATAACATGTAAAATGCATGGCACAGTAGCTGGCTCTGTGCTGCAAAACAGACTCAAGGACGGAGCTTGGAAAACACGCAGGAAGGAATAAAATATTTCCACTGATTTCAGAAAATCTGTTATCCAGCAGGAGGGGGGGTGCATTTAAAACAAGTTGTTTCAGTAGAATGAGCTCTAAAGTCAGGCTTGGCTTGAAACCTGTTTTTTTTTTTTCTCCTTACTGGGTGATCTTAGAATGTTACTTAAAATCCCTGTACCTCATGGTCAACTTAAGTAAATGGAGGCCATGGTACTTGTCACAGGGAGGTGCCATGAGACTGAGAGATATTGTGGGTTAAGGACTTTGCAGAAAGTGGGGTGTACTGTAGGTACTCACAAATCACATGCCTTATCATCATCATTAATTCAAATAGCATGAAGTCATGGAAGCAGTAACCCAAGGATGTTTATAAAACACATACATTGGGAGTCATACATGTATATATAAGATGCTATGATAATTTAGGAGAAGAGAAGGTGCATTTAGTTGGACACGGGAGGGCATAAAAAATAGTAAGATTTCAAGCAACAGGTAGAACATGGGGAATATTTTAAGCAGAAAGAATGTCTTTAACAAAATGATAGGTTCAGGAAGCTTGGCCTGAATTTATGTAACAATAATTTGTTCGTTTTTAAACACGGAATAGGATGCATCATAACGAAAAAGACTGAGGTTTTTATTGTGTTTACCCCATAGGTCATGGGGAACCACTGAAGTTTTGAGAGCAGGGACAATTGCTAGTGAAGATGTTTTGGAAGGATAACTGCAAGCAAGCTGCAGATTTCAAATGTGGGGAAATATACCAGGGGTAAGAACAGTTGAAATAAGGTGTCAGCAGTCCAGCTAGCAAGAAAGCAGTGGTAATGGCTACCATGATTATTTACTATGTGTCTGGTAGGCACTGAGTACTCTACCTGCATTGTTTTCTACATCCTCACAATTATGTGCCGTTGTAATCTGTGTTTTGTAAGTGAGGAAACGAAGGAGTAGAGACATTGAGTTAAAACTCTTAAGTCATTCTTCAGCTGAGTCATTTGGGGCCTAGGATTCAAATGAAGCATGTTTCACATCAAAATCCATATTCTCAAATGGTTTCACCCACTGGGTTACATTTTTAAAATTCCACAGGAAGAGACCATTTAAAACCCATTGTCCATGAGGACACTGTCTGGCCATTTAAAAGAAATGCACTGTTTTGTGGTTGCATTTGTCTCCCTGCTTTGGGACACAGCTTTGAAAAGTTAAACACATGCTGATTTACTGCATAGTAAACACATAATTTTATATATGTCAGTATGTTTATAAAAACATATATTTATATATGTATGTGATTTGTTTGTTGAATGACTGAGTGAGCTACCATGCATCTTTTCTGCCAGACCTCTTAGGCACGGGAGGTGCAGGCACCAATATTCAGGGTCTCTCCCTCAGCTAGTAGTTCTTCCATGTCAGTGTGTGGAAGAGGCGTGATACCAGGCATGTTCTTGGAGAGTGACATGATCACTCTTCCTGTGTCTACTTTGTTCTTCAAATCCTGCAGTGACCTGACAGTGGTCCCTTAAGATTAAGGTCGACCTCAGGAACATGGCAGAAGAAGCCCTTTTGGCAGGGACGCTGGTTAGCTTTCAAGACTTAACCTTTTCTGCTTTTGCCTTATGCCTGGGGCCAGCACACTGAGTTTTTAGAAGTTGCTAAAACATGTCATGCTATTTCATGTTTCCTTAGCTTTTTCTTGTCTCTTCTTTGATCCGGAGTCCTTTTACACGCTTTAATATGGTTTTTCCTGGCAAATAAAGTCCTCTCCCTCTGCTGCCTCCCAAGTGAACTCTCCCTGGGACTGTGCAGCTCACAGCACATGGTTGGTGGCTCTTCCTTTTCCAGCACGTTGCCCTTCCCTCCACTCTCCACCCCCGCCCCCCCCCCCCCACTGTGCCACAAGCATCTCTTTCCTGCTTTCTCGGCACCCAACACTATGCACAACCCATGAAAGTGAGACAAAATATTCATTGAATTGAAATACTTATGACACTGAACAGTGATGATTTAAAAATATTTAGTTGCCTATATATATTTATTTTCTTCATCAGAGAACTATAAACTAATCGAAGACAGTTACCTTAGTATCCATAGTTTGCAGCTGCTTAGAACTGTCTGTTCTCTAAATGGATAATAACTGTTTGGTCCTAAATTAAAACCCTACTCCGGATGTACTGCTTGTTCACTTCATCTCACCACCACCCTAAGCACGGTCATTAGACCACCACCATCAGAATTTCACCATCGAAACCAGCAAATCATCATCATCAGACTAACTTTTGTTTGGAGGCCAAATTATAAATGCTTTGGAAAAAAGATACAAGGTTGAAATCTGACTTACCAGTTACTAGCTTCATGATCCTGGGCAATTTGTTTATTTTTTAAATATGTTATGAAGTCCAAGCTTGTACTGCTTACCACACGGCAGGCCAATAAATTGAGAGGTGGGTTTTTGGGGCAAGGAAGAGTAACTTTAGCATATGAGAAGAGGTATCCCAAAGAACCATTTAACCAAGTTAAATTCAGGGTTCTTTTATACTAAAAGGCGAGGGGGTATGGTTGATTGGTGCAGACTTCCTGGGGTTGGGTCCTTTGTTTTTGCAGCTGTCCACCTAGGTCAGGTCCCAAACCTCCATCAAGACAAATGTGATTCTCTGTTCTGCAAATTTTATCTCTATGTAAATGGAAAAGTGTTATACCTTTAAAGATCAAAGACTTTAGAATGGGCTCTTCTGTATATTTCAGGCGTAGGCAATATCCTTAACTTGTAGCAAAAGCAATAGGATGAAAAGGTTATATAATAAAAGAAACAGATCCAGTTTGGGTCAGATTTGTTCTTCCCAATTACACGTAGACATAATAATGCCACATTATAGCCATATAATGGTGATTAAATTAGAAAGGACTGCAAGCGATACAGTGATAAGACCAGAATAAGGGGTAAATGCATGGTATTTAGCATTTTGCATCATTTAGCATTACCCTGGTGACTCAGTGACTTCAGCACCATTTCATGTACTTATCGGCCATTCATTTTTCTTTTTGTATAGTGTTTATTCAAACTCTTGCCCATTTTTATTACTTTTAATGATTAAATTGTAGGAGTACTGTATACAAGGTATATGTGTGTGTATTTCCTCATTTTATGTCATCTCATTAACTTTCTTTTTTTTTTTTTGTCTTTTGTTGTTGTTGTTGTTGTTGTTGTTGTTGCTATTTCTTGGGCCGCTCCCGTGGTATATGGAGGTTCCCAGGCTAGGGGTTGAATCGGAGCTGTAGCCACCGGCCTACGCCAGAGCCACAGCAACGTGGGATCCGAACCGCGTCTGCAACCTACACCACAGCTCACGGCAACGCCGGATCGTTAACCCACTGAGCAAGGGCAGGGACCGAACCCGCAACCTCATGGTTCCTATTCGGATTCGTTAACCACTGCGCCACGACGGGAACTCCCTCATTAACTTTCTTAACAGTAATTTTTGAAAACCAGAAATTTTATTTTTATTTATTTATGTTAAATTGAAGTATAGTTGACTTATACTATTATAATAGTTTCAGGTGTACAGCATAATGATTCAATATTTTTATCGATTATGCACCATACTAAAAGCTTTATTTTAAAGATGGCAAATTGATATATTTTAATGTCTAGATTTTTTTTAATGTCCTAGTGTGGTATTGCCTACCTCAAGCTAATAAAAGACATTCTGCATTGTTTCCATCTAGAAACTTTTTGTTTCTAACTTTGAAGTTTAATTTATGATGCATTTGGAATTAATTTTTCTATATGGGCTGAGATAGAGTTTAAAATATTCACTTCAGATAAATGAAAGTGTGTGTCCACAAAAACTTGTACAAGCATATTCATAGCAGCATATTTAAAATAGCCAATAACCAGTAAAATAACAAGTGTCCCCCCAAACAGAAATTAATAAACAAAGAATGTGTCACACTGACACAGTGGAATACTGCTCAGTATTAAAAAGGGATGAGCTACTGAAATATAAACACTGTGCATGAATTTTAAAACCATTCTGCTGAATTTTAAGAAGCCAGGCACAACAAGAAATTAATGTATGATTGAAGTTTGTTTCAATTTGTGACGTTCAGGTGCATACAAAACCAACCCAGTGCTAGATATCAGAAAATATTTAACCAAGGAGGTAGAATTAATTGACTGTAAAGCATCAGTGGGGGGGACTTTCATTATATGTCATATTTTAGATAGTGATGCATGAGTTTATGCAGTTCTTGAAATCAACAAATAATATAAAATCTACACATTCCATTTCAAAAAGGTAAAAATTAACTAATTAATTAAAGACAGGAGTTACTGGTTACCATGGTTTTCTGCATCCACCAGCCAGTTAATGAAAGAACTGGTGCTAAGATTTCTCCTTCCTTCAGAAGCTCCTACTTCCTCTCCTCTGTTTTGGAGGAGGTTTACTCTTCACCTTGGCTCCCTGCAAGTCAAAATCCCCCTCCTCTGGGTGTGCAGCCACAGCTCTGCTGCCCCTGGTCTTGCATGAACTGTGGAAGGATGCCAGATGTCAGGAAACCCGCCCCATCCTTGCCCTCCCCTTGTAAACTCTCATTGCCACTGATCCAGCTAGCTTCTAAAAATTAAAGTTATGAATTTAGTTTATTTATAAATTTTTCATGGAGGAAACAGAAGCTCAAAGAAGGTCAACAAGTTTCAAGATTACAGAAATGATATTTTTAAGCACTAAAACCCAGGTCTGTGTGAGTACAGATATGCTTGTTCCGCTAATGCATGACCAGAGGACAAGAGTCATCTGGAACAGAGTTGCATCTGGAGGGAATGGTCCAATAGCATCTACCTGTTCAAAAACAGAGCAAACAATTTTAGCCTTTCAAGATTTCTATGTGATCAGTACAGAAAAGCAAATGCATTCCTGTCAATTAGAGGAAAATTATGTTAATTTACTGTATATTAAATATGTTTTTGTCTCTAGGTCCCAAAGTGGTAGTGAGTTTCGTGTGTCCAATGTCACTTCCCTCTTGTTTATGTATTATTACTCAATAAATATTGATTAATTCATTTATCATCTATCAAACATGAATATGTGAAAATCCCACCATGACTGTATAGAAAAAAAATATGTAAAAGTATAAGAGAGAAGTCCATATTCAACACATATTTTGTTTATTTTCTTCTTGCCTAACTTTATATATTCATAACATATAAAAGACAAAATCTCATTCTTTGAGCATTTACAGCTGAGTTTGGGGAGATAAAAACATTTCTTTTTAATGTATTTTTTCACTTTTACACTACTTTATCAACATGTTTAAAGATTTAAAAATAACTAACAAAAGCCAAAAAGGAACCGTAAAGACAAAATTAACAAGCAAGTAAAATGATCTCTGTATTAGTCAACAGAAGTCTCAAACATAACTAAAGAAATGTAAACAGGAATAATAGTAAAAAAATAAAATTAGAGGTAGTCTTGTTCACAAAATATATTTACCATTTCCTACAAACTTGCTATAGTTTGGCAATTAATTTCATTCTGCTTTTGCTGGTAGTCCCATCTAAGAGGGAAATACAGTATTCTGCAGTTCCATTTTAAGAGAAACAGTTGCTCAGTAGAAAACAATTATTACCAAGACCACTATCTCTTAACAAATAAGACTGCCGTGTAATGAAAAATATTGTCAGTTATATTGGAAAGAGGAATACTTTTAATTAAAATATTCAAGAAGATAGACAAAATAGCACCAAGGCATAAAGCATAAATACTAATTCAAAAAAAAATTTAGCTGTGACTCACATCAGTTTCAAATATTAGTAGAAATATAATTTATCCATTCTCAGAGCAGCAGAACTGTCTTTAAATCAGCTGAAAAATAAGTCTTTATAACCGCTGGACACCTGTACATCAGAATTTGTGACAGATACCGATAAATTTTCTATCTGCAACCAAGATTTTAAAATTCCACCAAGACAGATGATAACTCTAAGAAGATTGTAATAGGAATTAAAAGAGGCAAAGACTTCTGCTTCTGGCTCTGGAGGACTAGATTGTATCAGATTAATATTCCCAAGGAAACAATTTGAAAACCTGGATAAAATTTTTTAAAAGCATATGTGTTTGAAGCCACCGCAGAGCTACAAAGCTTGCAGAAAATGTTCTATATGTAAGGAAAACATAGAAAGATAACCCAATATGTATGCTGATTTTCCATATTAGGAATTTACTAATTCATTAGCCATGGCTGAGAGGTTGAAATGTAGAACGGAATTGGGGGAAAAACTGAAAAGCCAAAATGACTGTTCTGAAGGTCTGGGAAGATCCAAGCTGGGTGACAAGATCCACCAGGAAGAGGGTCCCTAATAACCATGTAGCCTCTCACAGGGGCTGTGAGACAGTAGCCAGACTGTGGAAGGAAAGAGACTATTCCATCAGAGAAGTAAAAATAGCAACCCGTGTACCCTTTAGCGGACTGACCGTTCTCCGCGTCTTGTCATTGCCCACCCAACCCCGAGGGCGTGCGGTCAGGTCGTGGAAAATTGGAGAAGCCTTGTCTTCCTCTCTAACACTCAAAAAAAAAAAAAAAAAATCCTGGTCATGATATTTTTTCAAGTTTCAAGTAGTATACATTTGTATGTCCTTTAATACAGTCAAGTTTGTATTTCCTTGAAATTTTTAAAGACTATTTGAAAAATACATCATAACAGTCTGTGGATAAGTCCTCTTCTGGGAAGATGGAGGAGGTACACTATTCTTTGTTCCTCCTGCTCAATAAAAGCTTTGGGCATTATGTGTACATCAAGTAAATCAAACATAAAAATCTCTGAAAGATGGGGAGAAGAAGGCATATCGCCTAGGGACTATCAGGTCCTAAGGAATGACAAAGTCCCTGACTTTGCTTTTGACCTCACGTGTCCCCGACTTGGAGTTGAGGAGGCCAGCAAACCAGAAACACACACACACACACACACACTCACACACACACACTCTCTCTCTCTCAAGTTGAGGAGGCCAGCAAACCAGAAACACACACACACACGCACGCGAACACACACTCTCTCTCTCTCTCTCAAGTTGAGGAGGCCAGCAAACCAGAAACACACACACACACACACACACACGCACGCGAACACACACACTCTCTCTCTCTCTCAAGTTGAGGAGGCCAGCAAACCAGAAACACACGCACACGCACACACACACTCTCTCAAGTCTGTTGTTTCTAAAGGACCAGGAATGGACAGCCTCACAAGGCAGAAAATCTTTTGACAAATAACTCTCAACTTCAGCCAAACTGAAATACCTGTGTCCCGCTCTGATTTACACCTGTAAAGTCCCTGTGAGGAGCCTTGACTTCTGCACTGGCCCAGCGAAACTGAGCAGCAACCTGAACATTAAAACCCACCTATCAGCAAAAAATGCATCACAGAGTTAACTTTGAAACGTGAAAGTTAGTTTTTGGAACGGCACATAAGATAAAATTCTCAGCATGTAGAATATCACAGATGTTCTTAGATTTGACACCCCAAATCATGATGCATAGAAGAAGAGGTCATAAATTGACCTTTATCCTAATGAAAAAGATACGCACTATGAAAACTCCTGTTTAGAAGATGAAAGCTCAGGCTGCAGACTCAGAGGAAATAGTTGCAAGCCTCATATCTGTAGTTTCTAGTCCTGTAAAAACTCTCAAATCTCCACAGGGGGGGAAATCCAGTTAAAAAATGGCACAGGATATAAGCAGCCATTTTCCTGAAGAGGATATAGAGATAGCAAATAAGAACGTAAAAACCCTCTTACAATCATTAGCCACTAAACAAATACAAATTAAAACACAATTATTTACCCCTACCCTTCCTTCCATCAAAATGACGAAAATAAAGATACGGTTACAACACTAAATGCTAGCAAAGATGTGGAAATACTGAATTATTTGTGCATTGCTGGTGGGAATGCAAAATGTTGTAGATACTCCAGAAAACAGTTCCGCAGATTTTTAAAAGACTAAATGTAAAAACCCCCATATGATCCAAGAGCTGCCCCTTTGGATATTTACCCCACATAAAGAAGATGTTACACAAATCTGAACACAAATGTTCATATTAATTTTGTTCATAAAAGCCCCAAACTAGACAGGACCCAGATTCCTGCAGTTAGCAAATGATTCAGTAAATTGTGGTACATCAGTGTCATGGAGCACTACTCGGCAATAAAAAGGAAGAGGTTATTGATTCACCCCACACCTGGATAAATCTCTAGAGAATTCTGTTGTGTGAACAAAAGTCAAATTCAAAATACTACATACGGTAGGGTTCCATTTCTGTAACATACTGGAAATGAGCAGACACTTGTCAATATTTTGGTCTATGATTTTAGAAATCAGGAACACATTCTTCACTTGACTTCCAGTGAAACGGAACGTTTGTTGGGCATCTCACAACATAACTTCTTTAGAGAAGGAAATGAAGTCTAAAATGTGCGAAAAAATCAAGAGTGTAAACATAAGTTGATATACATCCAGTTGATTTTAGTTACTTTGTTCCATTCAAAAGACACATACATACATTTTTATTTCGTTTATTTTTGGTGTAAGTAGTATGTTCACATGGTTCAAAATTCCAAGTGTTAAAAAGCGTTTGTAATGCAATGAATCTGTCCCTCAGTGTTTTCTTTTTTGCTAGACAACCTCCTAATTTATTAATTTGTTACATATCCTTCAAAAGTGTTTTTGTCCTATCCCTAGAGCTTCATATAATTTTAATTTATCTATGTTTATCAAGTAAGTCTCCAGATTTCTTATTTCTTTCACCTGCAGCACTTCAAATATTTTCTTTTTTTTCTTGCTCATAGTCTTCTCCTTACAATACCCTTCCCATATCAAGTGAGGTGACATCATATTGCTTACTTTCTGTTTAAAAAACTCTCCATTTTTTTTTTTCCTTTTACAAAAATAAATGAAACCTAAACTAACAATGGCATCTACTTCATGTAATTTGCTTCCTGCCCTTCCCTCTGGCATCAATCCAAACACTCCCCTCTCTTCAAACACAAGGACTTTGCTATTCCCTCTGCCTGGAGTCCTCCATCCCCAGATCTTCTCATAGCTGGGCTTTTCAGGCTTTCAGAGCTCTGATGAAATAATCACTTTTCTGTAGAGGCCTTCTTCTTTTTCCTTCCTTCCGTCCTTTTTTTTTTTTTTTTTTTTAATTTTAATGGTCACATCCACAGCAAATGGAAGTTCCTGTGCCAGAAATTGAACCTGAACTGCAGCTGTGACCTACGCTGCAGCTGTGGCAGCTCCAGAGCCTCTAACCCACCGCATGGGGGCAGGGATCAAACCCCCACCTCTGCAGTGACCTGAGCTGCTGCAATCAGGTTTTTCACCCACTGCGCCACAGTAGGAACTCCATGGAGGCCTTCTTTATGTGCGTCTGACATTGTCAGCCAGTCCCCACCAACATCCCCTGTTCACTCTACCAGATTATTACACTTAATTTTCTTTGCAGCAGTCCACCATCTAAATACTCTTTTGCATGTTGGTTTACTCTTTTTTTTTTTTTTTTCAATCTGACTCATCTCAGAAACATATGTCTGATCAAGATCAGGATAGGAAAATCACTTGCCTTGTTGATCACTGTATGTTCAGATCCTAGCACAGGACTTGAATACCAAGGGTAATTGAGAAAATATTTGTTGAATGAATAAGTGAATAAATAAACCACTAGATAATTACTACACAAGTTATAAGGCTACCACTTAACACTACTTAGACAAGTTATATAACCTCTGTGGGATATTTTTGTTGTGTCTAAATGGGCAAAATGCAATATTACTCAGAAATTCATACTATTCCATGATATATTTAAAAAGAGATATTAAGCTGGTTCTAACTCTTTTCTGCCTTTCTTCCTAAGATCCTCATAGATAGATCCTAGGGGAAGAAGAGGAAGAAGACAGAGGCGGAGGAGGAGGGGAGAGGGAGGGCAGGAAGGGGAGGCGGGAGATGGAAGGGAGGAGAGAGAGGTACAGGGAAAGAGGAAGAGACAGGCTAAAATCTGAAGAAATACTAAATATAGTCAGTTCATGGGGTGTGCAAACTTTCATTCAGTTATTCAACCACATAGTGTTAAATGAGGGATCCTGCCAAGGTAATGTCAGAGTTTTCACAAAATTTGACATACGTACTTTTGTAAATTACGAGGCTTATTTAATCACAAAGAGACAGTTATTTTGAGGGGTGAGTTAGGCATTTTTTACAGAAATAAAGGAACAACCACTGACTGGTTTGGAGAGCTCTGGTACCTAGTCTGTGTATTTCAGACTACAGGCCAGCACAAGTTAGCACAAAACAGACTGAAATGATGTAGGTGGGTCAGGTTCTTTTTGCCAAAGTGTAAGTCAACTCAATTTGGAGACTATACAAGTTGAGGACTGATTTTGGCTGCATGTGACAGAAAAATGAAATAGCAGTGGATTAAAGATGACGACACCTCTCCATCTACTCAACCCAAAATGCATCGCAGACTTGCATTAAACTTACTACATCAGATTCAAACTCTAGGGTCTCCGAATGTCATGGGAACTTCTCCATCCAGTTTGCAGCTGACTCTTTGCCAGCTAATGACTTTGCAGAGAAGAATCATTTTAGTATAGATAGGCTTCTGCTTTATAGACTTGAGTTTGCCATTTATTAGGAAATGCCTATTCCTTAAAAACTTAGTGGACAGCCAGCATGTTTTTCTATACTTATTTTTTGTGCAAATAACCTCAGTCAAAGATGTTGTCACAACAGTGATTTCAAATATGATAATTTTTGCCTCTTAGCCTTGAACCTCTCTGGTCCATTCCTCCTTTTCTTCTTTTAGTAGCTTACGGCCATTTGATACTTTTGGTTCAAGTGAGAAATCCACTGACTCAGTGCTGCTCTTCCCAAAGTCTAGGGGGAATGCTTGAAGAGTTGGTGGGGCCTTTGAAAAAGATTTTGTGCCACATTCTTTTTTTTTTTTTCTTTCTTCGTTTTGGAGCCACACCTGTGGCATATGGAAATTCCCAGGCTAGGGGTCAGATTAGAGCTGCAGCTGCCAGCCTACAGGTGCTCTGGTGGCCGTTCTCCAGTGATCCCTTATGATTGTTTAAAGTTTCTATACAAAAACATTTTTTTCCGACTTTATAGTGCTACAAATAACATTACTCTCAATGAGCTTAGAATACAAGCCACACACATATAGCATATCCCTGAACACGGCGAGGTTTCCTCCTTGTCATGCTGCAGAGTGGCGTATATGATATGATACGAGTTGATCTCCATCTTGCACAAGTTGAACATGTATTCCATTTCACTTGGTCCTGACTTATACTTCTTGTCCAGACTTATTTATTAATAGTTCTCCCTGTTACTGTGAAAGAGTCTGAGTTTGGAAGATAAATTATGTTTACTTTCCTCTTGTCTGACTTTGCTGAGTGGATCCAGAAGAAGCTATATACAGATCACCATTCTAAATGTTTTCTGTAATGTTGCCCAAGACTCATCCTTGGCCTTCGCATGGCCTGAGTCTAGAGATAAAGCAGACAGTAATTAGGCAAACAGTCTGAACCTGTCTGAACCTTGACAGGTCACAGGCTCTGCAGACTGCAATGGCTAGACCCTTCTGCCTGCTGATAAACCCTTTCCACTGCGTTAATACCACATTTTCGATTCTCATAGCAATAGCATGCTCTGTTTTACACCAAATTCTCTATTAGCTAGTGATTAACTTTGTGTTTAAAAAATACCTAAAGGAGAGTGACTTACACAAAAATGTTCACTTATTTCAGCACAAGGAGGTTGAGTGGTGTTATCTTTCCATGCTAGGCTAATGGTTTTCAAAGTGCACCCGTGGACCCAAAGATCCCCACGACCCTTCCAGTGGGGTGATGAGCCTGCACTATTTCTATAACAATACCAGCAGACTGCGTGCCTGCGTGCCTTTCGTGAGCGCGGGCATTAATGATACAAGAGAAGTGGCTGAAGTTGTTGGCATCTTGGTACTAATCAAGGCAGTGGAAGTACCTCTGCTAGTAAACATACATCTTTTTATTGCCTGATGCTTAAACATGTAAGGAAAAAAGTCTATTTTGCTTTAAAATTCCCTTGATAAAGCAACAAAAGTGTTAGTTTTATCAAATTATGAGACTTGCATACTTAGAATATTCTGTGTGGCAAAACCAAAAGTACATGGAAGGCATTTCTGATGCATTCCTTAGTGGTTGCCTCAAAAAAATGTTGTGTGTTTGAATCTTAAGCTGAACTATATGCCTTTCTCTGGAACACTATTTTTACCTGAAAAAATAACTTGGAGACAGACTATTTGTTTTTAGACTTAGGTGTGTGGCAGATTTTACCTCAGGAACAAACTAAGTGAATGTGTCTCTTAGAAGAAGTAGACAATTGATACTTTGTCACCAGTGATAATATTTGAGTTCATGAATGAAAATAGAATTTTGGAAGAATTGTTTCTCCTACTATGAGGTTGATTGTTTCTAAATAGACTTTTCTTATGGAAATATTGGGAATATTAACAAATTTGTTTTTATGTTTTATAATTAAATATGTCAACAGTAGGAAGATCTATATACAGTGAACTAATATTTTTAAATGGCTAGTGCATGTTGCAAAATCATGGATGAGTAAAAGACCTACTCAAAATGCAAGATAGACTAATGGATGTTTATGTAACAGAATACAAAGTTTTTAATATAGATTTTAGATTCCGCATTGCAATTCATTTTTAAGAAACTTAACACTAATCAAGTTTGGTTTAGGATCAACAAAAACATCCATAATTATCTAAAATGGTTATTAAAGTCTAACTGCTTTTCTGTCTGAAGCCAGATATTCTTTATTATATTTAAAAAGTAAAATAAAATAAAAGCTTACAACAAGTTGAATGCAGCAGCTGACATGTGAATCAAGCTGTCTGTTATTAAGCCAGCTATTACAATTTTCTTTCAAAAATCTAAAGCTAATGCCACTGTTCTCCCAAATACTTTAATTTAGAAAAATATAAACATGTAAAGCACATTTTGAAAATATAAACACATAAAAACATGCTATTCATGTTAACTTGTGATTAATAAAGCTATTTTAAATTAATAAATAATGAATAAGTAAAATAATGAGTATATAAATAATAAGTTGGTTTTATTAAAACTAATAAATACATATTTAATTATTGCTTAATTTAGAATTTCTAATATGCTGATTATCAATAGATATAACCTGTATAAGCATACACTATTTGAAAATTCAGTAGAGGAATCTTGAGGCCAAAATATTTGAGGGATTCTGTTTTATAAGGCAAAGAATTACAAACTGAAAAATATGACCCTACCTTTTTTTATGAACACATAAGTAACTACAGATTGTTAAAACCAAGAAGGTTAAAACAGAAGAGAATATTTTGATGTCTACTGCTACCTTTTTAAAAGACTGAGAACCAAAAATTTTTTTAAGTTTTCCCCAAAGTAAAAATGTTAAGAGATTCAGGCAAGGGTCATTAGAATGGCCCATTTTCTCAGAAATGTATTCTTTTAAGTTAGAGAAAGTAATAATTATGGCAAAATTCTATATCTTACATGGTAATAAAATGGTTAGAGTAACTTGACAAAAAATTAATTTGGGTGTCAAAAGAGCTTTTTAAAAGAATATATCTTTTTTTGGAGGGTGAAGGAGAAAAGGATAGTTTTATTGCTTTGCCAACAGCAGGCTAATGCGTTAAATACTCTGTTCTCCCACTGGGGGAGATTAGGAGGCAGTGGTATAGTTTGGGGAGTAGAAGATAGTACTGCAGATAAGGATCAGGGTAGAGGCCAAATCGCATTGTTTCTCAAAGCTGGAGTTTGGTGGCTCCAGGACTGGTTCTGGTGGGCCTCCTCCTTCCGGGAATGAAGACTGCTTCATCAAATAGTGCTTCCGTTTGTTGGGGGTTTTAGTTCTGCAGAAAGGCTCAGAGTTACTGTTATGTACATTCCTTGGGGAGGACTCATGACCCTGCCCCAAGGCTGCGCTATTGTCTCGTGACTGCTCCTCCCTGGTCTCTGGATCCTGTATTTTGACTAAATAATCTTAGTTGTAAGAGTCCGGAATGATCAAAATATGACTTGGAAGTAAATAAAACTGAAGCACCTAAGAATTATAAATGCAGGTATGTTTATCATAATATCATTTATAATAATAATATACTAGAAACAATGTATATACCTGTGAGTAGTAGCAATGGGATGAACTGTAGCTGGAAAAAGCACCTTAATGAAGTGAACGTGGATACAGAACGACTTACTGTTGGGTGTGGTCATAGGACGAGACTGCAGATTGACTCAGGAGCTGGACTGGAGCAACCGGAGGCTCCGCAGCCCTTCCCTGTTCCTGGAATGTGTGCACTCCTCCGTTTTTTTTTGTCAACAGCAGGAGCTGTTCCAAGGATGCAGCTGTGAGAGGCATGTCTGCTGGAGACCCTCTGCATGGTGTACGTCGCTGAACCCCACTGAGACGTCTCTATAAACTTTTCAAGTTCTAGAGGATGGGTGGAAAGATCTACGTAACTGGTGACAGGCCTGCCGTAAAAATCCGCTGCTTGTTCCACCTGCTGCGTACCAGCCTGGAGTGACCAGTTTCTTTCCTCAGGCTCCCCTTGTCTTCTTTGCCAACAGTGACATTAGACAGAAATAAAGACACAGCTAGAACAGTACTGAGGTATGTGTAGTTTTAAATACATCTCTGAGGAAACAAACAAACAAAAGAAGCATAAAATAAATTACACATTAAATTCAAGATGTTGGAAAAGAGTCACCTAGCCAAACCCAAAGGAAAAGAGACAGGTACTAAAGACAGGGGCATGACGTATAAAGTAGAAAATACAGCAACCAAAACAATAGCACATACTTATACATTAAGAAGTCATACTTTAGAAGTAAATTAGATAAATTTTTGGTCTGGAATATTCATTGAGAAAAAGAGATACATCGGAGACTAAAAATTAATATTATGGACCACTATATACTAATAAGTTCTAAAACTAAAGGAAATATGTAACTTTATAGATATTATATGTCAAATCTGATAGAAAACAAATAGAACATTCATAAGCTAATATGTATTAAATAAATTAAATTAATGGTCAAAAACCTTTCCTTCTACAAACTCCAAATAATAGTATCAATAAATGTTCACACTATGCCATACTTGTCTGTAAGAGTTAAATTGTTCAATAAAATAGAAGGAAGAAACCTAAGCATATGAGCTAATGAAATTATTATTTGATTAAAAACCAAATGAGGAAGATGCATAAAATAAAAATTAAGTTCATATATCAATATACAATCAGAAATTGTAAGTAAATATTAGCTACACAAGTTATATATTGTATTACTGCTCTCAGGAAACAGTAGAATTAAATTAGAAATTGATAACAGAAAGATAACTGGAAAATCAAAAATATGTGGAGATAACATGTTGAACAAATGAGTCAAAGAAAGAAAATATCAAGAGAAATTTTTTTTTTTTTTTTTTTGCTTGTTGCCTTTTCTAGGGCCACTCCCGCGGCATGTGGAGGTTCCTAGGCTAGGGGTCGAATCGGAGCTGTAGCCACCGGCCTACGCCAGAGCCACAGCAATGCGCAATCCGAACCGCGTCTGCAACCCACATCACAGCTCATGGCAACGCTGGATCGTTAACCCACTGAGCGAGGCCAGGGATCCAACCCGAAACCTCATGGTTCCTAGTTGGATTCGTTAACCACTGAGCCACAACGGGAACTCCCAAAATTAAGAGAAATTTTTAAATATTTTGAAATAAAAAAATCAGGCTTTGTGAGAGTCACTGAAAGCAGTGGTTAGGGAGAAATTGATAGCACTGAATGCATATATTAGAAAATAGAAAAAGATCTAAACTCAATAATCTAAGTTTCTACCTTGGAACATTAATAAAAGAACAAATTAAATTCAAAATAAGTAGAATTAAAAAATAGTAATATCAAAAAAGCAGAAATCAGTAAAATTGAAAACAAGAAATCAATAGAGAAAATCAATGGAAACCTAAGCTGGTTCTTTGAAAATATCACTAAAATCAAGAATAATTAGATTAAGAAAATAAGGGAGAGGAAACAGATTGCTAATTTTTGAAATGAAAGAAGAGACGTTGTTACAGATCCTCTAGGAATCAAAATAATAAAAAAGGAATATTATGAACAGTTCCAGGCCTAAAATGTGGAAACCTAGATGAAATGAACCAATTCTTTGAAAGACACAATCTTCCAAAACTCACACAAGAAGAGGTAGACTATCTCAATAAGCCTAAATCTATTAATGAAATTAATCCGTATTTAATAATCTCTCAAAACAAAGTACCAAGCCCACGTGGGTTCACCAGTGAATTCAAACAAACATTTAATGAAGAAATTATACTTATTCTCTATAATACCTTAGAGAGGGTAGAAGCAGAGGAAGTACTTCCTAACTCATTCAGTAAGGCCAGCTTTACCTTAATACTGAAATGAGACAAAGATGTCGTAAGAAAGGGAAACTATAGATCAATATCTTTCGTGAACATAGACGTAAAAGTCCTCAAATATTAACAAATTGAATCCATCAATATGTGAAAAGAATTATGCACCACCACCAAGTGGGGTTTATCCCATGAATGCAAGGCTTATTCAACGTTCAAAAATCAATTAATGCAACAGACTAAAAAAAAAAAAAAATCACAAGGTCACATCAATAGATGCCAAAAAAAATTGACAAAATCCAACACCTGTGCATGATAAAAACTTAGTAAACTGGGAATATCAAAGGGCTCTTCTTATGCTGCATAAAGCCAGCTACCACAAACCTGTACCTAACATCATACTCAGTAGTGAGAAACTCGAAAGTTTCCCACTGAGATCAGGTACAAGCAAAAATGTCCTGTGTCTAAAGGTATCATCTAACCACTCAGGATGAAATGGACCTCAGGTCTCACCCCTTTATGATTTAGAGGATATTTAAGATTGAATTGATTTTGAAATGAGTTAAGACTTTGAGGCTGTTGGCATAGAATGAATGTATTTTGCATGAATTTGGGGGTACCAGAAGCAGAATATTAGGGATTGAATGTATGTGTCCCCTCAAGACTCATATATTAAAGCCATAACTACCCCCCCCCCAGTGTTATGGTATTTGGGAGTGAAACCTTTGGCAGATAATTAGGGTTAGATGAAGTCATAAGGGTGAGGCCCTCAGGATGGGATTAGTGGCATTATAAGAAGAAACACAAAGAGCTTACTCTCAAAAATCTCCTGAGATGCAGGAAAAGCAGATCATGTGAGTACACTCTAGATGGCAACTACCTACAAGCCAAGACATGAGGCCCCAGGATGAAACCTACCTTCCCAGAATCTTGATCTTGGACTTCCCAGCCTCCAGAAGTAAGGGAAATAAATTTTTGTGGTTCAAGCCACCCAATCTTTGGGACTTTGCTATAGCAACTCAAGCTGTAGGTTTTTTGATTCATACATAGAGTGACCATGAACATATGTGACCTTGAGACTTGTTTCCTGGTCTAAAACAGGAATAGCAAGCAAACTCACTTGACTGTTATATAATTAAGGATATAAGTATGATATAATTAAGGATGTCAGGATGTGAGCTATGAAACTAGAGTCTCTAGATTGACTCTCTTTTTCATAATTTTATAACTATAAATATTATGGCAAGTCAGGCAAACTACTTCTCTCATTTGCTTCCTCATCAGAGAATTGGGCATTATAATAAAACCTTCCTCATAGCATTGTTGTGAAATTACAGGAATAAGTGGTATTTGTTACAGTGTTGTGCTACGTAGTATGTGCTCAGTCCATGGTACCTGAGGAGAAGTGTACATTCAGATAATATTCATTTTCTTTACTTGGCTGTATCTTTACATGTTCAACTTTTGTATTACATCCTTCAGCCTCTGACCCACCTTCTTTCGCTCCCAGCCTTCAGGGTCCTCTAATCCAGCCCCAGTTGTAGAGTCTTAGAGCAACTCTCCTGCCCACAGGAGATGTTTGGCAGCAGCAGAGTGCAATTAAAATGCAAGAGAGAAACATAGGAAATATTTAAAAAGGGGGGGAGCTGCCTCTAATTTTAGTTTGCCTACTAATTAGCAAAGTAATTAAAAAGCACATGAGCTAAGTTGACAGATCTGCAATGTGGGAGTCCTGAGTAGCGGCTCCCTGTGGTGAGGAGGGGTGACTGATGGGCCCGCCCTTTCTTTCTTTCTCCTTTGGGGGCTTTGGCAAAGAGTGTGTGTGTGTGTGTCTGTCAAAAGCCCAGATCTCAGTGTCTGCTTCAATTTCAGCCGCAGCACTGCTGCTTCCCACTACTACATTAATTTGCAACCCAGGAAGACATTCAGATACGTAAATTTAACTCCCACAAGAGCCTTGTGAGATTGGCAGGGTGTATTTTCCCCATTTTACAGATGAGGAACTTGTATTCTATTCCAAATAGACCATGATCTCCTTAGGAGAGGAGGTCCTATTATATGTACATGGGAATTCTCCAACATAGGAACCTGGCTGGGGAAGGCGTGAATGAATTAGTGAGTGCAGGCAGGAGGCACACGGATGTTTCAGGGCTGGCGGGTGGCAGACCTGTGTGTCCAGTAGCAGGCTGTCCTACGGGCTTCACCAGTTACCTGCTTTGCAGCCGTCAGCAAATGACTGTCTGTCTGAGGCCTTGAGGGAGGCTTAATAGAAAATTATTAAAAACGCCTGGGACAGAGGAACTGCACATTAATGCCAACAGTCTTCACCTTCTGCTTCACCTTGTTTCAGGACTTACCGATTTTAACCAGCAGTGTTGGCAGCTTGCCTGGTGTAGAACATGAGTTAATGTGATGGCGAGATGTGGAAATATCCTGTCAGCAAAGAGGAATTTTGATTTATTAGCTCCTTGTCATCCAACACATGGTATCATGTGCAATTGTCCAGAAAATGTAAACTACCTCATTCAAATTAAAACTAAATATTTTAGACCCTGGCCTCATTTGGCATAAAAAAGAAAGAGCATATTTGAAGCTACTACTACAAATGAGCAAGCTCAATAATTCTTTCCACATATATGCTGTCATTCAGTCTAGTCCAGCCTGGAAAATGGGCATTGCTAACTCTAATTTGACAAATGTGTACATCAAGGGTCAGAGAGGATGGGTGTTTTTCCAAGGCACATAGTTAGAAGATGAGGTTAACATTTAACCAGAAGTGTCTTTGCTTCTCATGTCAACATACACCTGTACACAAGCATGTAGTGTGTGTGTGTGTATGTGTGTGCAGATACTTACTGTATGCCAGTGCTTATTTGTAACTTTTTATCATCTTGAACTATTTCCATAAAAGTAATCTCAGATGTTTCTTTAATTTTGTTCACTGGGTTTCATGCTTCATTTTCTTTTTCTTTTCTTTCTTTTGTGTTTTTAAGGCCGCACCTGTGGCATATGGAGGTTCCCAGTCTAGGGGTCAAATCAGAGCTGTAGCCACTGGCCTATACCACAGCCTCAGCAAGGTCAGATCCAAGCCGCACGTGTGACCTACACCACAAGTCACGGCAACACCAGATCTTTAACCCACTGAGTGAGACCAGGGATCGAACCTGCATCCTCATGGATGCTAGTCAGGTTCGTTTCCGCTGAGCCACAGTAGGAACTCTGTCTGTTACGGCATCTACCCAGCAGCCCTGTGCTGCAGCGTATCAGCTCTGGCGACAGCCCCATGGCTGTAGGGTACCAGCTCCGGCAGCTCTGTGGCTGCAGTGGATCAGCTCTTTTACCCGGCGAGACGCCAAGGGAGCACTCGGAGAGGTGGAGAACTCAGGTTTATGACGCCGGAGTTCTCTGGAGATCGCTCTCCAGAGTCTGAGCCCGGAGGAGGGGTTTCCCAAGGCTTTTGTGGGCTACGTCTTCCGGGTCCAAGCTTGGCTTGTTGGACCGGAGTGACGTCAGGCAAGGTAGTAGATGCGGAAACAAATTGACAGAAGCAGGTGCGTGGGGGAGGGGGGTTGGGGCCGTTGGCTGGACTTTGCTTAGTCATCATGGCCGGGGTCTCTCCTTTGTACATTTTCATTGGGACATTTTCTCCTACACATCATGCTTCATTTTCTTCTAAGAATGATATATCCCTTGCAGCAAGTATATGAAAATATGTTAATCTGGCTATTTTCTGTAAAGGATGTATAGTGAATCACACAGTATGATTAATAGAACAGCCTTAGGGAGGGCTCACCTGGATTTCTCTTCGGTCAAATTCTCCTGAGCGTCTCCCTGGGTTCTGCTAAGTTCTTCTCTGCATGGTGTGAACATTTTAATGTGGGTCGGGGTCTGGAAGAGGGCACTGCAGTCAAGGAGCATCTGTGGCTGGAAGGCAACAAAATGCCCCCTGAGAAGCTGGTCAAAGGTAGGGATGCATGATTCAGGTGAGGAAGCAGCAGAAGGATGCTGTAAGGTCCCTTATATTTTGTGGATCTTGTTAAAAAAAGGGGCATAATTCCAGCTCTGTTGCTTGCTGGCTACACACCCTTGGGAAGGATACTTAACCCTTTCAGAGCCACATTTTCTTATCTACGAAAGGGATGGAGAAAATGAAATGCATTTTGAGTGTTGTTTTGAGAATTATATATGCCTGATGTACAAAATCAGGGCTCAATAAATGTTCTCTATTTCCACAGTTTTTATTAACCACAAATTTCAATATTTACCTTTTATTGTGAGTAAAACATAAAAAGAAGGTAAATGACATGCTCAAATTCACCAAAATAAAAAATGGTAGTTTTCATAATATGTGAGTCTAACATTTACCTTCGATACCATTTTCCATCTTGGCCACTGCTACCAAGACCAGCTCAGCAGGATGGGGCTGAAGAACCCGTGCTGTGAAAAAAGTTAACATAAAACAAGACACAGAGGTATTTATCTTAAGTAAAGGTGGGAACGGGGCACTCAAGATCTCAGGGACCAAGAGCCCTGCCTTAAGAAACCACACTGCTTTTATTGTGCTCTTGAGGATTAAGTCAAGTGAGAAGGGGGCTATAGGTAGAGGATATAGGGTTTTTTTTTTTATTATTTTATAAGTTCTTTTATTATTTTAAAAGTCACTTAGCTGGTAGATGGTTAAGCTTCTACTCTGACCTTTAGGTATTTAACAATCATTAGCATTTGAGTTAGCTATCTATGCACAGCATTTCAGAGAATCCTCACTGTGCTTCCACAAAGGGCTTGCCTATTTGCACCTTGGTTCTCTTTGCTAATGCATATTCTGCTAACCGCTCATAAACCACTTGGCCATGAGGTTCCTCTTCCTCTTATTCTTTAGAGGACATGTCATGCTTGTGCAAATGGTGTGCCAATCTGCACAGGTCGGCATGCCTAGACCAACGCATTATGTCCTCATTCAGCTTACCCGATGAATAACTTATGCCTTTAGGTCTTTGTTCTTAAACTTAAGGCATTTGCCGGCACTGTGACTGTTTTTCAAGCAGGAAGATGGGGTAAAGTAAAGCAGGACAAGAGGGGGTTTTCAGCAAAGAGGCTAAGAAAAGATTGTAGAAGCATGTCTCGCGACACACTGCTACTTATCTAACCTTGTTTTTCACATTTTCTTGATCTTGATCATCAGTGGTCCATTGTCCTTCCCTGTTTTTTTTTGTTTTTGTTTTTTCCTGCAGGCGCCTGTCACTATCAAACATACTCCATATGCTAGTTGTTTGTGTTTTGACTTTCTCTGTCTCCTTAAGAGAGTATTCAGCTCCATGAGGGCAGAATCTTTTTTTTCCATTGCCTACCTTTTGTGGCGGGAAAAGTGTTAGGCAAGTAATGGAAACCCAGTAAATATTTGTCAGTTTAATAACAGACAGATGTACAACTTCTGAATGGTAGAAAATAAAGACAAGTTCATCTTACTGCATAGGGTAATCTAGGTGAAGTTTTATTGAAGAAATGTGGGCGAAGGAGCAAAAAGACATTTCTGGCAAAGACTCGAATAGGAACAGAACCATGAGCGTAGGCGTGGATCTGTGCGTGGACGAAATGTTGCTTTCACCAGGGAAGATCAGAAAGACCTAAGATTGGCAGATGAGAGATTCTTCCCATTTTGATTTTTGAAATGTGCATTTCTTACAAATAGTCATACTTGATCACCCGATAGATCTGAAACTAAAAAAAAATTTCTAAACACTGTTTCTCCAAAGTTGAATAGGAAACATGTTCTTTTTCTCTTTAGTAAGGTTAAACAGTTGGCTATATCAATCAAGAACGTTTTATGAAACGAGAGATGGTACAGCATAGTCAGGCCTGATGTTTAGTGAAAGAAGGCACTTGCTTAGGCAAGGAACTGGAGCAGAGCTGCCCTCCTCACCACCCCAGCTTTCCACCTGCACCTGGCGCCCTTTCTTCCCCTGAAGGAGCCTTGATCTGCTCATTAGACATGCAACGAAGAACTAGCCTGTGGAGCATGCATTCATATTCATAAGTCAGGTCTGCTGGAATTTTCTTTTCACATTTTACTCTCTGGGAACTCATGGTAACAAGGACCAAATAACCAAGCAGCACAAATGGGACCCATATGTGGGTCCTTGATTCAGCCTTCCCCAGCCCTGTCTCCACACTGCTGTGTGGTGGTCTTTTTTAGCAAAATAATAGGACTGCGTTCCTCCTCCACTTAAAAACCTTTCAAAGGCCATATCCTCTGTAGAATAAGGTGTAAGTTTGTTTGTTTGTTTGTTTTTAATATTCCATTTTAGGAGTTCTGCTGGTTGCTCAGCAGGTTAAGGATCCAGCTATTGTCACTGCAGCAACTTGGGTCACTGCTGCGGCGTGGATTCCATCCCTAGCTTGGGAACTTCCATATGCTGTGGATGTGGCCAGAAAAATTATTTCATCTTATTGTGTAAGGATCTCAATTACCTAACCCACCACATTCAGATTTTTTTCTTTGTATTTCCATGAGTACATTTTTAATAGACTCCTGGTGGTATAATCTATACAGAATCAACTGCACATATATAAGGTATATATTTGGATAAGTTTTCACCTCTGTATATATCCTGGAAAGCATTAGGATGGTCAGAATAATGAGCATACCTCCATCATCCCTACAGTTTCCTCACAGGCCTTTCTTATCACGTCCCTTCCTGGCCTCATGAAACCACTGACTAGCTTTCTTTCACTAAAATTTAGTTTCTATTTCCTAGAGATTTTTATGTCTTTTCCATTTCTACCTTTTCCTTGGTTCTCTTTTCTTTTTTAACTGACAAATAGAACTGTAAAAAAGATATGCTACTACAACAATTCACGGGATGTGTGTCAATGTCACTTCAATAAGAAGTGACAAAGTAAAAAATCATCTAAAAAGAAGTATTCATATGAATCATCAATAACAAACCCTGATATTCATTATGACTTGATAGTTTCTAGAGCATTTTGTATTCATTATCTCATTAGACTCTCATACTGGTGAGATTGTTAACATTATCTTTTAGAGATAATGAAGCAGGTCATCTAATATTGGACTAATTTCGCCATAGTTTGCCTTTCCCGTAATGTCATTTAAACAGAATCATACAGTGTGGAACCTTTGATACTGGTTTAGCCCGGCAGCACATCTTTGAGATTTATCCCTGCATCTATAGCTTGCTCTTTTTATAGTTGCTTAGTATTCGGTTGTGTAGATATACCCTTTAATTTGCCCATTCACCCGTTAAAGGACATTTGGGATGTTCACAGCTTTGGCAGTTTAGAGCTGCTAGAGAAACGTTGTAGAAGTTTGTTTGACTATAAGTTTTTATTTATCTTGGGTAAATACCTAGAAGTAGAATTGATGGTCAAATGGAAGAAAAATATGCTTACTGAACAGTTTTCCAAAGTGACACTACCATTTTGTCCCATCAGTCGTGTGTGACGATTCCAGTTGTTTCGCATCCTTACCAGCACTTGGTATTGTTGTTTTAAAATTTTAGTTTCGACTTTGTTTGCCATCCTCATAGATATGTAGCAGTATCTTATTTTGGTTTTAAATTGCATTTCTCTAATGGCCAGTAATCACAGCATATTTTCCTGTGAATATTTGCTATCTCTATATCTTCCTTGCTGATGTGTTTGTTCAAGCTTTTGCTAATGTTTATTTTGATTGGGGGATTTTTTTTCTTATTGCTGAGTTTTGAAGATTTTTATGAAAATGAGGGAGGGATTCCCATTTGACATATGACTTTGGACTTCAGACTATATACTCTCCCCCCTCTCTGACTTCTTGACTTAACCTAAATCCCCCAATGTCATCACAATTCCCATTATGCTTCTGGATATATTGCCCAGGTCCCCTGTATGAATATCACCTTTCACTTTAAGCCAGTTTCCAAGGATCCCTCACCTGAATAGAGACCCCCTGAATGATGCCTTTTCCAGCTCATACGGAACTTGGAGATGATATTCAGTTAAAATAATGCTTTCATAGCAGTGGACTATCAGAAAGTAGGGCAGAAGGGTTGAGTATCAGTGACGCGCTGTTATAGCTGGCTTACACTGTACATCTCTCTGACCCTGGTTACGTCATGTGGGTAGCTTGACATTGGTCATCGAGGTGGCATTTACTCCCGTAGAGATCTGAAAATGTGACCAATCATAGCTCGTTTAAATGGAGTGCTATGGGCTGAGTTGTGTCCCCGCGAACAGTATAAGTGGAATTCTTACCCACAATGTGACTATATGAGGAGATAAGGCATTTGCAGAGGTAATTAAGTTAAAATGAGGTTACTTGGGTGGGCCCTAACCTAATAGGACTGGTGTCCTCATAAGAAGAGGCGATTAGGACACAGCCATATAGAGATCACGTTAAAATACTGCGAGAAGACTGCAATCTACAAGCTAAAGAGTGCGACATTAGAAGAAACCAGCCCTGATGGTATCTTGATCTCAGAATTCTAGTCTTAGAAACAGAGAAATCTAATTTCTATTGTTTAACCCACCTGGTCTGCAGAACTTTGTTCCAGGCAGCCTTAGCAAACTAATACAGAGGATAAGTTCTTCAGATTTATCAGCACATCATTGCCAAAAACCCTTCAAAGAGTATTAAAATGATTCTGCTAATAATAAACGTCACCTTTAAAAACAATGATGTTGGCCATTTACTGTGAGAGAGCTCGTTAAATGCCAGCTGCTCTGCTTGAGGCATGCTGTCACAATAATGACTGTCCCCCCTCCCTCCGCAGGGGCAAGGTGGGTGGGATAAGAAGTGGGTACGAGCAGGAGGCCCGAAGCGATAGCAGAGAAGTAAAAGAGGAATACAATGGGCTTCTGTCCTTTTCCACTCATTAGCTGTGCAGCACGTGGCTATTCCTTCCACTCTTTGGTCCTCACATTCCTTCTCTGTAAAGTGGAATTGTGAGATTTCACGGGGCTGGGACCGCATGCACCTACAAGCCCATTCATCCTTATCGTTCTTTCAGTCCATGTTTCCGTGATTTTAAACAAGGGCCAGTTCTCAGTAACACCTGGTACAGGTAAAAGGCATAGCTCCTTCTCTCACGGTACTTACAAATAATTGACAAATAATAAAATACTGATGGCCATGCCTTGGGAAGTAGTATGAAACACGCCGTCAACAACATTATGGAGACAAGCAGCCTTTGGAGTCCCTTCATATCTTTAACCAGCTCTCCTCCTCCGCCGGTGGCCACATCTGGTACCAATCACAGAAGCACAGAAAGCACAAGGCAGTTTCTTTCGCTCCCTTGAGCGGGGTTACTGTCACCTACTGCCTGGTTTCCCAGATTGCATTTCTGCCGCAGCCATCTCCCAGAACACTAGTTATTGGTTGCTCCACTGGGCTGCAGAAATACAGCATATCCCACTTCACTGCAAACATGACCTCAGCCTCTGGGATCAAGGAGGTTCTGCCAGAAGCAAATCTGTTTCTTTTTCAACCATACACCATTTCTCTGGATGATGCCTGCCTCAATTCACCATTTCATTCCATGTCAATTATTTCAGAAACTGCCTGGTTGAAATACATTCTGCAGGGGTGGGTGTGGGTGTGTGTGTGTGTGTGTGTGTGTGTGTGTGTGTATCTTTCGTTCTTCTTCAAATTTTGTATTGGTTGAGCCTGGCTCTGAAACTAGGTTACTTCTGGTAAGCCTCTAGAATTTCATCCAGGGCTTATTTTAGACTGTCGAAGCTATGAAATTGGACTCCACTCTTGTGAGAACTGCCATCACCAATAGAATTTTTAGTAGTTTTATTTTGGGTCAGATGCAAAAAAATTTTGAGGACAGCTTGTCTGTTGGCATCAATTCTGATTTAATACTGAGGGAGAGTCACAAACATATATTTTTTAATGGAATAGATATGAGTCCTCTAATCATTCTATCACTGTATCAATCCTTTATTTTCTACCATGTTCCAGGCACTGTTCTGTGTCTTTATTATATAAAAATAATTGTGCCACCATCACTTCTTGCAAGTAAATAAAACTCATATCAGAAGTATAGATGTATAAATAATCACATGTACATGTTATTGATGCATGAAGAAAAGGGCGTACCCTATTATACAAGAGTAAAGGGACTCTTTATCTATAATGTTTAGGTGAGTCAAATAAGACTTCACAGAGAGATGCCTTAACAGATGTTATCATTAGGTTAATAGCATAACATAGAAAATAAGATGTGTGGCATACTATCCTATTTTACAGATGAATACCAAGACAATCGTGGCATAAAGGCAGGAAAAGAGCATTGGTGTCAAGAAGACCTGGGTTCAAATCCCATCTCTACCACTTACTGATACAGTACTTCTCAAATTGGGTTGCATGATTGTTAGGATGGTTTACTCTCCCACAGGGTATGGTGTCATTACATCTCCAGAAAGTGGAAAAATGCAGCCCAGCGGGGTGGCAGTGGTGTACAGATCTGGGATGCTATTCGCAGGTCACCTCAGCCCTTTGGTACCGCACATGTTGCAAAGGGAGTAACTGCCTTTCACCTCTGTTCAGTCAGCATGTTTTCCATCCTTGCCTTTGATTCATTTCACTCCTCTAAGCCCCCCTTCCACAGCAACTCAACCCCTCCTCAATGGGAGTTTTGTTCTCACAATGGCTGGGAATACGGGGACCCAGTCATGCGGGACGGGCCACACATAACTTGAGAGAGCCAGATTCTGATTCTTTTTCCCTGTGACGTTGTACGTGTGGTGGTGGATTGCATTATTGGCAATGCAGCACTATTATAACTTAGCTCTAAGTCTTCAAACCAGGTAGAGCCTCCAACTTTTTTCTTCTTTTTCAAAACTGTTTTATTAGCCTATGTTCCTTGCATTTCTGTGTAAATTTTTAAATCAGCATGTCTTTATAAAACATTGATAATTTTGATAGGCATTGCATTGACTCTATATCTATGTTAAAGTTGAGAAGAATTGACGTTTTAACAACTTTAGCCTTCAAGTCCAAAACATGATATATTTTCCATGTGCTTAGAACATACTTTCAGCAGTGTTTTGTAGTTTTCAGTTTAATGTCTTTTGCATATAGATCTATGGAAAAGAAGTTCTGTACTAATGTATACCTTCTATGGATCAGTTCTAAGTATCATTCACATTCCTTGACTCCCTAGAACTTCAGGCAACACAATAGCATTTTCACTTGCTTTCTTTGCTCCTATTTTTTGCTGCTTGTCCTAAAAAGAGAAAACAGCTGCTAATAGACAAATTAACGTTAGCAATTAAAAGCCAGTGAAAGTGCAAATATTTTAGCAAACTTGAGAAAATGCATTAGCACTGGTCTCATGCCACCAAAAGTGCCATACATTTCTTAATCTTCCGGAATTTTTAGAACAATATGTTAAAACATTTGCTTTATTTTGAATTTTCCAAGAGAAACTTGTATTTTCTGCTAAGATTCTTCTCCTTCTTCTTCTCCCTCTTCTTCTTCCAGCTTTGAGAAGTGATGCATATGTTTATCCTCTTGACATTAACAGTAGTTTCATGGGTCTATACTTATCCCTAAACTCATTGAATTGTATACATTCAATGTGTACAGCTTATTTATATGTCAATCATAACTCAATAAAAATAAACACAAAGATAAAAACTATCTTTTAGAAATACCTATTCAAATATTTAAGGATCAAGTAATCCATCGCCAGCTCCAAGGTGATATGAGATGGGCACTGGGTGGAGATAGAGAGAAAACATGGTTTGCGACTAGGTGGTAATTAATGAATCTGGGTGAGGGACGTGGTAATTAATTCTCTCTAGTTTTGTTACGGCATCTACCCAGCAGCCCTGTGCTGCAGCGTATCAGCTCTGGCGACAGCCCCGTGGCTGTAGGGTACCAGCTCCGGCAGCTCTGTGGCTGCAGTGGATCAGCTCTTTTACCCGGCGAGACGCCAAGCGAGCACTCGGAGAGGTGGAGAACTCAGGTTTATGACGCCGGAGTTCTCTGGAGATCGCTCTCCAGAGTCTGAGCCCGGAGGAGGGGTTTCCCAAGGCTTTTGTGGGCTACGTCTTCCGGGTCCAAGCTTGGCTTGTTGGACCGGAGTGACGTCAGGCAAGGTAGTAGATGCGGAAACAAATTGACAGAAGCAGGTGCGTGGGGGAGGGGGGTTGGGGCCGTTGGCTGGACTTTGCTTAGTCATCATGGCCGGGGTCTCTCCTTTGTACATTTTCATTGGGACATTTTCTCCTACAGTTTGTGTATGTTTAAAGTTTTCTACAGTAAATTTACTGAGTTCTCAAAAATATATACAACACATGGTTCTTAGTACAAAAAAAAAAAAAGAAAAGAAGAGAAAAAGGCTTCATAAAGGAGAAAAAAATTGATAAGTGGATTTGAAGGATGCAACCACAGAGGAGAGAAGAGGACCAAGGAGCCCTGGGGAGACATTTAGTTTGCAGAACCCATATTTTATTTGGCAGCAGCCTCAAAGGTTTTGTTTTTGTTTTTCTTATTTGATGGGCTCTTTAAGAGCAGGTGGAGTGGGGAGAAAAAAGCAAAGAGAAAAGAGACATGGTTAATTGAGGAGTAGCAAGGACCTTGCAAAAATAGCTGCATCAGAAATTGGATTAAGCAATGTGTCCTCGAAAAATGAGATCACATTCAGATGAATAAAGCTAGATGACAAGCCCTCAGTAGACTAATTAAGAGAATGGGTTAATAAAATTACAGAGTCATTTAAAGTTACTTAGGAAGTGTGTGGTATAACTAGAAAAACAGAAGAAAAAAAAAGAGCAAGAATGACTATGCTAAACACGTATGTTCGTATACATGTGTGCACATACACGCATACTCATACAGCTTACCTGATAGTGGGTGTCCTCGAATCAAATTGACACTTTATTTAGTCTCTAGGTTGGTGATATCCCTTGTTGATCAAGTTCAGAATTAGTAACAGCTATTTCTTCATTACACATGTTTTCTTAAGTGTTGGCTTTTTTATCAAAATTGGAAATCAGTATATCCTCAATTATTGTGTAAAGGATTTTAAATATTTTAGAAACAAATTTTGCTAGATTAAATGGGTTTTGAATTCATCTTTTCATTCTTCAAAGCACAATTTGTTGACCTTAATATTGAATTTCCTTTCTTTGCATTTATATAGTGGAATATTTTTTTCTGAGCTTGAATCCCAGCATCTTTTTAATAAGTTACTTACCAAAATGTGACATGATCTTAAGAGGTTTTGGTTTTCTTTTATAATGTGCATGTACCGAGTATGACGACTTATCGTTTTAGTGTTGGAAAGGGTAACAAGGAGGCATCAGGGCGGAAATGAGAGACACTGGAGAAAGTGAATGAGAACAAAAGGCTGGAAGAGGATGCAGGACCCTTAACATAGTAAACCCCTAGCCAGGTGTTCTCAGCCTGTCTTTTCTGACGTATAGCTAGCTCAGTTCATCATTCCCATTTCACGGATGAATAAAATGAATTCAGAGAGGTAAGTCCATTTTCACGTACAGTAATAGAGTCCAAGTCAGAAATCAGGCATGCCATGTTGACTCCACCCTTTCAGCCTTTTATCAAAATTAAACGATCGCTTTTTTACTATAAACATTATTTTCCCAATCAGACTAATAGTACGAGTAATCTGTAAAGATTCCATTTTCTCCTGCTGCTACTTTGATTTTTTTTTTTTGTCTTTTTGCCTTTTCCGGAGTCGCTCCCACGGCATATGGAGGCTCCCAGGCCAGGGATCAAATCGGAGCTGTAGCTTCTAGCCTACACCAGAGCCACAGCAACGAGGGATCCGAGCCACATCTGCAACCTACACCACAGCTCACAGCATCGCCGGATCGTCAACCCACTGAGCAAGGGCAGAGATTGAACCCGAAACCTCAAGGTTCCTAGTAGGATTCGTTAACCACCTCGCCACGATGGGAACTCCCTCCTGCTGCTACTTTGAGATTGCATGCCCTGATTCGTGAAATGCGTTGATCTTAAAATCCCTTTAAACCCTAGAATTTTTCAATATATGACTCCAAAAATTTGCAAAAAATTTCTGGGTGTTATTTTGTGTGCCTAGTAGATCTGTAGGAATTAATCATGGTTTTTTGCCAGCCAAGATATAATTAAGAAAACTTTAAGAAGCACAATAATAGTCCAGGCTGTCGGCCACATGCTGGGATATAAAAATGAAGGACATCACCACTGCCTTTCACAAGTTCATAGAGTTACAATGAGAAGAAGGAAAAGAAAAAACAGGTGAAGAAACAAATTCGATGTCAGGGGAGCTCAGAGAAACAATGACAAAACTTACCTCTAATTATGTTCAGGTTGCCGTTAAAATTAAATGTTTTAAGTATTTAAATATGTCATCACAGTAAGTCTTGGACATCCAGGGTGTGTTTTATACTTACCAGGTACCTGTCTCCTTTCAGACTGGCCCTATTTCAAATGCGCAGGGGCCATATGTGCCTCCCAGATTGAACAACGCAGCTCTGAAGGTTTGAAATTATATTTACCATAAAGGAATAGAGCAGTTCTATTATGAAAAAGGTCTAATTATTTTTCCATAGCAATAAATAAAGCTGTAATTCTCCCACGTATTTCTTGAGTTAAGAATTAAATTTTTCTCCTACTTTAAGAATACCCAGGGGATCGTGATTGGGAATGTACTTCCACACGTGTGTGTGAACAACACGGGACTGAATCAGGGTCAAATGTTAGTGAAAGCCTAGGTTTAGGAGTCACCGCTCTATCTAATACAGTTGTCTTTAAATTCTGTTCCATTAGGCACAGTGATAAAGAAATCCGATGACCAGATGATGGGGCAAATTTTAAAAATAAAAAAGCGTACATTGTTGTCAGCTCCTGCTTCTTTTCTTTCTCCTCCATTTGGTGTCTCCACATCCTACTGTTTAGATTTATTTATAGATGCCACCGAAATTTCCAAGCCCACTATCGTTCCAAGGCTGTAATACTGAGCTAACACGTGATGTACAGCACTCTTCTGCTTACCTTCCCAACACCGCCTATCAAAATCTGTACGTCCTGGACTAAATCTTACCTACTGGTATTTCCTTATTACGTTATGTGAAAGAAGGTGGTATTATCCTCATTGTTGTTACTGTGATGAGAGTAACATGATGACACACAGTTTAGGAGAATTGTCTTTGCATAAACTGCACACTGCTTATAGGAACGCATTTCGTTTCCTCTACTTATTTTTTTAAATGCCCCCTGCTATCCCTCACTTTCATGCTTGGCGCATTTGATTGAATATTCTTTTGCTAACTGGTAATGTTTCGAGGCCCATCCCATGTGTAGTTTGTTCCCTCCCACATTTGATACCAGTCAGGGAACAAGTCAGAAGAGGAGGAGGCCCTTGTTCCGGGATCCTTTAGAAGAAGAGAGCTCAGACAGCTCAGTCTCCCTTCTCTCTTTCTGCCGTGTGAGGGCATAGCAAGAAGTGGCCGTCCATAAGCTAGGAAGAATCTTTACCAGAAAATGAATCTCCGAGCACCTCCATCTCAGATTCCCTGCCACCAGAACTGTGAGAAGTAAATTCTTGTGGTTTAAACCCCGCAGTCTTGCTCATTTGTTACGGCAGCCTGTGTCGACTCATATGCCTTGTACCCATCCCTCCTCCGTATCTAAGTCTCAGTTTCATCATCTATAAGGTGGATGTCGGCCACTCTATCACATCTTCCTTGTAGGGCTGTGTAGAGAAACTGAAAAACAACTAAAATCATGTCCTAAACATTGCTTTGCAACTTGTACAGAAACTATATAAGTGAAAAGGCTGACCATCAGTGGTGTTTCAGTTTATCTTGTTTTTCCTCGGGAATTCCCATCTTCCCACGCTTGGCCATCTGCTCCCATGGTCACTGCTTATTAAGGAGTGTTGCGACATTAAAGTAACATGATCGGTGATCAGAACATAGATTAAAGAGCTGCAGGGGCACCACTGGCCGAGTGGTGTTTAAACTGAATTAGCATCCCATGGGCAGCAGGAGCACCACAGAGAGTCCACACAGCCCATCCGTCAATGGAGACTATCAGCAGACCTGGGTCGGAAGCAGCCCAGCACTGATAACCCTGTGTGACCTTGGCCAAACCACTTAGCGTCTCTGAACTTCAGTAGTAAAAGCTGCTAAATCATATTAATAAGAGCTCTTATCTTACAAGCCTGATGTGAAGAAAAACAGAAAACCTCCACAGCCCTGACAATTCATTTACTTCATGGAGAGGCCATGAACAATGTTCTATTAGGAGAAAGGGGAGGGGCAGCGGGGGCCCAGACCTTGGGGAGGTTCTGGAGCCCATGTCAGTGGACGCACATCCGAGGCAGGAGTTTTCCACTTACTGACGCATCATTCATGCACTTCGTTTAACAAACATTATGAATTCTTTTTGGAGGTGGGGTTGCAGAACAGAAAATATTCTTATCCTCATGAGAACAAAACAAAACAACAAAGTCTATCAAGTAATCTATTCCATCAGATGTAGGAAGTACTATGGAGGAGACTCAAATAATAATGACAAATATATAAATGATGTGTGAAAAGGAATTTTGCAGGATCAGCACTAGAAGCCTTCTAAGAAAGGAAAAGTCAGTTGCAGGAGCCCTGGCAGAAAAGAATGTAATGTTTAAGAAGAAAAGCAAGAAAGCTGGTGTGACGGGAGCACATGGTGTGAGGCGGGTTGCGCCAGGAAATAAGCGAAGGCAGTCAACTTCATCAGCTTTGGACAGATTCTTATACATTTTAAATACACTTCTGCAGAATTTTGTATGTTACGCTTAACAGACTGGGGTTTTGTCAGGATACCATGGAATTCTGTATGCAGAAGCAAACTGCATCCTGAAATTATAAGAAACCTTTTAAATGGTCAGAAGACAGCTGAGCATGCCTCCTGGTTCCAGTTGCATTCTTTTCGGATGAATAACCCACCAACTACTCTTCTACTTTACATCTCTGAAACACCTTGAAAGAGTCGTGCACATTCAGGCCCATGTGGAGCATAATGATTCAATATCTTTATAGATTGTACACCATAAAAAATTATTATACAATGTTAATTATATTCCCATGATGTATGTTATGTTCCCGTGACTTATGTGTTTTATAACTGGTGGTTTGTACCTCTTAATCCTCTTCACCGAGATCACCTCTCCTCCTAAACCTCTCCCCTCTGGCAACCAGTAGCTTGTTCTCTGTATCTGTGACTCTGTTTTTTGTTTTGTTGTATGGTTAATTGGTTTTGTTTTTTGGAGTCTGCATATAAGTGAAAACATAGTATTTGTCTTCCTTAGTCTGACGTATTTCACCATGCATAATATCCTCCAATTCATGTTATTGCAAAGGGCAATGCTTCATCTTTTTTATTACTGAGTAATATTCCTGTGTGTGTGTGTGTGTGTGTGTGTGTGTGTGTGTGTGTGTGTGTACACCATATCTTCTTGATCCATTCATCTGTTGATGAATGCTTATATTGCTTTCATATCTTGGCTGTTGTACACAATGCTGCTGTGAACATTGGGGATCCTATACATTTCGAGTTAATGTTTTCATTTTCTTTAGGTAAATACCCAGGAGTGAAATTGCTAGATATAATGGTAGCTCTATTTTTAATTTTTTGAGGAACCTACTTTCTATAGTGGCTGTAACAATTTGCATGCCCCACCACAGTATTCTAGGGTTTCCTTTTCTCTACATCCTCGCCATCACTTGAGGTTTCTTATCTTTTTGATGACAGCAGTTCTGACAGGTGTGAAATGATACCTCATTGTGATTTTAATTTGTATTTCCTTGATGAGAGTGATGTTGAGCATTTTTTCATGTGCCTATTGACCATCTGTATGCGTCCTTAAGAAAAATGCCTGTTCAAGTCCTCTGCTCATTTTTTTTTTTTTGTCTTTTTAGGGCCTTACCCGTGGCATATGGAGGTTCCTAAGCTAGGGGTTGAATCAGAGCTGTAGCTACCAGCCTATGCCACAGCCATAGCAATGCAGGATCTGAGCTATATCTGTGACCTACATCACAGCTCATGTCAACTCGGGATCCTTAACCCACTGAGCAAGGCCAGGGATCAAACCCACGTGCTTATGGAAACTAGTCAGGTTCATTAACCACTGAGGCACAACAGGAACTCCCCCTCTGCTCATTTTTATTTATTTATTTATTGCTTTTATTTATTTTTTTATATAATAATTTTTATTTTTTTCCTTATAGCTGGTTTACAATGTTCTGTCAGTTTTCTGCTGTACAGCATGGTGACCCAGTTATACATACATGTATAGATTCTTTTTTCTCACATTATCATGCTCCATCATAAGTGGCTAGATATAGTTTCCAGCGCTACACAGCAGGACCTCATTGCTTATCCATTTCAAAGGCAATAAATTGCATCTATTAACCCCAAGCTCCCAATCCATCCCACTCCCTCCCCCTCCCCCTTTGCAACCCCTCCAAGGCCATTTTCTTTTCTGTGAAAAGGTTCATTTTTGCCATATGCTAGACCAGATATAAGTGATAACTCTAACCCTAACCCTAACCCTTTTTCTTTCTGACTTACTTCACTTAGTATGAGAGTCTCTAGTTCCATCCATTTTCCTGCAAATGGCATTATTTCGTTCTTTTTTATGGCTGAGTCGTATTCCATTGTGTATATATACCACATATTCTTAATCCACTCATCTCTTGATGGACATTTAGGTTGTTTCCATGTCTTGGCTATTGCGAATAGTGTTGCAGTGAACATGTGGGTGCGTGTGAGTGTCTTTTTAAAGGAAAGTTTTGTCGGGTATATACCCAAGAGTGGGATTGCTGGGTCATATGGTAGTTCTATGTATAGTTTTCTAAGGTACCTACATACTGTTCTCCATAGTGGTTGTACCAGCTTGCATTCCCACCAACAGTGCAGGAGGATTCCCTTTTCTCCACACCCTCTCCAGCATTTGTTATTTGTGGACTTATTAATGAAGGCCATTCTGACTGGCGTGAGGTGGTATCTCATGGTAGTTTTGATTTGCATTTCTCTTATAATCAGTGATGTTGAGCATTTTTTCATGTGTAGTTGGTCATCTGTATATCTTCTTTGGAGAAATGTCTGTTCAGGTTTTTTGCCCATTTTTCAATTGGGTTGTTGGCTTTTTTGCTGTTGAGTTTTATAAGTTGCTTGTATTTCTAGAGATTAAGCCCTTGTCACTTGCATCATTTGAAAGTATTTTCTCCCATTCTGTAAGATGTGTGTTTTTTTTGTTTGTTTGTTTGTTTGTTTGTTTTTGGTAGTTTCCTTTGCTGTGCAAAAGCTTGTCAGTTTGCTTAGGTCCCATTGGTTTATTTTTGCTTTTATTTCTGTTGCTTTGGGAGACTGACCTGAGAAAACATTCATAAGGTTGATGTCAGAGAATGTTTTGCCTATGCTCTCTTCCAGAAGTTTGATGGTTTCTTGTCTTACATTTAAGTCTTTAAGCCATTTTGAGTTTATTTTTGTGCATGGTGTGAGGGTGTGTTTCAGTTTCATTGATTTGCATGCCGCTCTTCAGTTTTCTCAGCAATACTTGCTGAAAAGACTGTCTTTTTCAAATCAGGTTTCTTTTTTGATGTTGCATTGTGTGAGTTCTTTATGTATTTTGGATATTAACCCCATATCGGACATCTTGTTTGCAAATGTTTTTTCCTATTCAGTAGATTGCCTTTTTGTTGTATGGATGGCTTCCTTTGCTGTGAAAAAAAATAAATGGGAAGATAATGTGTTCACATATTGAATGAATTAATTTTGTTAAAATTTTCATACTACCCAAAGCAACACACAGATTTCAATATCGAAATATCCATGGAATTTTTCACAGAACCAGAACAAATAATCCTAAAATTTGTATCAGACCACAAAAAAACCCAAACAGTCAAAACAATCTTTAAAGATGAAGAACAAAGCTGGAGGTATCATGCTACTTGACTTCAAACTATACTACAAAGCTATGATAATCAAAAGAATATGGTACTCGCACAAAAACAGAAACATAGATCAATGGAAAAAAACAGACAGCTGAGAAGTAAACCATGTACCTAGGATTAATTATTAGTCTATTACAAAGGAGATAAGTCTATACAGTGGGGATAGAGATAATCTCTTCAATAAATGGTATTGGGTAAACTAAACAGCTACATGTAAAAATATGAAATGTAGACCACTTTTCACATCATATACAAAAATAAATTCAAAATGAATTAAAGCTTAAATATAAGTCTTGAAGTCTTAAAACTCCTAGGAGAAAGCATGGGCAGTATGCTCTTTGACATTGATCTTAGCAATGTGTTTTTTTTGGACCTGTCTCCTCAGGCAAGTGTAACAGAAGCAAAAATAAACAAATGGGGTCACAGTTGGTTTTTTACTTAAGAATAAACTTGTGATTTTCTTCCAGCAACATCATTCTCCAAAAAATGAAGTAGTATTCTACCAGTGTCTGAATTTTCACCATCGGTGTTTTTGATGTATCCAAAAGTACATTCTATGCAGAGAAAAAAACACTGAAAGTTTATTTTGGCTTTAAAAATTAATATTTAATGCATCAAAATCACAAAATCAAAAACCCCATTTTTGTGCTTTTGAATTTACAAATTTAATTTATAAATAATTTTATTTTCTTTTATAAATCTAAAAAAATTAAAAAAAACTTTTAAGTCAGCCTTTGCAACTTAAAGTCCATTGCATGTTTTAAACTTTATCAATTGAATGTGTTCCTATTTATTAAGTACTTCAATTCTCTAGTAAGCTAAGCTTCCCACTTAACTAACTTCTATAAATCTCATAAATCAAAAGTGTAAGATATTCTAATACTTTTCATAGATGTAGTAACATTTTCTTAGACTATTCAACTTAGAATGACAAGCAAAATCAAAATTTCAGTTCCACATTTTAAGTTGGAATGAATTTAATCTGCTAGATACTCTACAGTGTCAAATTATACTTTAATATGCCAAATTCTCCTAAATTATAAGTGATTAAAATGTCAAATAAGCTCATATTATTTTCAAACTTAACATGAAAATATTAACACCCTGAGTTGTAATTCACATCATCATTTTCAGAGTTAAGTGTGTCATTTCCTGTGGTTAAACTACTCACTCACGCATCAATACATTCCTACAACCATGAGTACTTACCATGTGCCAGGCACTACTTAGGATGCTGGATCTAAAAAAGAAATATCTCCAACCTCATGCAACATAAATACGAGGGAAATGCAAAGGCAGAGAGACTAACAAAAAAAAAAAAAAAATAACTGGATTAACATGAGAGAAGGATCACCATGAACAAAAAGGCCTTGGGCAGGGAGTCCCCGAGCTACCAGGGTGGCACAAAAGATAACAATTAGGAAAAAAATTAAAGAAGTCAATTTGGGACCTGAGGCCGGTGGATTCCTGGTGGAGGGACGAACAGAGGCGGAGGTTCTCAATGTGACAGGCATGTAGGAGGACGGCCAAGGTCAGTGCGGCTGGAACAGGTGGTGGCAGGAGAAAAGGAGGGGCTGGGGTCAGGGAGGGGACGGGGTCCAGGCTGTGTGGGGCCCATCTGGCCAGTTCTTCTGAAGGAGAAGGAATCTCAGGGCAGAGTTAAGGAGTGTCACAATGTGACATGACATAGCAGGATGCCTCTAGTGCTGCAGTAAGACAAGATTGAGTAGGTATGGAGTGGGGAGTGCCAGGGCAAAAGCTGGGAGACAGCTGAGAGGACTATGGGCAGCAGTGTTGCAGGTGAACCGCCATGGTGGTTTTAACCACAGTGGAAACAGCAGAGGTATAGAGATTCTAGGTACATTAGAAGGATCTGCTGGTACTTTAGGGGTGAAAGTGAAGAATGACTTCAAGATAGTAGGCCTGAGCCACTGGCAGGATGAGATGGAGGAGACCACAAGAGAAGGGAAGGTGGAGGGCTCCATGTTTGGGGCATGTCAGGTTCGGGAACTGAGCTGAACATCGGGTGGAGAGGCCTTATCGGCGGTTAGATCGATGAGCCTGGACAGAAGAGGTTCTGTGCTAAGCAAATTTGGGAGTATCTGTTTACCAAATGAACTGGAACTACATATTAACCCAAATTTTCATGGGAACCTGAGACTTGGAGCTTCAGATAGTAGGGGTGATTTTATTCTCATCCTCTTTCTCTATGTGGATGAACGTGGGAAAGACCTCTAAGGCCGTGTCCTGCCAGTGGAGTCTTAGATCCCATGGATTCAGCTTGTACGTAAGCTAATGCTCAAGCCAGTTTGTGTGTGTTTTTAAAGCCATTCAATAGAACTCAATTTATCTCTTTATTGTCTGGCCCTGTTTTGAAATCTTTTTTAGGTCCTTCCCCTCTGACAGGGCCACCATTCCTATGGATATTTATTTATTTTTTATTTTTTATTTTTTTTGTCTTTTTGTTGTTGTTGTTATTGTTGTTATTGTTGTTGTTGTTGTTGTTGTTGCTATTTCTTGGGCCGCTCCCGCGGCATATGGAGGTTCCCAGGCTAGGGGTTGAATCGGAGCTGTAGCCACCGGCCTACGCCAGAGCCATAGCAACGCGGGATCCGAGCCGCACCTGCAACCTACACCACAGCTCACGGCAACGCCAGATCGTTAACCCACTGAGCAAGGGCAGGGACCGAACCCGCAACCTCATGGTTCCTAGTCGGATTCGTTAACCACTGCGCCACGACGGGAACTCCTCTTATGGATATTTAAACTGATGTGGTTGGATTCTCTTTCTATCTCATGATCTTTCTGGAATTAAGGTCTCATCTCTAAAAACAGCTCAACAAAAAAATCACCCACATCACTTTCTTCTTTTTTTTTTTCTTTTGTCTGTAAACCCTGCTTTCTCCAGAATTCTGTATGAAGATGCAAATACTGGGAGTGGGGCAATACTTCAAGATCAATCACACTTTGTTTTTTTCTTGATCTGAGAGAGCTAAGGTAGAGAAAAAAAATCTTTGAGCTTTTCCATGTTTCGTGTGAATCCACAGGGTGTTCAACGTTCGCCATGCTTATTTGGAGGAGAATGAGCTTTTGCAAGCCGTGCGTAACATAGTAGGAACATGTATCCTCTCTCTGAGCTTAGTCACCTGGCTACTCAACCACCTCCACTGTGAGCCATGTAGCCAAGAGGGAAAAATGCTTTCCTAAGTGTCTAAGTGGTGTTATATAAATCCATTGGTACAAACCTGTGCCTTTTACTTAAAATACATCCACCCCCAAACTCCCCATAAGGCCATCTTGCCACAAGTTTACGAAGTCCCTGATGATTAGAAGAGGGAGAACTGTTGGAGGAAGGGCTGCTGGAGCTGGAGGGGAGATCTGAGCAAAGGCAGAAAGGAGAAAACTTAAACACAAGACCCCACTTAGAGTCACGATCAGACAGTATGGGTTCCTTCAGTGCATTAAGAAAGGTGAGCTTGCATTTAGTATCACTTACATAAGAAAACTGAACCAGGAGCAACCAAGGTGCATATGGTAAAACAAATCTAGTAAAAAGTGGCGGAACAAGTTTTAGTCCTGAAATGAGTACATTTTCAACCATTTGGAAAACTATTTTCTAAGGATTCCAAATAACAGAAGTTTTGCTGTAGAATAATACAATATTATTTCTAACAGAAAGCTTCAACATCATTTACTTTAAGTGGAAACAGGTCCAGAAAGAGTCAGTGATTTTTCCAACATCACACAGCTTGTTAATGTCAGAACCTCAATGAAAATTCAGGAAAAAAAAAAATGTCCAGGATGGAGTTTTATTCAGTCACTTTTCGAGTTAACATTTAACTTTCTATTCTTTTTTTCTGATTATTGTGTGATTTTTTGCTTGATTATAGTGTGATTTTTAAAAAATAAGTGAAAATGATATTTGTGTGATTTTTTGCTTGATTATAGTGTGATTTTTAAAAAATAAGTGAAAATGGTATTTGTCGTTTTCTTCATTTACTTCATAAAATGTTTTGTTTTCATTTATTTGTTATCATCTAGGTCAAATTTTATCTATCAAGGAGCACATGACCTGAGGCCAATTTTGAACGTGGCTATTTTTGCCACATCTTTAGTGTTCTCTAATGAGCCACACTGCTTTCTTTTCTTTTAAGGCCTGGTTGTAAAGGCGTCTTGTATGCAACTTTGTGCATTTCCCCATTAAGTAAGTCTGTCTTCTCATTGGCTAGTTTTACTGCATTTGCACCAGTCTCTCAAGTGAACAACTTCAAAACCTTCTTTCTTTTGACGATGCCCTGTACATCTTAGTGGGTGTGTATTTTCCTACATTTGCATTCTCACTCTTTTATTCTTAGTATAAACTTTTCTAACCTAGGGATAAATTTAGGTATAAAAAAATAAGAACAGGGTTCTTGTGTTTAATTACTACATCAGGACTTTATTTTTCAAGTAGCTATCTTGTTTGCCAGTGAAATATGTAATTACTATAAATCTAACATTTTCCCGAACATTTTGTTACATTTTATTTTGGGAGTTTGGAAGGCATCTTCCTAGAACATTTTCCTGTTCAATCTTAAAATAACCTAGTATAATAAACACCATTAGTTTAATCTGGAGGATCAAGGACTGCGCACTACGTGGCAGTACTGAAGACCAAACGCATTTCTCACTTCCTCCAAAATGTTCCAGGGTTCTGTGTGTGGACCAGTGGTCATATCTGTCTCAAGCCTCTTCCAAAGACAGTAATTATGATGAAGAATTGATAGAAAAAGCATTCATTTTTAGTGGATATTATCTATCTACTAAAAGTCAGTTGCTTGAGGGTTTTTTTTTTTTTCCCCCTCATTCTGAACATTCATGATGTAATTTATAGGAACTACACCAAGCAGTACAGGTATCTTAATAAAGTGAGCTGCACATTCTGTCACCTTTTTGTGACACCTCAAGATCACCATCATGAACAGTAATTATCAAATTACTGTGTCTAACTCGTGTGTCAGCTCCACTTCCAGTCATTAAAACTCTAGATAAGATCACCTGAAATTCCATTCTATACATTGTGGGAGCTTTACTGTTCTAACCAAAACTTATGCAGGTCAGAGCCATGAGTTCCTCCTTCTTCCGAATTATCATTTCAGGTGATTTGTTTTCTCTACAAGTTACTCCTCCTCATTCTTCCTTCCATGAACTGCAAGTATATATATATATACACACACATGTATTTTATATATATATAATATAGAACACACATATATGTGTGTATAAATATATAATATACACACACACACAGACACACAGACACACACACACAGACACACACACACACAGACACACACACACACACACACACACACACACCAGAGCTGAGTTTGAGTTTGAGCGCAGGAGCTGAAGCGAGCTGAGTCCTCAGAGTAGTAAGTCTGTGCTCTTGCATCTGCTTTACGGGATGCAGCGGGCTGAAGGAACCCGAGTCTTTTCCCCACATTAACACTTTCTAGAGCGGAGGAGCCTTTCTTTTGGTAGCATGTGGTAGCACTCATGGGTACTAGCATTTTCAAGTTTAACAAAGAAAATCTTCCAGTTCCCAGCTTATTTTCCTCCATTTTACTTTCTTATCTAAGGAGTCGGTTTCTCTGCTACAGTAATTTCCAGATTTTGTGATGCAGAATCTGGCTTGGGGAGAGAAGGGCAAGACCAGATCTCTCGTGTTAATTATCTCATTTATACATCCATGGGTCTTGCCTTTCTTTCCTATGAGTGCAGAGCCACATCTGTTTTGTTCATTTTTCAACTTCCCATGCCTAGAATTGTGGTCAGCATATAGAAAGAATTTAATAGTGAGAAGTATATTTTTCCATTCCATTTTTTTATACAGTAATTACATGTACGTTGTATCCTAACCATGAGCGTGGAGAAAATCAGTTTGCCTGAAGAAGGAAAACAGGATGGCAGAAGGATCTATCATTTCTTCTATGCCCTCTAGATTTCAGGCACTGTGTTAGACATATTATATTTACCTAAATGTGTAATTTAATTCTCCTAACTTCCCAATGGAGTAATCACATTTAGAAATAAGAAAACATTAGCTTAGCTATGTTAGGTAAGTACTCCAAAATCTCATAGATGGTAAATTGCAGAGTAGATAAGAATGCAAAATCATTTTTCCTGATTTATATGGTTTTCTCATACTGATTTTCTAATGTGATCAACATAACAACACTGCAATAGCATGTATCTATTTGCTGACAAAGAAACTGAGACCAGGAGAGGAGAAATAACCTCTCCAGAGTCGCATGGCTGGCATGTACTTGAACTCTGATTTCTGGTAGAGGCAGACCTCTAACGATAGGTTAGAGCCCCGTTCCTCAGCTTGGGGCAAACCATCAGCATGAGCAGCAGCACACGGTAGCTTATTGAAATGCCATATCTGAGGGTCCACTCTAGGAAGGCTAGGAATCGTCCTAGGAATTTGTATCTCAAGATCCAAATGAGGTTTCTGTAGGATGTGGATCCAGTAGGCCACATAACCCAGATCGTATCTGACAAGAATGCCAGCTCCGCACACCAGCCTGAAACCTTTCAGTCATTTGTGCTGATTCCTTAGAACATCACCAGTTTAAACTTCAGAGGTGGTGTGAAGACCCTGGACACATCAGAATGTAATGTTTGGAAAACCTTGGCATGTAGCTTCAGGACCAGACACAATGTATCACAGGAATCATCATTTCCCTGTGCTTCTTCTCCATCTAAAATGAGATAAAAGACTGATGGAAGATGCTCCTGGCACTCTCTTAATGGATGCTAATTCCAGGCTTGCTTTGGACAAAAGGAAACAGATGAAGAAGGCAAAACACAATAGAACTCACAGATGGGCTTCTGGAACAAGCAAGGTGGGCTGGAGAGGGCTTTGGTGATTAAGACACAACACTATAGAACTTGCAGCAGTTGAAGCTGTCTGTTTCTCTTCTAGACACAGTGTGAAAGTAATTATTCAAATGTAAATTGTATGATTTTTTTTTCTCTCTTAAAATGGCCTTATTCACGGTAAACACAAATTCTGACAAATGAATCCAACTGAACATTATTCTGTAGATTCTTCTTTATTTTCTTATCTCTCTTTTCTGCTTTTAATGGCACTCTCCTTTTAGATGTGACTTTGCAAATAAAAAAACATGTAACATCTGGAACTGCTTAAAATCAATTTCTTTTCTCCTTTATTTTTTTCTGTTCTATAACTAAAAATGGACTTTCCAATTTGCATCATGCTTTTCTCCTCTTTTTCCTTTATAAAATAAATAAATAAATGCCATCTGGTCTAACAGCTCAGTTGCCAATTACCAGCCTGAGGCAATCCAAAACTGCCAGATAGTCAACGCAGAAAATATGGTTTCAAGAAGAAATGCTAACAGAGCCCTTGCTGTAGTATGGCTTGGCACCCTGCCAAATTACCACCCCATGCAAACACCATCTTATCTCCTAGCGACTTGCAAGAAATCCTCGAAATTTGCATTATGGTATATCAGCACCTTGACTTAGCCTAATGAAGATGTCTTAGAAACTCAACTGTTTCATAGTTAGTGAAACATCTTGACAGCTCGGAAAATCAGATCAGCATTCTTCTGACGAAGCTGTGAAGTTTGCAAGTGACTACATTTTCAGCTTGTTAATTTTCCTCAGATCACAGTGTCTTTTTGGTCAAGGCCATTGGGAAAGGCAGCTCCTCCCTGTTGTATCCAGTTGAACTGATGTCGCTGGGTCCACAGACAGTAGTCAGTCTCATCAGGAAATAATCACTTAGCTACCTGATCTAGGTACTAGTTTGGCTGTTTAGTTAAATTACTTCAATGGAAGGTTTAGAGTTACCGCTGAGCCTTCACTCCCCTTTATCCTGCACATCTAAAGCCCGATAACTCCTAGAAAGTCTACTCCCAGTACTGACCCCTTCCTATCCATTGTCTTTACCGCTATCTAGATTCAAGCTATTAAAATCCTTCTCCTGGTTCCCATTCGAAACCTTCTGCCTGGTCTTATAAAGCCTGTTCTCTCTCCATCATGGCTGTGGCCTTTGGAAAATATACATCACCTGCTTAATATGAGGGAACGTCTTTCCATTGAAAGAATAAAATCCAGAATCCTGAAATTGGTGAAAGGTTCTCTATGAACTGACTTTGGCTCTTAGACCATCTCAGTCCTTTCACTATTTTTCTCCACAGATTGGCCTGTTGGATCCAAAGCAGCAGATGCTGTTCTACTTTGTCCAACATTCTCAATTCAGCCCCAAACAGTGCCCGGCACTCAGTAGTCATTCCACATGTGTTCTTTGAATTAATTCAGATTGACTGTTTGTTCTTACTCACTTTGTAATATTAGACAACGACAATTCTTAGCCAAAATTATCTTATCTATAAGACAAGACAACCAATTACTTCTTAGAGTTTTGTTGGGAGAATTAAAGGAGAAAGTGCTGGGAAAGCTCAGCTAACGTACCACATTCCAAAACGTTGGTTGAATAAATTAATATTAGACCATCCTTTAATGCTGCATCGTCCATCTCCTACCGCATGACTTTAGGCAAATTCCCCTAAATGTTTCAGGCCTCGTTTCCTTTCTATAGAGTGTGATAATAATATCTTCTGAAGATATTTGCTTGGCAGGATTAAATGAGAAAAATGTTGGTAAAGAATAGAGACTGGTACATGGCAACGGTTCCATAAATGGAATAACCATGGTTGTACTGCTATTAATTTATGGCCAGAAAAATACACAAAAATGTACAAAGTCTTTGTTCCACTAGTTTGAGAACATTTCACCCTTAGAGGGTATTTCCCCAGGAGCAGTCATCCGTCTGCCTCTGACTCCCATCCATCATCTCCACACAACTGCAGGTCAAAAGCCTTGACTAGTACGGTGTGGAAAACTTGAGGAGCCTAAATTTGTATTTCTCCAAGAAATCCTTATTTTGTTGTTCCACACATATGCCCATCATTTTCTGTTGCTCTTATCCCCCCTCTCACCCACCACTCATGTCCTTTACTCAGCACACACCATTTTTATCCCTTGCCTCCCAATCTGAATCAATACCTTTAATCCGTGCTCTCTTTGGGGCTTGTTGTCTTGGTTTTACCTTCAAAGTCTCTTCAAATTATGTCTTCTGACATCACTTTAGTAACTCCAATTTCCCAATCTACCTTAGGTGTCAGATATGTGTTCTGTCTTTCCTTGACCCTGGCACACGTGACGCTACACAGGTATGCTAAGATCCTATTGAGGATAAAGACTCCTTCTACGTTGTCCATCCAGCCTAGTGCCTGCTAAATAACTCATAAATAAATATGTCTTAAAACCACGAATTTGAGATACCCCAGCCTCATGTCTCAAACTACCTATGTGGAATATTCCAGTTCTGTCTGAGCCAGTCCTTCTTACACCTGATAAGACACATGTTTAAACACTGGGGAAAAGCAAAACAAAACAACATCACCTTTTACATGAAGAGGTGAAGATTGTAGCCATTCTTCCTGTGAATTATTAAAAGAAGAAGGTGAGGGACCTTACATAACTTCCCAGGGCATCATGTCTTCATCCAAGTAATAGAGTTAAAAGTAGCCAACACATACAATTATGTGGATTAAATCACCTGTACAGTACTTATCTGAGAAATGTCCATTAATTTCCTTCTCCCATCTTCTTATATTAGAATGTAAAGACAGTATCTTACACAAAGTCGCAAAATATGCCAAAAACATTTTAAGTAGACCCATTGGTCTCCATACGCCCATTTTATTACAGAACAAGTTTAGAGTTCCCCTTCTCCTTGAAATGCTGCAAACCTTCCACATTATACTGTACCTCCAGGTCGAGGCGAAGGCTGGGAGGATGTCCTTCCTGCCACTCACAGAGAACTGCTCTGAGCTTTAGGCGCAAGACCCAGTTATCCTTATTGTCTTCCTTTGCATAGATAAAAATGTTGTGATTTCACACAAAATTAAATAGTATCCTCTGCATTCTGTCAACATGGATTGGCTTGATGACTTAAAAGGATTTGAAGGATAAAATGGAAGATGAGAGATGTAATGAATTACATGCAGTGGTTATCATAGCCAGGAGTCATGTTTTCACACTCCAGGTGTTACGAGGAGCATTTTAGTATACCATAAAGCAATAGAATCATAATTATAGTTGGAGGACTTGCATTATGTTTGTTCAGTGGTTTGGTTATCATAAATATTATGACTTTTTTTCGTTTCACAACCAACCAAACCTAAATTATCTGTTTCTTCAGGCAGCGATGTCGCTGTCCATTGTTTACTGGGACGTCATTGGCTTCATGAATACGGTGCCTTCCTATGAGGCAACTATCCAAAGCACAGAATTATCTTGTTCATTAAGTTGTAACTGGAGAGAACATCTGTTAGAGTTGTAGAAATTTGAATGAAAAAAAAATAGGTAATGTATTATTTGTCACCATGGTTTTCATGTGCATATTGCTACTTCAACCAACAAACTGTTTTGACTTGAGTCCATTTCACGGACCTTCTTTACCGGTGAGACGAACATATATCAGTAACTCATTTCTTCAGAATATTTTTATGGACCTACTATGTGCTAGCCACCGTTCTAGTGACTGAAGATACAGAGATGGATTAGTCATTTTCTTGGCAAAAATGGTGATGTTTACTTTAGAGCTAATATGCACATTGATAATCATGCATATAGTATTATGTAGTAACTTCTGTAGCAGAAGTGCTAAGTAAGAACACTGAAACGGCATAGTCATGCAGGAGGGCCCCAGAGACCTTGGAGTGGGGGAATCCGGAGAGGGGAGGTTTTTAGAAAGAAGAAAATATTTCTACTGAATCTAGATAAGAAATATCAGACTGATCATGGGAAAGTTAAAGTGGCGGGGCGGGGGGAGCGTATGTTAAACAAAAGGACAAATTATTTGGAAGGCATGGATGTGTGGTTATGCTATTTTCAGGGAATTTTAAGTCACTTCTTCTGGAAGTAGAATGTTATATTTGTAGTAGAGCATGGCAGAATATGGTACTTGATGTAATACAGACAAAAATCATACAAATGATGAAGGGCCTCCTACATTAAGGGAGGGAATTGGGGTTTGTGTTTGTTTGTTTGTTTTCCAGAAAGCTATAGGGAGTCATCCAAGGGTTTTTAACAGAGAGGAGATGATACTGGATATTTGTTTGAAATGATTAGTTGGACAGATGTGTGGAGGGAGAATGGGGGAGATCCAGGTGAGAGGCAGAGGCCAGATGGAGATACTGAAGTAGCTCAAGCGGGAAATGATGTCTTTCAATATAGGGATATGTGCATTTAGGAAATAGACCCCTCATGGTTTGGACATTAATCAGATGTGATATTTGGCAAGGCTTGGAATTGGACAACTAGATGGATGGTGTTACCATTGTGAAGTGTAATGAGTGTGGCAGATCTGGATCACTGAGTTGAGGTTAAATATTTTATCTGAAGACATGCCTTATGGTATTAATTATAGTTGCAATATGAATTTTTTAAAGTAAACCGTGCTATATCTTATCCACTCATGAAATCATTGGGTTCTAAGGTATTGCTGTTTTGCCTTTGGTATATGAAGGAATTAGTGATTTAAGGGGAACTGAGCCATCATGTACTCCATCAGCTGCATTTTGCAGATGAGCAAAGGTTCAAGGGGAGAAAAAAAAATAGATCCAGCTTCCAGGATTCCTGAGATTAAAACTCAAGGCTTCCACCAAACTTAAAACTGACCAAATTAGCTGCAAATCCAGTGTCCATTAGAGATCACGGAAGCCTGTTTCTGATTCTTTACCTCTTTCTTCACCTCTTCCCGATACTCTGAAACCAAAACTACGCACGGAGTCTTCTCTAGTTCTTACCTCAGGCCCTGAATCCATCTCCCAGCCTCGAAGAAAGCTGGAAAAAACTAAACAAAACAAACATGTTATGTGATTTCCCAGCTCAAAATCTGTCAACGGACAGAAGGCGACACTTCCAAGTGTGCCTGGAGCCCCACTAGGATTTGTCTTTGGCTGTGACCTGCAGTGTTGCATTTTCAGAGATAACCCTTGCTTCCCCAGGTTTCAGCCACAAGGCGTTGCTGGCTGTGAGGTTCAAATAGGCTGGAGTTCAACTTCCTGGGGTGACCTTGGATGAGGTCCTTAACTTCTCTCAGTCTCAGTGCCCTTTTCTATACAACAGGGATAATCAAGGGCCACACCTCTCAGGAGGTGCATTTGAGACAGTGGAGATGAAATGGCATGGACTTTGGAGCATGTAAATCCCCTCCTCGCACGTTAACACTTTTTTACTATTAATAACTTCCTAAGATTTTCTTTTTGTCATTGAGCCCCCAAGTTTAGGTTAACCCCTCTTTCTCTGTACCCCTCTATTGCCCTCTTTCATACCTGTGATACTGTGATGTCTAATAAGAACTGCACATTAGGGCATCGATCCCATTTCTAACAAGGAGCTCTTAAAACCCTAGGTGTTTTTGGAGTTCCTGTCGTGGCTCAGTGGTTAACGAATCTGACTAGGAACCTTGAGGTTGCCAGTTCGATCCCTGGTCTCGCTCAGTGGGTTAAGAATCTAGTGTTGCTGTGAGCTGTGGTCTAGGTCACAGACGTGGCTTGGATCCTGCATTGCTGTGGCTCTGGCGTAGGCTGGTGGCTACAACTCTGATTCGACTCCTGGCCTGGGAATCTCCATATGCCGTGGGTGTGGCCCTAGAAAAGATAAAAAGACTAAATAAATAAAAATAACTAAAATAAAAAACCTTAGGCATTTTCAAAGTGAAGAAAGCCATAAAGATACCTTGTTCTTTTAATTAGGTAACTTTTGGACCACACCTAAGGATGGTTGCCAGGAGAACCAATCACGTGATTGGAAGGTTGGAACTTTCAGCACCACCCTTGACCTCAGAAGGAGAGAAGTGCTGGAGGTTGAATCACCCACCAATGACCAATGATTTAATCAATCATGCTTATATAATGAGGCCTCTATAAAATCTCAGGACTGGGTTTGGAGAACTTCTGGGTTGGTGAACATGTGGCTCATTTGAGGGGAATGAGGAACTCCCAGAGGGCATGGAAGCTTTATCCCTTTTTCCCCAAACCTCAACCTGTGTACCTCTTCCATCTGATTGTTCCTGAGTTATGTCATTTTATAATAAGCCAATATTCTAGTAAGTGTAATGTTTCTCGCACTTCTGTGAGCTGCTCTAGCAAATTAATCAAACCCAAGGAGGGGATTAGAGGAACCTCTTGTTTATAGCCAGTTGGTCAGAAGCTCGGGGACACCCTGAGCTTTCCATTGGCACCTGAATTATGTAGGGCTTTAGTCTTTATGACCAAGTCCTCAACCCGCAGAATCTGATGCTGTCTCCAGATAGATAGTGTCAGAATTAAGTTGAGTTATAGGATGTTCATCTGATGTCAGAAAATTATTTGGGGATGTGAGAGAAACTCTCCCTTCCCTCAGCTTCCAAGTTGAAATTGGGTCCAGGAACTCAAAAGAATACCCTTACTGGGTACCTAGTAGACTTTCCTGCAGATGCGGGTTATTGGTGGTTATGTACGGTTGATGGATATTGGTTATTGGTATTGAGTAGCTGTGCCTGGACACTAAGTTCCCTAATGACCACTGAACTCATCATCTGGTGGTCTCAAAATGACCCCAAAGCCATTTTTATTCTGATTACAGAGCCTCAAAAGGTCTCTCTGGCCAGATGCTTTAAAAACGTTCACTAAGTTACCTCTCTTTAATCCATATGCTGTCTTTTCTTTCTGTTGCCCTTGGAATAAAAACCCCTCAGCAAGGCAAGTCTCATTCTTCTCGCCTCTGCTCCAGACTTCCTTCTGAGACCGCCCAGCTTGCTCACTGTGTTTGAGACACTCAGGCTTTCTCTCCAGTCCTTAAACCTGTCATCATTAGGAGAGTCTCAGAGACACAGGGGCTTGCTCTTTCCTCCAGCAGGTAGGGAGCCCCCATATATGGTCCCAACCCCACTGTAGCCCGTGTGCCTCAGACGTCACTACCCACCACACTCTGTTTATCTCCTTGCATTATTCGCTGCAGATAACTTTTTACTCTCTGACTTATTCAGTTTTCAGTAATACTTGCTTTGTTCATTTACCTGTAATTTACTTATTTATTTATACTGTCTATTTCTTTTTCCTTTGGCATGACGGCTTCATGTGCAAAAGGATTTAGCCTGCTTCAGGGAAGCAGAGGTGTTAAACACACAGACACTAGAGTCACATGACCCAGGACAGATCCCTGGTCTCACCTCTTAGTAGTTGTGTAGTTTGGGGTAATTTGTTTAACCCATTTCTCTTCTGAAAAAATCAACTAATTACAAAGCCCCTGCTTTAGTATTAGTGTACCTAGCACATCGTCCATTATCTGTAAATGGTGTTATTATAAGCGTTACTGTCATCCCCTCACCTATAAGAGGGATAGGCACAGAGAAGGCACTCGACATTAGAGGCCCTGGCACAGTGCCCGAACCACAACCAGTGTTCAGCAGTGGAGTCTGCACATGTTACTGTCAATAATAGTGCTAATGAACATATAATAATAACCCCGTTGTTCAGCAGCAGCAACCTTAGCAATGGTGAGTGTCGGGATTTTGAAAAGATCTGTAGAAACCAAGAGCTGTACTACTCTTGCTTTATTTTCCGTATTTTCTTTCTCTTCATACACAGATTTCAGTGCCTATAAGCCATTTCTAAAAAGCTGGAAATAGAGAGGTTCGTAAGCCAGAGTCCTTGTCCACAGAGCTGACACTCCAGTACAGACACAGACATTTAAAAAATCACCCTGCTGTTACAGAAATAGGGATAAAAGTGCTTTGGAATCTTGAAGGATTCCCCATTCTTCCTAAAGGGGGCAGAATGTTTTCACAGAGTCAGCACCAAATGCATTGCAGTTGGAATAAAAATGAGGAATTCTTCAAGTAAAGAAGACAGGAAGGCAATTCCAGGAAGATAGAAAAGATTGTGATGGTTTAAAAAAACCACTATTCAGGGAAGCATGAGATATTAGGAGGAATTGCAACCGTGTATAGGGGGTAGAAAACAGACTGGGGTTCAGTTGCTGTTGAGGTCAAATAAGCAACGGTAACAGTTTGGGGATTGAGTTTTGTATTACAGTAGGTAGGGACTATCAGAGGTTTTTAAAATATGAACGTCAAATGGTCATATTTTAATTAATTTATTACCTTAAATTATTATTTTAATTAATTGTGATTAATTAAACAAGAATAGTGGATAGTGGAGGTCTTTCGGATGAGTGAGGAAAGAGTAGCAGTAAGAATATCACTGTGAGGAGTTCCTGTCGTGGCTCAGTGGTTAATGAATCCGGCTAGGAACCATGAGGTTTTGGGTTCGATCCCTGGCCTCACTCAGTGGGTTGGGGATCTGGTGTTGTCGTGAGCTGTGGTGTAGGTTGCAGACTCGTCTGGGGTCCTGCGTTTCTGTGGCTGTGGCATAGGCCAGCGACTGCAGCTCTGATTTGACCCCTAGCCTGGGAACCTCCATATGCTTTGGGAGTGGGCCTAGAAAAGAATTAAAAAAAAAAAAAAAAGAATACCAATGTGAAAGCTTTTATGATATTCATAATTGGAACTGGGCTCAAGCTGCACTGGTGAGGAAGATAAAAGGGAAGCAGATTTTAAGAGTATTTAGGCCAGAGGATCAAATAAGCTTGGCAGCCCTGGGGATATAGTTATTAAGAGAGAGAAAAAGCCAAAGATGCTGTGATATATCTGTTTTGGAAAATAATGTCTTTATGCCAGTCATGTATGTAGGGAATACAAGATTAGAAATAGGTCAGTGACATGCAAGTCTGAATTTGGGAATGTTACTTTTGATTTGCAAGGCATTGATTTATACATTTTTAATTTTAATTTGTTAATAACTTATTAACTATTTGCTATGTGAATATATTTGTGCAAGGTTTTATATGTAGGTAACTCTATCACTTTGGTTAGGACAGGGGTGGTTTTTGTTTTCATTTTGTTTTGTTTTGTTTTTGGCCGTGATGGCAGCATGTGGAAGTTCCCCAGTCCAGAGATCATCAGGCATGGAACCTGCACCACAGCAGCAACCTGAGTCGCTGCAGTGACACCACCAGATCCTGAAGCTGCTGTGTGTGACCAGGAACACTACTGCTGGCTTTTGACTTATTGTCCTGGAGGAATTATTAATAACATCCCCTTTTCTTCATTAAAGTATCCTGGTTTGCATTATAATTATCTGGTTCCTAAGATAAAAGGAAATACATAGCTTAAGAACTGAGAAGTCAATAGACATTTAGAATCTAGTGTAGACATGTTTGAATAATTTTTTTTTTAATGCTGCCAAAATGAAGGAAAACAGGAATAAAAGTATCAAGATCCCAAAGTCAAGAGCCACTTTTATTTTCTATCCCAGCTTTCTGGGCAATGCATTTTTTTTCTTTTTTTTTTTTTCCAGGGCCACACCTGCGGCAGGCATATGGAAGTTCCCAGGCCAGGGGTCAAATTGGAGCTTCAGCCACTGTCCTACGCCACATCCACAGCCAGGAGGGATCCAAGTCACATCTTTGACCTACACCACAGCTCAAGGCAATGCCGGTCCCCGACCCACCAAGCAAGGCCAGGGGCTGAACCTGCATCCTCATGCATACCTGTCAGATTCGTTTCCGTTGTGCCTCAACAGGAACTCCCTGGGCAATGATATTTTGATGTTGAGTAAGTAAATGACACTTTTTACAAGAACTTCTTATTATTGTTCGAGGAGGATGGGCTCCAGAAGGGACAAGCATGATGCACTAGATACCCTGAGAATCCTCCCAGAGGTAGGGTGATGTAGGTCTAACTGTCCCCACTTAGAGGTGAGGAACCCAAGAGACTGGGAGGTCACATAACTTGTCCCATGGAGGCAGCACCTGAATTTTCCCAGCCTGACTGCAAAGGTTGCTTTCCTTGTGTGCCACCAATTTTCTTCTACCTCGTCCAGAGAAGCCAAGTGGAGAGAAGCATGCGGCCAGGCCTCGCATGAGAGCCCACACACCGTGTCAGTGCGAGAGAGGAAAAGATGACTGCTGCCAAGCAGACACAGTGAAACCCACTCAAAACGGGTTCAGCTGGGCTGACATCACTGCCACTGTTATCCAGGAGAGGGTTAGAAGCAACAGTGTCAAAAGTAGCATTCAGATCAAGCAAAATTAAAATACTCAAACTGTCAGACGTGACTGCGTTAACAAACCAAGATGAAGAAACTCAGAAAAGGCTGCCTCTGCCATGAGTGAAGCCACAAAAAGCTGGATTTAAATTTCTCAGGGAGACCGTGTCCCTTTCTTTGCCGTAACCTGCTACCTCCGGCTGTGAACGTTCCTGATACAAAAGAGCACGCAGGTCTGGTACCTGATCGAATGACTACCCATCGCCCCGTCATTTATCGCCCGAGACTTTGTTGTCCCCTCCAAAAGAGTGACGGGCAAAATCCATCCGCTGAGCAGTCACTTATTGATTCTTGACTCAGACAAGCACGGTAGCGAGCGCTGTGTGTGCAGAACACGCCCTCGCCTCAAGGTGCTGACAAACCTCGTTATTAAACTTGGTAGGTAATACAATCTTTCGTAACAAAGGAGTAAGGACATTTGAAAACACTGAAGAAGGACTGGATACGGGCCTTAGAACTCCCTTTGAGAAGAAAGGGAAACAACAACGCAGCCAAAATTTCAAAAGACGCTTCCGGGGAGGGGTCCTACTCGGTGAGGCGACCGTGGCGCTCACCTCGTGTCCTAGCTCCCCGCTGCTGACCGAAAAGGCCACGAGCGGGGCCTGAGGGATCGCAACCGATAGACGCATGTTCCTAGAGTTCTGGACGCTGGAAGGCGGGGGGCGAGGTGCCAGCACGGTCAGCTTTTGGTGAGGGTCACTTCCAGATTCGGAGGCCGTCGTTCCGTTCGCCCCTCGCGCAGCCGAGAGCCGTCTTTCCGCGTGTCTTCCGCAGGCAGGACGGGCTCCCTGTGCTGCCCTTCCGGTGAGGGCGGGAACCTCATCCCGTCGCCTCTCAGAGGCCCCTCTTCTGACACCATCACGGTGGGGGTTCCGACTTCAACATACGACTTTTGGGGGAAACACACACTCAGTGCAGAACATCATCCAAACTGGACTCTGAAGATAGAAAGGAGATGTTAATGCTCACAGTAGGGCAGCAGACACACTGGCACTGTCCCCAGTAGGCTGATGGGCAGGACCCCCTGTGAGTCATTGAGTGTGAGAGACCATCAGTCATTCTCCAGGGAGAGAGTTCTTTGGGTTTGTCAGGTCAAGGGCGGGTCCCGTGTACGCCACTCAACTTGTCTTTTTCTTTGTCTCAGACCCTGCTGTTACACTTCGATGGAGTTGAGTACTCAGGTCTACCCTCCTCTCAGGGTACTGTTCTTCCTCAGCCCCTTCTTTTTTTTTTTTTTTTTTTGGCCTTTTTCTAGGGCCGCTCCCACAGCATATGGGGGTTCCCAGGCTAGAGGTCAAATTGTAGCTGTAGCCACCAGCCTACACCAGAGCCACAGCAACGCCGGATCCGAGCCACGTCTGCGACCTATATCACAGCTCATGGCAACGCCAGATCCTTAACCCACTGAGCAAGGCCAGGGACCGAACCCGAAACCTCATGGTTCCTAGTCGTATTCATTAACCACTGCGCCACGACGGGAACTCCCTCCTCAGCCCCTTCTAACTGTGATAGGATGTAGGAGGAGATTCCGAAGGCTGCTTGCATTAAAGCCATGATCCTGTTATAGCCCTCACTTAATCCATCACTGGCCTTCCCCCCAGGATTTTGGACCCCCAGCCAAAGGAATTACCGGCAGATTCTTTTGCTGGACCAAAGAAGTACTAAGAAACCCCCTGCATTCGTTTCATACCGTAGCCGGTCAAGACATTTTACAATCTGGATTCCGTCTTCCCAGGCTCCTTCTACATTAATGCCTAGTATAACATGCCGCAGTAATAAAATTATGCTTGCATATTATAGTTATTATGTCATTTCTGTTATCCGCGTCACAATGATATGTGAAATTGACACAATAACATTATGTGAAATTATGGCTTTCTTTTTCTGTTAGCGTTGTCAGGAAATTTCTGGGCATGAGGAACTTGGGCTCAAATACAAAGAAGTTGTTTAGGATGTGGAGGGCAGTGTCTGTAGAACCACTGGTCCTCAGGTTAAAATCAAATGTGGTCCTGCTACATAGAACCTGTGTTAACCCTGGAGTGTAACCCATGTAACTAACCTCTGGCAACATGGATATTTATGAGAGTGCTGCTCCGAGAAGACTAGTCCGAGCCATGACTGATGGATGTGCCACCAGTTCAATAAAAAATTTAATTCTGTATCATTCATAAAACCCATTCTTATTTTGGAGTTTAAAAAAAAATCCTTTCCTGATGTATAAATATTTAATAACTCCTTTAAATATTAAATGGCTCCTCTCAGTACAACATATTCCAAAAATGCACATACTTCAGTGAAAATGGCCTGAAATTTTTGCCTGTCTCCTGAATCCTGTTTTCAGCAAACCTGTCTCGTATTTAGCTGTATCTTTCCCATAACTAAGACCCGTGGTGGTGAGATAACTTCCATGGCGATACAGTGATCCCTACAATATCCAGTTATTTCAACCCTATGGATCTGTTCCTTCAACCACGGCGTTTCTCATCCGGATGCTCCCTGTGGCGGTTTTCAATACAGCCCGAAAACCCTTTGATAATGAGTAGCTGGTGAACTACATCTGTCCCGGGCTTGGGTTACAGGGTGAATGTAAGCCTGGTGCGCTCATGAGATGGGACTTTGGGGTTCTTGGGAGGGAGAGGGTTTGCTTTGCGTTTGAGAGGCACGTAAATAATGCATGGCCGGAGGGATGACTGTGGATGTCTTAAAACGTGGCCTCAGAGTGCTTTGATGATCGTCTCTGAACAGATGGGTAAGGGTCCCTCCCCTTTGAGTCTGGGCTCTGTGACTGATATACCAACAGAATATAATAGAGGCCACGAGCTTCCACTGTGGGGGCCCATGCCTCTGGGAACTGCTCGCTCAGAACCCAGCCTCCAGCCTGTGAGGAAGCCCATGGAGAGGCCAGAAACAGGGGCCCAGCTATGAGCTAATAGCCAGAATCAATCATCAAGTGATTCGTCCTCTTGCCTCTGAGTCTTCCCAGATGAAATTCTAGGTATTATGGGGCAGATATAAGCCCTACATGCTGTGCCTCATCTGCGTTCATGACCCCGAGGAAGTAGGAGAGACAAACAATTATTTTAGATTGATAAATTTTCAGGCAGTGGGTTGCATAGAAATGATGAGAATACTAGTGCTAACTTATCTCAAAAGTCTCTTATCTTCCAGAAAAAGAAAAAAAAGAAAAAAAATTCTATTATTTCCACCCTTTGGTTCTCAACCTTCAAAAAGCTTTCTTTACTTCATTGGCTCGAAATCCTCCTCCAGCTCTTTATTTTCTGTTTAATAATGTGGTGCCACAGATAACGTGCTGTTTACCAATCCGACTGTAGCAATACAAACTATTGAAATTTGGTCGTTTTACTCTTTTAGCCAATCACAGCGGTTGCTCATATAGTAAATAATAAATCTGAATTGAATAGATGAATGAATAAATGAATGTGTGATCTGAGCCACAAATTTGTGAAAATCCTTTTTGTAAGAGTAAAGTGAAATATAAAATTTAGACATTCTTTTCAGTAGTTCCACCATTGTAGTAACACAGTATTTGAAATAAATAAATAACTTTCATGAATTATGTATATTTCTTGGTTTCTTAGTATAGAAGATACCTACCTGAGTACACGTTAAGTCTGATCCTTCAATGTGCTTTAATTTTAAACATATCCTTTGTTTAAACCAATGTTCTGACCTGTATCTTTAAGGCAGTGTTTTCCATTTTCCTTCTTTTCCTCCTCCCTTCCTCCTTCCTTCCTTCTTCCTTCCTTCTTTCTTCCTCTCTCCCTCCCTCTCTTTCTCTTGCTTATTTTCTTCCATTCTTTCTTCCATTTTTCTTTTTTGCTGTTGTTCTTTTAGGGTTCATCTCAGTTAAAAACTCTGGGTGTGCATTTTTAATTAGACTTTTTATCTTGGGATAATTTCAAATTCACATTTACTGGTAAGAAATCGTATAGAATGATCCCATGTCCCCTTTACCCGATTTTGCCCAGTGGTTAACATTTTGCAAACGTATAGTACATATTGGACACGGGGGATGTTGAATCATGTCCTCCAAGCAGAGAAGGAACTCAGACTGAAAAATGAAGCGGGCACCTCCACCAAGTGCAGTTGTGAAGTTTCCTGTGGCTAATCTACACACACACAGGATGGGGCAGACAACAGTCCAGAGGCATCTGCAGCTGTACTCACCCCTTCATCAGGGGCTGCAGGGGGACTTGATGGGGCCAGAGCTGAAGAAAGAATCTCACTACTAAGGGAGAAGCCCGTCCACATGGATGGGAGCTGGTTTTCCCCCCACTCCTTGGGAGTCTCAGGACATTTATTCCTCCAGGGTCAATAAGCACCTGCATCAGTAAATGACATTCTTCCAGCTTCCTTCTCAGATGATAGGTCACTTACCTGGCTTCGGCACCTTCCTTGCGAGTGGCCTAAAGCTCTGTCACGTAGGAAGGGAGGGGTTAGGACTGCCGGCCCAAATGAAACTGACGGAAAGCAGTGTAGTCCGTGTGGTGCAGCCACACAGTGCCATAGCGCAACTGGGTAACTGACCCAGAAGAGTCAAGCTGTGAAGCATTTCCGACACCACAGGGATCCCTCATGATACCCTGGTTCAGCCATTCGTTCCTCCCTCCAGCCCCATCTTCTCCTTAACCCTTGGTAGCCATGAAGCTGTTTTCTGTTTCTATAGTTCTTTCACTGGAATGATAATAATAATAATAATAATAATAATAATAATAATAATAATATTCTATAAATAGAATCGTTTTAAGATTGGCTCCTTCACTCAGCATCCTTCTGTGGAGGTTGTGGCATTTGTTAGTGCTTTATTCCTTTTTATTGCTGCGTGGTACTCCATGGTATGGACATTCTACAGTTTAAGTGTCTAAGGACATCTGGGTTGTACCCAGTTTCTGCTGTTACACATTAAGTTGCTAGAAGGAGTTGTGTGCTAGTTTTAGCTTGAATAGGTTTTAAGGAGACTGCCAAATGGTTTTTCACAGAGACTATGCTCTGTTATCTTCCCATCAGCTGTGTGAGTGATCCAGTTTGTATTCCCATCAGCTGTGTGTGAGTGATCCAGTTTTCGCATATCAAATGTGAAAGCATATGATACAATCACTAATTTTTATTTCAGCCTTTCTGATAGGTGTGTTGTGATATCTGATTATGGTTTTAATTTATGTTTTTAATGGCTGATGATATTGAAAAATCTTTTCATGTGCTTATTTATCCTTTGTATATCCACTTGGGTGATATTCTAGATACTAGTCTTCAAATATGTGATTTGCAAACATGTAACTCATCTTTGCTCTTTTCAGGGTCTTTCGTGGAGCAAACATTTCTAATATTGATGAGGTCCAGTTCCTCTATTCTATCAATCGATTTGTAATATTCATGTTATTTTCCACATGTGTTTGGTAGAATTCTCCACTGAAATTATCTCGGTCTGAAAGATTCTTCTTTCAGAAGAAGGATTTTGTAATTACAACTGTATGATAGCCTTAATAACTATAAGGCTGTTCAAAGTTTTTATTTAATTATTTAATAATTTTATTTAATTCTGCTTTTCAATAAAGTCATCCATTTCATTTAAGTTGTCAGGGTTTTTCATTTTTATTTTCATTCAGTTCAGTGCATTTAAAACATCAATCAAGGGGAGTTCCCGTCGTGGCTCAGTGGAAGCAAATCTGACTAGCATCCATGAGGAAGCAGGTTTGATCCCTGGCCTCCCTTACTGGGTTAAGGATCTGGCATTGCCATAAGCTGTGGTGTATTTTGCAGACATGGCCCGGGTCCTGCGTTGCTGTGACTGAGGTGTAGCCCAGCAGCTACAGCTCTGATTTGACCACCAACCTGGAAACTTCCATATGCCGCCAGGGCAGGCCTCAAAAAGACAAAAAAAAAGTCCATCAAGGGATTGAGACTTTGTTTTCATCTCTTGAAATATCTAGAATTGTGGTATTGAGTCTCCAGTGGTTTGGTATTTCCAGTAAATTTTCCATCTTTGCCTCTAGTTTATTTCCAATGTCTCGCGTCATCCTTGGCATCAACAGTCTAGTCTTTTTCCTGGAGGCTGAGAATCTCCTGATCACTTAGCTGTTTTTCTGGGGTTTTTTCTTTCTCCCTCATCTGGGTTATAGTTCTCTGTCTTTTCATTTTTATAGGTTTTTGGTGTGGTGACCTTTTTACAGATAATAGAGTTGTAGCCTCTCTTACTTCTGGTGTCTGCCCCCTTTGTGGCTGAAGTTGGTATGGGCAGGGCTTGCTGTGGGCTTCCTGATGGGAGGGACTGGTGCCTGCCCACTGGAAGGTGGAGCTGATTCAGTCCCTCTGGTGGGTGGGGCTTAGTCTCTGGGTGAGATTAGAGGCAGCTGTGTGCCTGGGGGTCTTTAGGCAGCCTGTTCACTGAGGGGCGGGGCTGCGATCCCACCTGGGTTGTTGTTTGCCCTGGGGCTTCTCAGCATTGATGGGTGGGGCGATTTTCCCAAAATGGCCACCTCCAGAGAAAGGCGGCTGCTGAATATTCCCGAGAGCTTTGCTTCCAGTGTCCTTCCCCCACAAGCCACATTCACCCCTGCTTTCCCAGGAGGTCCTCCAAGAACTACAGTCAGGTTTGACCCAGATTCCTGTGGAGACTTTGCTTTGCCCTGGGACTCAGTGCACGTGAAAGTCTATGTGCGCCTTTTAAGAATGGGGTCTCCGTTTCCCCCAGTCCCGTGGAGCTCCTGCGCACAAGCCCCACTGGCCTTCAATGCCAGATGCTCAAGGGGCTCTTTCTCCCAGTGCCGGATCCCCACACGTGGGAGTTTGATGTGGGGCTCAGAACTCTCACTCCTGTAGGTAAGTCTCTGTGAATCAGTTACTTTCCAGTCTGTGGGGCTTCCCACCTGGGAGGTATGGGGTTGTTTATATCGAGTAATCAACCCTCCTACCTCTGGATGTGGCCTCCTCTTTGTCTTGCGGAGTAGGATATCTTTTGGAAAGTTTCCGGTCTATTTGGTTGAAGACTGCTCAGCATGTGGTTGTAAATTTTGTTGTTTTTAGGAGAGAAGTTGAGCTCCAGTCCTTCTACTCCACTATCTTAATGCCACCTCCCTCCAGTGCTTTGGTGTTTTCCTTTTATCTTTCTGTGATTGATTAATTTCTAGTTTGATTGCAGCATGGACAGAGAATACATTTTGTATGACTTCAGTTCTTTTTAATTTGTTAGGATTTGCTCTGCCTCCCAAGATATCACCTATCCAGATAAACGTGTCCCATGTGCGTTTGAAAATAAAGTGTTTTCCTCTGTTGTGTAAAGTAGTCGATAAAAGTAACGTAGATCTTTTCAGTTGATAATGTTTATGAGTTCCTTTGTATTCTTGTTGACTTTCTGCTACTTGTTCTATAAATGGTTTAAAAACAGATGTGGAAATCTCCAAATATAATTGGAGATGTCTGTTTATCCTTTCAGTTTTATCTGCTCTTGCTTCATATATTTTACAGTTATGAGAATTGTGTGTCACCCTTAGGATTGCTGTGTCTCTTGAGGACTTGACTCTTCTATAATTTTATAATATCCCTCTCTGTCTCTGGTGAATTTCCTTTGCTCTGATGTCTAGTTTTATTTGATACTAATGTCTACTGCTGCTTTCCTCCATGTAATATCTTCATAATATACCTTTCCCTGTTCTGTTCCTCTCGGCTTTCCTATATTGTTATATTTGAAGCAAGTTTTTTGAATACAGCATATTGTTGGTTATACGTTTTAATCTACACTGATGTATAACTTTAAACAGTAGCAGAGTAGCAATTGAAGAAACGCTTTATTAATATCAACCAAATAAACCCCCAGACAGGGTGCCCCAATATGAACTGGACTGGAGCACACCTTGAAGTTAAAGTTAGAAGTCAGGTCTCCTATTACTATTTCAGCTAAACCAGCTAGGCTCAGGCACTTCAGAGAAGGAGGGATGGACAGACTCCAGGCTGATACTCTTTTCACCTTACATGTAGGTAAAAACATGGAGAAAAAGTGAACTGGATGTGTCTCCTGGGACAGACCGTGCCCCAGTCCCTTTAGGAAGAATGCTGATTTCCAGGGGATCAGAACTCTTTTTGATGATAAACTTGGTCTCACGAATGACCTGGCCCTAGCAATGAAGTAACTGCTAAGTCGTGGATGATGGTGTACAGACTGATGAAAGGAATTTAAGAATCTTCTAACAGGAAACCTTTTTTGTTATGGCCGACTTTTCAAGCTAAACTTCAGAATGTTACATTTTCCTGTTCCTTTTCATCTTTTTATACTTCGGACTCCCTCTAGAGGTACTAATTCCGGTAGATTTTCCAGTAGATTTGGGGTTTAGTCATCTTCCTTCTCTGCTTTTCCCTTTTGCACATGATGTTCCAGGGCTTTCCTGGGACGATTAGGTGCCCATGCTTCCTGCTCACGGCAGAGAGTGGCCTTCACTAAAAACCCCACCTGGGCTGCATCACAGTTGCATTGTGCTTGAGGCAGTTGGCAAGGGCTCTTCCGTCGCTTCCACTTAGCTTGGACACTGCACAACCAAGCAGTGGTAGAGACTGAAGTTTGTTTTATCACTGAACATTCCCTGGGTGATCCAGCCCCACTTGTCCAAGGTGGAGACCAGCAAAGTCCCTCAGACAAGTCTGTAATGATTCTGTGAGAACCAGTTAAGTCAAGATCAATTTATACCAAGAGCCAACTGATCACATTGGGGTATCTCCCAGGAAGTATTAAGGAGAAGCACACAGTAGAAGACAAGTAAAAGATTATCTGTAGCATCTGTGATAAATCAGTGATTAGCTGATCAGAACAATCCCAATTCAGATATTCATTCTGCACCAGCTGTGGTGATTCAGGAATACTCCAAAGAAAAAGGGACACCATCCTATCTCCTGAAGCAGAAAAAGTCACTCCATGACAAGTGCATTCATACTTAAAGATTTTTAATTACCTTTATTAGAAAACTAAACTTGAACCTTAGAATGGCTATATGAGAGGGACAGAATGTGAAGTATTATGATGTAATGAAATTAAAGTATTAAATGACTCACTTAAGGCACAACTGTTTAGGATTGATAGTGACTGAATATGAACCCATACTGAACTTCAGCTTCCATGCTCTGCATATGTCTGTTAAAACTGTGTTAAAAAGGGGCAGTGTTGGAGTTCCTGTCGTGGCGCAGCGGTTAACGAATCTGACTAGGAACCATGAGGTTGCAGGTTCGATCCCTAGCCTTGCTCAGTGGGTTACAGATCTGGCGTTGCCATGAACTGTGGTGTAGGTTGCAGACGCGGCTTGGATCCTGCGTTGCTGTGGCTCTGGTGTAGGCCAGTGGCTGCAGCTCTGATTTGACCCCTAGCCTGGGAACCTCCATGTGCCGTAGGAGCGGCCCTAGAAAAGGCAGAAAGACAAAAATAAAAAATAAAAAAATAAAAAGGGGCAGTGGAAGGAAGGGGGGCGCTCTTCTTGCTAAAGATCGCTCAGTAAGAAACACATGGGAAGATATCAAAGGAAACATCAAATTACAAAGAAGAGTGGAGGAGTTCCCTTTGTGGCTCAGCAGTTAACGAACCCGACTAGTATCCATGAGGTTCGAATCCGTGTGGGTTCGATCCCTGGCCTCACTCAGTGGGTTAAGGACCCAGCATTGCCATGAGCCATGGTGTAGGTTGCAGACTCGGCTCAGATCCCCCGTTGCTGTGGCTGTGGTTATGACAGATTTGACCCTAGCCTGGGAACCTCCCTATGCTGCAGGTGTGGCCATAAAAAAGCAAAAAAAAAGAATAGTGGAGTAGGCAAAAGAAAATGGGGAGAAGCAGAAATCATGACTCACACACAAAGTTAATGAGTAAAATGTGAGTAAAAATTACTATGTTAAGCTTTGAAAGTATTTCAGGTGTCATATGAAGTTTATAACTCTGAGGCACCCAAGATAGGAACCACAGTATATGTAGAGTAACAGACTGACCACGTTCCCCTGGTTTAACTGGGACTCTTCCAGGTTTGGCGCTGACATCTCATGTCCTGGGAAGAAGCTCTGCAGTCTGGTGCAAACCAAGCCACCTGGTCAGCCTAGGCAGTAGAGAAAGACTGAGGGTTCACAGAGATGCTTGGATCTCTATTGCCAGTTCCAGTCCAGGACAGACATGCATATTAGTCAAGTCATGTCAACCCTCTATCCCTTTCCTTATCTGTCAAAGGTAGATCACTTTACCCCGCTCAGGTGTTGTGAAAGTTAAATAGATCATCTCTGGGAAAAAGCTTTCATCCAGCAGCTCAGAGCTTTTGTGTTTCAAGGCTGACAAGAAAAGTTGCAGGGCCACAAAAGACCCCATATTTGGGAGGTGATGGCTTATCAAGGGGAAGAAGAGAGCTCTCCCATGGTAATCGCTGGGGAAGAGAACCTTCCTTCCTGGGAGCGAGCGAGGTGAGGTAGTGGAGGTGACGGCAGGTGAGAGGTTTAGGAACTGTACGGACATGTGCCCCACTTGCCTGCTGCCCCCCCCCCCGCCCCCGTTATCTAGGGGATGACTCTGGATGTCAGCACAGGCCTGCAGTGAAGACCTGAGGCCTCTGAGAGCTGGGCTGAGGGTCTCTGCCCAGCACTGAGAGCTGAGGACTTAACTACAGTGCATGGTGCTGGACGACGCCAAGGCAAGGATGGGGCCCACAGTGAATTCCTATTTAGGGGTGTGGCCTTGGCGCCAGGAAAGGTGGGGATATGACAGATTGAATTAGCCACTGCCTTGGGCAGTGGGGACTCAGATCTGATTTGACTTAAAACACATAGAGTGACTAAATTTCCATTAATCTAAACATTCTAAGACAGATTTTTGTAATCTACTCAAAGAAAAATGAGACATTTTTCTGGACCACACATGTGCTCAGAGAATAGTTTAGGAGGTAGACACATGTATAGTCAATTACCATGTAAGAAGGTGAAATAAGATGTGTCAGGGGACAAGGGGAATGGGACAGCTAAGGGGGGAGAAAGGGGTACCTGCTTATAAGTTTCCAGAAGGAAAGGTGGCCAAAGCAGCCCTGAAATGCTCTCCCATGGTAATCACAGGGGCAAAGGACTCTTTGAGATCAGGTGAGCCAGCAAATAGAAGCCATGAAGAACAGGCTCCAAATGCCATCTTTCTGCATAAGAAAATAAATGCTGATCCATAGAAACAATGTTCCCTGAATGTTAATCTTTCCATCTCCTGCAGAACTTCCCTGCCAGGATAGAAGAGGAGAGAACAGCTCCCTCACAGAACACTTCGTGTAAGTAACGCTCTGGGATGCACCAGCCCTCCTGATCTGAGGAACAAAAAACAACTACAGACCCATCAAATGTCAGAAAAGTCACTTTGTTCCAAATGGGCTACTTTTAACCACATTTATTATAATCTATTGCTAATTCCACTGAGAGTGTAAGAATTAGCTTCCCCTTAATTGGCAATTGCAAAGAAGTCTCCCCAGGAAACTTCCTTCTAAGGGAAAATTTTAAATTCCATTAGTGACAATGACAGCACTATAGCTGAGAGGAGGTAGGGTTGGTCTAATCTTTTGTTTAAAATGTTCAGAATAATTGACATCAGAGAAGGGCAGGGAGGGAGGGAAAGAGACAGAGAGGGAGCCTGTGCCTGCATTAGTTGAATGATTGATAATGGAATGTTTCTAATTACATCAGCCCTTTCCAGAAGAGACAGGTCATGGGGAACTTATAGATCCACAGCTACAAGTTTAAGAGTTTTTGACAAATAGCTATAATTTAAAATACAATTATTAAAAGATAAGACAGATGTGAACAGCTTGTTTCTTTTTTCATGCGTGAGTCAGATGGGGCAGAGAAATTTTCCTCCCCTGATGGAACTAAGAGTTGCAACTTCAGTGAGTGGTTTGGTAAAGTTAGATTACTAAAAGTTGAAATTGAGGTTACCTTTAACTTCACAGGGAGAAAAATGTATGTCTTCCTATTTTTCATCCTCTAGAGATGACTTATTTTAAAATAGTATTATATTTTCTGGCTGTAAATGGCATACACTCTCCTTATAGAAGTCAAAATAAAATGAAATAAAGTAAAAAATAAAATATAGGCCACAATCAATCCTCAGAACTAACTACTGCTATGGCTTTTTCCTGAGTACCTTTATATAGTTGAGATTTTATGTAATCCATGTAGAAACTTGATTTTATTCTTATTTAGTATTAAGATACAAATGTTTTGCAATGCCATTAAAAACATTTTCCACATATAATATTTCAAGACGTTTGAATTTTCAAAGTCTGTTTTCAAATTTTATAAAATTTAAAAAGTAAGCTAACAAAATTTACTTCCTAAGATTTCTATGGGGCATTTCATTTGTTTACTACTGCAAAATAATTCTCTGAGAAATTAATTTTAGTGAGTAACATTAGTTTTGTCAAATTGCTTTCTAAAACCTCTGTACTTGTTCTGTACCTTCCCCATATCGTATCAAGCAAAAATTAATTTATATGTTTCTTCAACCCAAGTTCCCAGATAAGTTCTCCATAAAGGTGAGTTACTAATTAGCAACAGCACATTTAGGTCAGGAAAAACGTCTCTCTTTCATCATGTTTGCTGTTTTAATCCTATTCCTCTGAAAATTCCGGTTTCTCTGTAAAAGCTTTCCCATGCCAATTGTAGGGGGAACAATGGCTCTTGGCCTTACCTTAAATCATTGACAGTTCTTTCCATGGTCAGTCTAACTGTAGTGGGCTTTTTTCTTTTATTTATGGGTTTGTTGTTTTGGTTTTGATCATTGTATACTCTTGGAAGAATGGTGATTGCTAACTCATAGACCAGAACTTTTCACTGCTAGATATCATTTTTGCTAGTTATTAATACAAGGAATGGCTAAATTATATTGTGTTCACTATATGCAGGCACCATGCTAAGGAATACATACATGTTTTTCCTCCAAAATTACTTCTCACAGCAAATAGTGTTATTTCTGGTTTATAAATGAAGAAGCTGTAACTCATAGAGGTTGAGCGCCTTCTCAAAGTCACGCAGCCACAGGAGTAGATGGAATTTAAGCCAGGCGTTGTGACACCAGCAATCATGCCCTTTTAGCAATGTAGAGTTTGAAATACAAATTCAACAGTTGCTATTTCAGTAATGTTCTGGATGTATAAAAGGCATTTCTTAGACTTTTATCTCTAAAACTGCCCTTGGCCATGGCAAGGAACAAGGAAAGGGGGGTAGTTTTGCTCTTGTATGTCTTAGATGTCTGTTCTGAGTCAAGGATGTGACTGTTTGGGGTGGCTCTTCCTCCTATCCAAATCCTTATGTTCCTTCTACCCATTGGTATCAATTCTTTAAACAGTAAATCTTTGGGAATCTGATTATCTCCTCAGTAACCAACTGGAAGGTGAGATCTGAATATATTCATTTTTAGGAAAATAACCACTATTAATAGGGATATGGTACAGTATAAACAGTTGAAATGTTGGTTCTACCAAGCCGAGCCTTGATAACTTTGGCTCAATCCCTGTACCTCTCTGTCCTTCTATTCCATACTCTGAAACAGGAGGACAGGGGTAGATTTCTCACAAGTTATGAGGATTTTGTGAAATAATGGATATGCGTGTGTTTTGTAAAGCATAGTGGCCTGATAAACACCTGTCAAAAGACGAGACTGTCCTGTTCTCTCATTTTCTGGTAGAGAAGGGAAATAAAGCCTAATGTTTGTTCTTACCTAGGCTAAGTGTGCTGCACATGCTCTGGCAGGGAAGCCTCAAAACACTCTCTGAAATAGATCCTTATGTAGACAGGGAATCTGAGATCAGATTAAATCAGTGCCCCCCGTTCATACGTGTCCTGCATAACCTGTTCCGTATTTGAAGCCAGTCCCTCCCTCTCTAGAAGATTCACACTCTGCCCCCATGCCCACGGTTCCCTTTCTTCATCCCAAAGGCACTTTCTTCTGCATTTGACCACCTTCCACTTCTGACCAGGCCAGTTCTTTGGTGTCTCTCAGAAGGCAGTGCAGCCCCCACATTCAAGACTCGTTCCCCACGCCCTCGGTGTGCATCTCCCCTTGGTGCTGGCTCTTCAGTCCTGTTCCAGTTGTAGAAAACACCTCCTTGGAGAGGTCTCCTCTCCCTCCTGCGCAGAAGCTCTCTGCATAGTGGAAGATCCCAGCAGTGTAGGTTCCCGTGATGTACAGGATCCACCCCTAACCACAGATCGCTGGGTGTAACTAAGCGTAAGGAAATGCGTGAGTCAGGCGGGCCCTAAAGGAGTTTCTCTCCCATCGCCACCCCCTGCATTCATTCTCTCATTAGACAATTGCACTTGCTCTTTCCATAGGCCCAGTGCAGTAGGTTAAGTAAAATTGATTGTATTTAACATACAGCTTGTATTTGAAATCCAAATAGCTGCTGTGGGTGAAAGGGCTGGAGAAAGGGGACAGAGACAAAGTCCTTACTTTCCAAAACACTACTACTTCCTTGGACTATGTAGTCCAGACCTCTAGATGATCGCTGTATTCTTAACGGCATCTTTCAGCAACAGCACCTTTAATAATAACTCAGCATCTTGTCACCCATTTGTTCATCTAGTCAGTAGATAAACCCTGACCACATGTGTGCCAGGCACTGTCCCCTGTGCTCAGGATGGATCAGTGAGCCAGACAGACACGGTCCTTTCCTTTCAGGATTGGTACCCCAGCAGCGGAAGTAGGCACTTCATTATCCATCATGATACCTGTCTCGATTCTATGGCGTGTTGGGATGGACATGTGAATCGGGGTACATGGCATCATGGGTGGCTTGTGCACCAGTTGACAGGAGTACATGGAGCAGTCATGCGAGTCTAATTAAAGGGGCGAGGGCTTGAGCAAAGGCTTGATGGGGGCAGAGAAGGAGATTCGGCCAGGAGGGAGCGGGGAAGAGCACTTCTGACACAGGAAGACCAGGGGCAGAAGCCTAGAGTGTTTAAGAGTCCATTAGGAGATAGCCGGGACCACAGAGGGACCTGTAAGACTTGCTGCGGGGACCACTAACGATTTTTGAGTGGAGGACTGATGTGAGCTAATATTCTATTTAATGAGAACTCATTGGTGCTGGACTGCTGTGGACCACAGTTCATATTCTGAAGCTCCAGCCTCGGTTGTGATGGCATTAGGCAGTGGGGCCTTTGGGAGGTAGTTTGTTTTGGGTGAAGTCCCCATCATGGAATTCGTTTCTTTATGAGAAGATGAAGGGACCAGAACTCTCTCTGTCTGCCATGTGAAGAAATAGCAAGAAGTCTTATGTCTACAGACCAGAAAGTGGAGTTTTACTAGGGACTAAATCAGCCCGCATGTGGAGCTTAGACTTCCCAGCCTCCAGACTGTGAGAAATCAGTCTCTGCTGTTTAAGCCACCTGGCATGGTGTTTTTGTTACAGAAGCCTGGACTAAGACACAGGCCCCAACCCAAGTCATTTGTATTTAATTCTCAACAACTCTGCAACAGTAGCAGCTCCATTCTACAGAGAGGCACACAAAGGTTCTGAGACATGGAATGCCAAAGTTGTGATGTTTAAGAAGGCGCAGAAGTTATTGCTTCAAACCTCAGCAGAAACCCATTACCCACACCCCATACCACACTGATTCTTACCCACATAGACTCCCAGACATCCCCACTCCTACCTTCCAGATTTTTCTGGCATCTTCTTATCTTTCAGAGCTGAGCTTAAGTGGAATGTCTTGGGCAAAGCGAATCTTAAATATTCTCTTCGGTGCTGCAACTTGCAGCCCCTCCTTGGTTCTTCCAGAGTACATATCACAGTCTGTATCTGTTTATTTACTGATTCATATTCTACCCGCTGCATTGACTATTAACTAAATCACTGTAAGTGATTTGCGAATATTTGCCAACCTAGCACAATGCCTGGTATTTTGTGGGTGTTAAATAAATATTTATGGAATGAGAGAGTGATGAACACTTCGAACAATATAAAAACAAACAAAAATTCATTTTTTTGTTATTTTTACAAATGAAACAGACATGGCTCCTCCCTGTCCACAGAACCAAAAGCTGAAGCCTTCCGTGCGCTCCCTTCACGGTTTGGCCAGCGTGTGTCTTCTAGGATGGCCTGCCATCAGTCCTTGGTCGTCCCACTAGAAGGTATCTCCAGGATGTCTGGGCCCTTATTTATCATTGGCTACCCTGAAAAAGCATATAATTCCTGCTGTATTACTTCTCTCACTAGAATGAAGCTTCTCAGGAGTAGAATCTATGGTTTAATTTATAACCTCAGATTTCACTTACCCAGTGAACATTAAAAACAATTCTTGGGGAGTTCCCATCATGGCACAGTTGGTTAATGAATCCGACTAGGAACCATGAGGTTGCGGGTTCAATCCCTGGCCTTGCTCAGCAGGTTAAGGATCTGGCGTTGCCATGAGCTGTGCTGTAGGTTGAAGACACGGCTCGGATCCTGCGTTGCTGTGACTCTGGCGTAGGCTGGTGGCTACGGCTCTGATTCAACCCCTAGCCTGGGGAACCTCCGTATGCTGCGGGAGCGGACCAAGAAATGGCAAAAAATAAATAAATAAATAAAAACAACGCCAATAGAATATGTACATGTATGTGTAACTGGGTCACCATGCTGTACAGTAGAAAAAAAAAATTGTATTGGGGAAATAACTATCAAAAAATAATAAAAAATAAATAAAACACAAAAAGCAAAACAACAAAAACGACTCTATACCTCACCATGTAAAGAGAGAATATGAAATTGAAATGTTTGACTGTATAAAGATAATGTCCGTGTTGGTTATTCATGTTATTCTTCTGTTCACTCCACACTTGGGTCCGGCCGTTAAGTATTATTTAAGTCACCACTGCACCACCCTAGAGTCCTCTGCTGTAGATGCCCTGATTCTTATCTTGTTTTAGGAACAAGGAAACTGAAGTGCAGGAGGGTAAAGTCACTTGTCTAAGAAGACTTAACCCAGTGAGGGTTTGAATCAAGGTCGTCTGTCTTAAGAGCCTGGGCATTTGAACCCAACAGAGTAGCTGCCTCCTGTTACGCAGAGTTGATGGTATCATTGCCCCTGTTTTCTGGATGGGGGGATCTGCTTGGAAAAGGTAGACAGAATACCAAAGCCCACAGTCTTTCCATTACATAAACTTGCTTGTCCCAGGTTTAACTTTGTTATTGAATGTCTCTGGGAATTGAGGGTCCTAGAATCCCCAAGGGTAGTTAACACTAAAATTTCCTCACCAAAGGGAGAAGCAAATGCAATGAATTCCATGCAGGTGTGTGCAGCCGAAAAAGCCATCGCATGTATCCTTCCTGGGAATTCCCAGTAGAATTGAGCATTGTTGGGCTAAATGGGGCCATGGTTTTAGAAACGAGAACTCGGACGCCCACAGAAAGTCCGACACGTGCTCCACATCACAAAGAATGAACCTGCCCCTCCCAGTGGAACCCTGCTCCTCTTGACTTCGTCCTGAGCTGCTAATACCACTCCTTGAAAGAGCCAGGTTGGTGCCAGGCCAGACTGAGTCATCTCCTCTAAAGTGACATTAAAGAGACAGACACGTGCAAAATGTCAAGTGACCCAGTTGAAGCAGAGACCTCACTTATTTGATTATTATGATAATACTGACAGTTGTAATAATCCTTGCCACAGAGCAGATGCTGGCTATTCAATAAAAATTGAATAATGTAGCACAGTTTTTTGACATTGCTGCCCTGCTTAATGGAAGCAGCACGTAGGAACACAAACATATATCATTATGTAGGTCTGGCTGAGAAATTACTGCAAATGTGGACAGTTGAACAGTACGTTAATACCTATGTTCAGCCTTAAAGGATCCGAGGAGTATGAGGCAGCGGGGGGTCCGCAATGCCCCCTACCACTCCTAGTGTGAGAAATCTCCTGTGAAAAGATCCATAATCAGCATTAGGAATACTTAGTATCCCCTTCTGTCCATAGCTCTTGGCTACCTCAGGAGACCCCTGCTCTGCCTTCACAGGTGTCTGTCAGAGCCTCAGTGGGGGCTGAGGAGGGGAAGCCAGACCTCCAGGAAAGGATGAATCTAAGTGGACACAGCCAAAAAAATATATGGACCACGGCCATGGTCTGTAATGAAACCACTAAGGGGAATGCTGAGATTGCAGTTGCTCAAGGAACATTATGTGAAATGTAAGAGAATGGGGCAGAGACTCAGAAAGTATAATTTCTCAATCATTTTTAATAGCAGAGCCCAGCATCAGCTTTCCATAAGCCCTTTCCTAGGTGACAGATTGAATATGAAAAATTAGGTCTCTGTCTTTAAGGGTACTGCTATATATAACTGGTAGAGAGAAACATGAACAAACAGTTGCAATGCAATTTTTTTTTTATATAAAGATACTGCTCTGTGGGCTCAGAGGACCCCCTTTCTGCCTGAGGGGAGCAGAAAGATTCAAATAGTGGAGGAAAGATGTCAAGGAGTTGAATACAAGCCTAAGTCAGAGAAAGAGGATGGTTTTGAATGTGAAAAAGACATAGGGGTGGAGGTGAAAGGTTACAAAGAGCTGCCTGGTACAGGAACAGAAATTCGGGGAGTATGGCTGGTGATTGGGCCAAAGAGAATCCTCAGAGAAGAGAGACTGTGTGTATGTGTGTGTGGTGGCAGGGTGGCTGTGTGGTCACAAAAGGGAGCCTGAACCTCTCTGGAGAGAGTGAGGGTCCAGGGGGTGCTAGAGAGACCAGGCTAGTTTTAAAGGGGAACTTGAAGGACACAGAACAGTTTTAACACATGTGCTTTCGTTTTATAGAATGAATACTTTAAATGGCTCCAAGTGTGAAGATATAAGACTTTTTCCAGATGACATGATTTTCATTATTTTTGGCAATAGAATCATGCCATGATGGAAATATTTCAAAACACTGCATACCATATGCTCTTTTAATGATTTTTTTTTTAATGGAGAAGAGATTAATTACTAAAATGTCTTCTTTTTCCTAAAGGGATATGGCTGTGGGTATTGCTATGGATATGGAAAGAGTATAGAGATTCATATTTGTATCAATATGTATACAGATTTATAGATATATTTAGCCATATATCTACTTATACAGATATTCATCTACCTGTAAATGCATATAAATATATGATGATAGAGAGTTATAGTGAAAAGACAGATAGATGCATATAGATTATAGATAATGATAGAGACAGCTCTTGCATAGATATAGATACTCCATCAGTCAAGTTTCTCCAGAAAAATAAGACCAATGCACACTCTCTGTGGCTTAGCATTTTGTAAAGTGGCACTGGTCACAAAGGGCATGCTGGGGACAGGGAGGTATAGAATAGGCCATTGAGATGACCTGGGCAAAATAGGTGATAGAGCCTGGAATGAGGCCGAGGCAGGTGGTCAGGTGGCCGTTGGAAGCTTTACCTAATGAGCCAGCATATTGTGGCTGGCTTTAGCCTGTGTTTGATAAACTCCGTCTCTGCTTCAACTAACATGTTGACCTGTGGATTATGCTCATGGTAGCACAGCACAATTTCCAAAGCTTCTCAACACTTGGTAACTTTCCGAAGAGAAAACTTTCTCCCTCTAGTAGGGGGTACCAGAACCAGGAGATGCTCACCTGGTGCTTGGTAAAGCATGGTGTTGGTACCTTCTATGAGGACTGCCTCCACCTGGAAAGGCTGCTGGTACAACGTTGAGCTCTGAGTCTAAGGAAACGGCCTCTGCTCTGGCTCTGCCGTTTGTTAGCTGTGCCAGCTCGAATGAGTCTCTCCTCCTCCTGGGACTCTGTTTCGTCTCCTGGCACGGCCTTCGCAGCGCAGTGAGGCCTCCGTGGGCTGCTGTAGGTGGTGATGTCGCTACACCCAGCACTCAGAGTGTGCTTCCCACCCCTGACTCCACTTGCATGCCCCTCCCTAAACGTTGCTGATGAAATATGGGTGACCTCACCCGATGTGCTTAGAGTAGAGAACTAGTAGAGTTGCACACGCTACACATAAGAGCAGAAATTTGCTAGAGAGTTTCTGAGACTGCAAATATACATCTTAATTAAACTAACACATTCCCATTTATGCCAGCCTAGCCCTGGACTTCACCTGAACCCCATTGCCCCAGCCCAGAGAGACAAACTAAGCAGATAGCTCTTGACAGTTTTTCTTGTAATTGCAACAAAGCTTCGATGTCAGCGTCTCAGGGTGACCTACACTCTGAATATTAAATATACACAGCCATATCTTGTTTTACTGCGCTTTGCAGATACTGTGCTTTTTACAAACTGGAGGTCTATGGTTACCCTGCATTGAGCAAGTCTATTGGCACCATTTTACCCACAGCATTTGCTCACTTCGTGACTCTGTGTCACATTTTGGTAATTCCCATATTTCAAAGCCTCCACAAGGAAAAAGACTACAACTTGCTGAAGCCTCGGAAGACAGTTAGCATTTTTTAGCAATAAAGTATTTTTAAGTTATACACATTGAATTTTTCAGACATAATGCTATTGAGTGCTTAATAAACTGCAGTATAGGATAAACATAACTTTTACATGCACTGGGAAGCAATTAGTGTGACTCACTTTATTGTGATCCTGACTTTATTGTGCTGGTCCAGAGCTGAACCTGCACATATCCCTAAGCTATGCCTGTAGTTTGAACCGTGTAAACTGCTATTTGTGTGGGACAAAATAGTCAACTATTAGCAATATCTTATGGCTATCTTGATACCATCTTCATGGTGGATAGTCAAAGTATTAAAACTTAAAAACTATTTATTAAACTAAACGTGTCTTTTCTTTTTCCTGCCATTTGGGTTGGTTTGATAGATATTCAATGCTGACTATGAGCCAGGCCCTGGCTGTTTCTTACAAACAGAAAAATTAGAGACGACTGTTACTTCCAAGGAATACACAGTTTAGTGGTGGAAACTGAGGGTTAAACGTCTGCTCTCTGGACACTGAGGTCCTAAGACTTAAGTAGATGGAGGTTGAGCTCTGTGGGAGCAGTTTACCAAGGACAGCTCGCCTGGGGGGCCGGCCCCCTTGCAGATGATCACAACCTTGTGCAGTGGAAATGGGCTTGTATTTTTTTTGATGGGTCAGTAAACGTGTTTCAGAGTTTTGGTGAAATCTCTCATCATTTAAGTCTTGGTGGGAGAAGAACTGTGACCCTCACTATGGAAGACAAAGGGAAAAAAACAGTCCCCTTCTGTCCGGAAAGCAAGCCCATGGCCACAAGATCTGAGCTCGACAATCAGGTGCTTCAAGCTCGGGACTTGCTGCTGAGTAGTTGGCATAAGAACAAAGGGGCAAGTTAGAGTCCATGGGATAGCGGGCAGCAGCGGTGGTGGTGTCTAGCAGCCGGGTCTGGCAGTGACTGTGCTTTGGAGAAACAGTGATGATGGTGTCTTTATCAGCTTCCTAAAAGAACGCTTCTCCCCTGGGCTGTCCTTCATGACCCCAAGTCCATCTGGTTCCTGCTTGGTTAAGTAGCGTGGTTTTCAGCCTTCCCATAATACTGTCAGCTCCTAGATACCCTTCTGCTCAGTAGCTTTCCTGCTCACCCAGGGTACTGGATTGCTGCTCATCTACTCTGTTGCTTGCAACCTAGAAACATGATGATGCAAGTTGTTTGCTGAATGTCATCAGAATGTGGCCACCAGTGCACAAGGGCCTTTACCTAAGTATATATATGTATATTTGCATTTAGTCCTCGCACACAAACCCTGTAAAGTGGGCCTTACCCCCACCGCACAGGAAGAAAATGGAAGTTGAGAGATTGTGTTGCTTAGAGGTTAGGGTTGTGGTCTCTGGAGTGGAACCTCTCAGAGCAGAGTGAGTTACCATAACTTATCATTATCTAAGAAATGGAAATAAAAGTAGCATTTATCTGAAGGGGCTTGGTGAAATTAATTGTACACACAAACCACTTAGATCTGTGCCTGGCAGTAAGAACTTCTGTCAGTGTCGGCTGTCAGGACTGCTGGGTAATTTAGCTCAGGTCTTTTAGCTGGTAACTCTCAGAACCAAGGTCCGAATGGACTCAGGTCTTTTAGCTGGTAACTGTCAGAACCAAGGTCAGAACGGACTCAGGTCTTGGAGCTGGTAACTCTCAGAACCAAGGTCCGAATAGACTCAGGATGTTCCTGATTCAAATGCTGGTCTCCAGCCTTGAAAATATACTTAGAATGCTTTTCTGAACAAATCCCTTCCCTCCCTGGAGTTAAAGTTCAGGTGAATGACTCATGTTCCTATTTCCTTGATTTATCCACATAGATGGCAAGAACAGGAAACGTTTGATAAAATATCAAAAAATGATAGTCAAACACTAAAAGAAGCAGCTCACATTTATTCACTGGTTCTGTGTATCAAGATGCATTAGAGATATTCACTTAATATTGACAATAACACAATGAGGAAGATAATGCTTTCTTGGAGGGGTTGAAGGAGTTGGTGCTGGAATTCTGCTTTGCCAAAACTGCGTAATTGAGGTATATAAAAAAGAAGTGAGACTATGGAGCTCAAAATAGACCATTATGCTAATAAATCTAATATTGAAAAATATATGCAGATTTCTTCATGAAAGTGGACTTTCTTACACTGAGCTGCAGAATTAAACTGACGTACCAAGCAGCAGCGGATGATAGAAGGAAACTTGAACTTGGACCCATGCAGCTCTAGACCCTGAGTTCTGACCCTAATGGCACACTTCTGGACAACTGCAGCTGCATGGGGCCTCGCTCAGAACACAGTCACAGACAGAAGACTGTGCTCGAGGAATAGCCAAGCACACACTTCCCTACACAACCGGGGGCCAGGCTTCACTGCCCCTCCCTGGTCTTCCGCCTTCAGCTGATTTCCATATGTCGCCTTGCACACAACCTGAGCCAAGGTACTTCTTGTGTGGTGGTTTCCCACACTGCACGTAGTTTGAGCGCCACTGCTGAGTGCCCAGAGAGACACACAGTTGGAAGCCTCAGCCGGGGTGGGAGTAGGACCCTTCGAGTAGGATGAACAGACGGTTCGGATTCAGGCCAGGTGAGCCAGGTGCCAGAACTATGCCTCAACATAGAGCCTGTGTCAGATTATGAAAACTAATTCAGCTGGTGGCCTGAAACCAGAGGCAAGACATTGTGTCTGTGCCTGAGAAGAACTTGGAAGGTCATGGTTGACAGATCTTTACATTGTCTTTGCCTGTCGTTCTCACCTTTAGTCCCAGATGAGCAAGAAGCAGGGCTCTCTAATCCTTACGAAGGTAAAGTGTGTCTCATGGCAGGTGGGCAACCTTTCCAACCTGATACACTTATTTATAGGCAGAGATGATCATTTTCTGGATAAGTAAATGCATTAAAGAGGTCAAAAGAAAACAGACTCTTCAGAAAGTTCTCCATCAGCCAAGCCAGGCCCATTCTGTCATTTATAGCAATACAAAAGAAAGCATGGAAAATGTTTCCCTGTGGTCTTCTTAATTACCACTGTTCTTTAAAGAGTTGGAAACCCAGGCATTCGCTGGACACTTAATTAAGGTGCCTACCTAATGAAAAAAAAAAATTTGGAATTTTTATTTTAAGCCAAAAAAGTAAGGGGTTAAAGGAAAGATTTCTTTATGTATGTGGAGGGCTCCTTGTAAGTGAGAGACTAGCTTTGTCATCTGACCAGTCCAGATGGAGTTCTGACATCAGCTTAGAGGTTGTAAGTGGTGCAAATATTATGTCACTGTATAATTTTACTCTGCTTATGAAGTAAATGGTGTTTTCCTGTTATTCTCATATTATTAGGATACGCATGTTCTTTGGGACACTTATCAAAATGAACTGTCACTCAGTGGACTGGGATGCTTCCTACTTTTCCCGAGAGTTTCACAGTGCACGCCCTTATGTCTCTCAGGAAAAAACCAGCCTCTTGGTTGCACATGTCTTAGCCTGCTGCCCTAAGTGCCCACATGGCTAGGTTGCTTTGACGAGCACAACTGTCTCCATTGATGATGGCAGCCATGCCCTACTCCAGCCAGAGGGACAGGTCATTTGCTTCCTGCCTAGAGAATTAAATCCAGTTTGTATCATCATTACTAGTGAGAACAGAACTCAAGGATGGCTTGTGCCACAGGACTCTCAAACTGCTCTCCAAGACATGGATACTTCTAATAAGTAGATGTCTTTATGTTATGTTTACATTAATTCTGCCGGGCAGCTGCCAGTAAGAAAGAGAGAGGGAGAGAGGGAGAAGGAGGAGGAGAAAAAAAGAAAAGAAATGTGGATGGGGGAGCAGAGGAGATGGAGGGGAGAGAAGGGAGAGAAGGAAGGGGAGAGGCAGGGAGGAGAGAGGAAAGGAAGAGAGTGGAGGGGAGGAAGCAGGTGTTTGCTGTTGCCTTGCCAGCCTGCTTCCCGGTGGTCAGATCAGTCAGGCCCTCGCAGCTGTCACAGAGCTAGGCAGCACTCATTTTCAAGCTGGCCCTATTACTGTCCCACATTCTCTCTTCCTTTAGTTTTGTCTCCAACCCAGACCAAATATAAATGGTGAGGTTATAAGAATTAGATTCAGGGGAAGCCAGACACTCTTCTTGGACTTAAGACTAAGCCACAGGTGCCGGCCCTGCCTTTGCAGGACCCTGCAAGGGGGTGTTGGGAACGTTCTCCTGTGTTCCAGTAATTCTTTAATTTCCGCCTCGCTGCCATTTCTTGTGTCCATAACTCCCTCGGGAAGCCCGCAAGTAAGTTGTTGCCGCAGTAATGTTCTGTAACACAGTAGATGAAAGGCCAAGGCGTAAAACAAACATGATTGATTCTGGATCAAGTATTTGCTGGTCAGCTTGGTGTCCAGCTTCAGACGCAGCTCTGATCTCCCCCATGTCTTCTCTCCTCCTGGGCCCAGCAGCAGCCCTAGGCAGGGGTTCCCACCGTGAGAGCAGAAGGACAAGAGATGCAAACACAGCCACTCGGTGCTTCTTCAGCCTTAGTCTTGGAACTGATGTCCAAAATCTCATGCAAACCCACCTTTAATGAGATGGCCTCTAGTGAGAGGAATTGCAAAATCACAAGGCACAAAGTTCCAATACTGGGAGGCACAACATATTGGAAACAATAAGGCAATCCACCGTAGGTAGGGCTCAGGTATTACTAACTGCCAATGGTTACGCCACTTAAAAATGTCTAAATTAGGAGTTCCTGTCGTGGCGCAGTGGTTAACGAATCCGACTAGGAACCATGAGGTTTCGGGTTCGGTCCCTGCCCTTGCTCAGTGGGTTGACAATCCGGCGTTGCCTGTGAGCTGTGGTGTAGGTTGCAGACGCGGCTCGGATCCTGCGTTGCTGTGGCTCTGGTGTAGGCTGGTGGCTACAGCTCTGATTGGACCCCTAGCCTGGGAACCTCCATATGCCGCGAGAGCAGCCCAAGAAATGGCAAAAAGACAAAAAAAAAAAAAGTCTAAATTATACCCCTTTCCTAAGATCAGCATGTAGACTTAAATGCTGTCATTCTTAACCCCCTGGAAAAGCAGGTAGGTAAATAAACTATAATAAAACCTTATCTACCTCTTAATTAGAATTTCATTAAAGGTGAAAACTCGGCCTTACCTGCTGTTGCAGCCCTAATGTTTGACATGTATATTCGGTGAGAAAATAAAGTAAAAACTAATTTATTAAACAGTTCTAATCCTTTTCCTAAACAGCTTTTCTTTTGAAATAGCCAATGAGCAACATTATTGGATAAAACTGGACAGTATAATTTTTCCAGCTGATACAGGTCCTGATTGGTAGTAAAATAAAGGAAAGCCTCCCGTGAGCTTGACCAGTATAAGAAGGGTTTTGAGTGATACATAATAGCTGGGTAATCAGAAACATCAGAAGGAGATTGGACAATGTTAAATGAAAACTTCATAAAGGAAAATTAAACCTCTTTTGATTTGTTGGCAAGGGATCTGGGAACTATTAAAAGGAAATTAATTTCTTCAGAAATCTAACTTTCTAGCTCACGGCATTGTGCTTTCTTTTTCTGATCACTGTTGAAAAAACTTATGGCATTTGGAAGATGGACACCTTTTTTCTTAAGAAACAGACTCGATGTGTAAGAGGACTGTGCCCATTAGAAACAACTAGAGGAGTTCCCGTCGTGGCGCAGTGGTTAACGAATCCGACTAGGAACCATGAGGTTGCGGGTTCGGTCCCTGCGCTTGCTCAGTGGGTTAACGATCCGGCATTGCCGTGAGCTGTAGTGTAGGTTGCAGATGCGGCTCGGATCCTGCATTGCTGTGGCTCTGGCGTAGGCTGGCATCTATAGCTCCGATTGGACTCCTAGCCTGGGAACCTCCATATGCCGCGGGAGCGTCCCAAGAAATGGCAAAAAGACAAAAAAAAAAAAAAAAAGGAAATGATTAGAGAATAGAAAGTGGGCTCTGGTGCCATTAAGGACATCAATGTGGGGAGTTCCTATCATGGTGCAGTGGTTAATGAATCCGACTAGGAGCCATAAGATTGCAGGTTCGATCCCTGGCCTCGCTCAGTGGGTTAAGGATCCGGCGTTGCCGTGAGCTGTGGTGTAGGTTGCAGACCTGGCTCAGATCCTGCATGGCTGTGGCTCTGGCATAGGCCGGCAGCTACAGCTCCGATTCTACCCCTAACCTGGGAACCTCCGTGTGCCGTGGGTGTGGCTCTAGAAAAGGAAAAGAAAAAAAAAATCAATGTGGGAGAAATTTTAAGGGCATTGTTAAGAGAGGAGCAGGCGTAACAAGACTTTACCAACTATAGTTAGATTGTAAAGTTGGATACAACACAAGAGATACTGGATCTGGGAGAGAAGGAAAAAGTACTATATAAAAATTCAGATTCCTCTAATTGAAAAATAATCCACTAAGGACTTTAGCTAAAAGCGCTTCTCTTCTCGTGTGATTTAACTCATGGTAGGATGCTAGATGGAGAAGTGGTCTCCCCAGCGGAAACCTGGGGATGCTGCTTGCCGTTTTCCCTCCCCTACTTCACAACCAAGAAGGCCCATGCTATTTAAAAGATTTCCTAGACTGAGCATTTTACATATGTCCTCTTTGGTTACAACTGGGGATTTGAACAGGGGGCTCTGTCTGCACGTGGGGATCAAAAGTGTCTGTTGAGAGAAGTAGGAGGATGCTAGGTAGGCATTCGGAGATTTCTGAACAGAACGGATCGCAAAATAGTTTGTCGCAAGGAGTGGTGGTCATCCAGCAAGGGAAAGAAGAGTTGTCACAGCCATTTGGGCTTTTACACGTGTATGTGCATTGTCGGCTCTGTTCAGTAGCCTTCCAGACCCTGTGCTGGGTCAAAGACTTAGGAAGGTTCATGGTTCCCAGGTGTACCTGGGCCACGCTTGTGGGCAGTTCCTGTTTGATGAGGGGAACTAAGAGTCAGGACTGAGCCTGCCTCTAGGCTTCTACTTCCCTTTCCCTGGAGCATTGACTTTAGATAACTTTCAGATATGAATTTGGCCTGAGAAATTTGAGATATAAACTTCTCAGCCTCTTGCCATTTTTCCTACCCAGTACTGTGTCTTGTACTTTGAAATATAATCATTGAAGGAGAGCCTCCCTCCCCCATCAGGTCACTGTGGGAGGGTAGGTGCCTGAGTTTGATGGATGCAACTAACACTTGATAAGCTCAACACATTTACCAGCCTCTCCCTCGGATTCTCTGGTGCTTTCCCACTATCTCACACATGCACTTTAAAGCACTTTAAAAACCTGCTGCCTCTATTTCAGTGGAGTTGGGTCTAACCTCTCTTCCCCATTGCAGTAGCCTTGAATAGTGTCCCTTTTCTAATGGTCTGATCAATTTTTTCCTTGACAGGGGATGCTATTAGTGAGCAAATTTGTTCTTGGGTAATCCACTAAAAAAATGCTGTGTCTGGCACCGAAGCCATGATTGACTCTGGAATGCAATAAAGAGAGGAAACTCAGGGATGAGAGTCACCAACTCGGAGGCCAAGTACCTGAAGAAGTAAGAGGGTGTGAAGGAGGGGCATATAGACGGAAGGTGACCTGTGGGCCCACTGCAGGGCAGCTGGGGAGCTGCTTCTGTAAACAGGGTGCATGTGTTACTTCGCTGTGGTCAGGGTTGGCCTTGATGGTTGGAGAAAATGCACCAAATGACACTGACACTGCAGTAGATGTGAATGAAGCGGGGTGGGGGGTGGGGTGCTCTTCCGACCCAGCGGAAACTTCCCATCCTTCAAGGACCTCTGCTGCTCCGCCCAGGGGAGAAAGGGCATTGACATCTGCGCTGCTCCCCAGGTGGAGCCCTCAGGCCTCCTAAAGTCTCCTCTTCTTGCCCACCTCGGTGGCTCCCTCTTGCTCCCCAGTACAGCCTCAGGGAGAGGTCAAGACTAGGAGATCAGAATCGTTCTCCTTGGATTATGCTTTTTGGGCTGAGTGACTCATGGATGAAAAGGGCAAAGTTCAAGTTCATAATTCCGCAGGCTTTCCTTTCACTTCTGTGTTAGGTTCCCCTCTTGTCCAGAAGCAAGGCTAGAGCTAAAGATGTGTCCCTCCCTCCTCCTGCTCGCATTCTTTCTGGCCCTGAGAGAAAGGGAGGGAGTTTGAACTTTGTGAACTTGTAGGAAGCTCTTGTGCCCAGGCTCGAGGGATAAGAGTTTGTGTACATCATATAATGTGTTCCTCTGGCCATCCCGGGAAGGAAAATTACCTCGTGTTCAAAAAGGATGACATTCAGACTCAGAGGACTTAACTTGTGAGGGATCCCAGAGTTGTCAGAAGCTGAGTCAGGATTTCAAAGTAGGTATTCCAGGCACCGCAGCCAGTACATTGATGAGGACCCTAAACTGCAAGTCTTTTTCCAGGGTAATCCCTCCTTCTCTTGCCTCACAGGGAGACCTGGGTTCATTACGATGCTGGACCTTTACCCCCGGGGCTCAGTAGGCATTTGAGGGCCGTGCATTTGTCAGCAATTCCGGTTGGCTTGCTCTTTCTAGTAAAATTCTTTCTAGCAAAATCCGTTCCTCTTGCAAAAATTCAATAAAAGCAGAAAGGCGGGGGAGCAAGATTAGAAAGGTTGAAAAGGGAAACTAGATAACGAAGGAAGAACAGTCCCAATAAGCCCGTAATCTTTCTCATCGGAGAGTTTGTGAAAGGGCCAGGTTGGCAGGAATAAAAAGGAAAATCCTTTTTTATTAAGCTCACCTGTATAGTATTATCTCTTCAGAGGTGTTTATGAAAACATTCACACACGGTAAAACTTGCCTCCCTAGACCCAATTTTATTGAATTTCTGCAGCTCTCCATCAAATTTTAAAATCCCTGCCTATTACTCCATCTCTACATAAGTCATAGCCCATGTCCATCAGACTCCAGCTTTGATGCTGTTCTCTCCAGCTCCTGGTAATTTGATACAGACTGTGCCTCACGCTGCGAAGGTGCCTGTATCCTGGGCCTCCACATCACCCAGGGTGCATGGCAGTTGCCTTGTTTCATTTCTTGGGGGGAAATCACCCAGGATCCGGAGGAAGGAGTAAGAAGGCCGCTTGCACTATTATCCTACAGACCCTCAATTTTTCAAGCGCCAATGACCCATCCTCCAACTTAAAACACCATCTCGATCCTGCTGTTTGATGCTCAGAGCCTGTGCTGGGCTTTGTGTTGTTGGTCAGTCCACAGCCCTTAGGGAGGGGCAGCCAGCAGATGTGAGAGGGCATGGAGAGGTAACAGGTTGTTTTCCTAGTGAGTGAGGGGGGTCTTGTATGGAGGCTTCAAGGAGGCAGTGCAGGCATCCTGTGGATTCCCGGAGCCAAGAGCTGAGGACAGCCCTGGCCTTCATTTGCCCAGACTAACTCAGATTCTATTTTGAAGGGCTTTGATGGCAGACAGTGAGCTGCTAGTCTTCAAAGGTTTACAAATTTAAAAAAAAATACTAGAATATTCCTCTCCCAGCCTACTCTCCTCCTGTGCTCATTCATTCATTCATTATTCATCGATTCAGAAAACCCATCTTTCAGTCGTGTAAGTCAGCATGAAACAAACGTCACCAGTGTGCCCGTGGAGCGTAGGTGTTAGGTACAGTGGCAGAAAAGACAGACATAGTCCTTGCCCTCATGTCCTTGTACTCCAGTGAAGAATGCATCCAAGAGAAGAATTTGATGTAAACTCATGAAGTCCAGCAAGCGCATCTTCAACAGAAAGTCGTAGGCAAGGCCAGTATGAGAAAAACTTGTCAAGGCTTTTAAGTTATACCCATGCATTTCCCTTCTTTGGATAGGCTGCAGATCCCACACGGGTGAGGTTCTGTGTTGGCCTGTGGACTGACTGTCTCCACCGAATACGTGCATCCTAACAAGCACGTTAATTCACTGGCACAGAGATCCGATGAGTGCGCTGGCACAGATCGCTGATACCTCGCGTCGAGCTGGCCCTGTGCGGAGAGGTGGGTAAGCCGTTATACATCAAGAACCTGTGTTTCCACTACTGGAAAGGCTCCTGGAAGTTCTGTTTGCCCTCACTTTCTGAGTATTCTCTTCTAGTGTAGTCATTCTCTGTGGGAATAGGAACATCCCTGTCTGCGGATCCCTTCACGACAGTAGTCGCTCCCACTCTATGACCCTTTCATCTCCAGAAGCTCTTTTCCGTAGGAATGCGTCTCTCCTTGGTCACATTCCTTTCTAATGCTTTCCTGCAGTTTCCCCCACCTCGGTCTTCTTTCCTGCCGTGCTGTCTCTTTTGAGCCATCAGCCCTTGTCCTGGGCTCCTGGATTGACAAAGAGCTTGCTCACTGGTTTCTTCCTGCACCACTGCCCTGGACTGGGGCCTTTTCTGCTCCGTTCCTTCTTTCTACTCGCTGGGGGATGCTGTTTTCATAAAGCTAAGGTTACAAAGGACCCTGAAGCAGAGGAGAGTGGCTCTTTTTGGCTCTCGCAGTCACTCCCACAAAGATGACAGGATGGCTAGAGACTAGCAAGAGGGGCACCTCCAAAACCCAGAAGTGATTGAGTGGAAGATGCTCAAAGGAGAAAGGAGATTAATTAACCACAACTCCGAAGCAGCTCAGGAATGGATTCACTCGGAAAAGGGGTTACTGAGTTTAGAAATCAGGGTTTAGCCAGGTGGAATCCAGGCTTTGCCCACTTGAGCAAAGTTGAGCGTAGTGGCCACAAGCAATGTGGTCAAGGCAAAGGAAGGTATTTTCTGTTGTAAGACAGGAGTTTTTGGTTTTTTGTTTTTTGGTTTTTTTTTTTTTTTTTTTGCTTTTTAGGGCCACACCTGCGGCATGTGAAAGTTCCCAGGCTAGGGGTCAAATTGGAGCTGCAGCTGCCAGCCTGCACCACAGCCACAGCAACACAGGATCCAAGCTGCATCTGTGGCCTATAACATAGCTCATAGCAATGCCGGATCCTTAACCCACTGAGCAAGGCCAGGGATCAAACCCAAGTCCTCATGGATACTAGTCAAGTTCATTAACCACTGAGCTACAACGGGAACTCCAGGAGCCATTCTTTTGAGGACTTCCAGAGAGCTTGGGAGAATACTCTTACCCTATAGTTGTTGACAAGGTGGTCAGCTGGGCCCATGCTGGATCCTAGCCTGGGCTGAGACCCCTGTTCTGGCCAGGGAGGTCCTTTTTCTGATCGGATTCACACAGCCAGTAATAAAACCATACTGAGACTAGAACACCCCAAATTTTATTCAGCACCCAGAAAATGGAGTAGTGGGAATCTAGTTCACAGATCAACTTTTCAACCCAATTCAGCCGGAGACACCAAAGATACAGGATGATCAAGGTGAAAGGGAGCACATGGGAAAGAGTGGGAGGAATATTCATGAGTCACCCAAGACAGGGGTTGGCTTGGACCTGGACGGATGCATCTCTCCTTTTCAGTCCTTTCGTGGGCTGGTCTGATTGTTGTCATGGCAACCACCAGCTGTCCTGAGGTTGGGTCATTGCACTGCCATTACAATGAGCTTATAATGAGACCCAAGCTCTCCTGGAAGTCAAATCCTCCACCATACTGGCTCTAACTAGTTGTTTTTCTTTTTTCCCCCTCTTTGACACTTCCTCCGAAACCTTAGAGAAGAGTCATTGATTTCTGTTTCAGGGAGGGGCAGGGGTATGATTCTGGGGCTGGGACGACAGCCTTGATGACATAATCACCAAGAGAAGTAAAGGGCACATCACTGAGGACCGTTATTCCTAGGAAACATCACATGCAGCATCTCCTGCAGTGCTCGCAGCACCCCTTCACACTGAAGCCATTCTCCCCATTTTACAAACAGACTTCACCCGAACTCAGGAGGGCCAGAGTCGTCCAGCCATTTACCCAAGCAGCCAGGTGAAAGGGTTGGAATAGGAATTCAGGCTGTGCCTTACCCCAAAACTTGTGCTGTTTAATTGCTGGCATGATATCCACACATCTTTACTTCACAGCTAGTATGTTCAAGGGAGTTTAGATATAACATATCGTCTACTTTTTAATTTTTCTTTTATTTTGCATTTTAGGGCCGCACCCACGGTATATGGAAGTTCCCAGGCTAGGGGTCAAATCAGAGCTACAGCTGCCCACCTACACTACAGCCACAGTAATGCGGGACCTAAGCCGTGTCTGCAGCCTACACCACAGCTCATGGCAATGCTGGACCCCCACCCACTAAATGAAGCCAGGGATCAAACCCCAGCATCCTCATGGATGCTAGGCAGATTCTTTTCAACTGCACCCCAATGGGAACTGCCTACTTGTTGTTGTTGTTGTTGTTGTTGCTATTTCTTGGGCCGCTCCCGTGGCATATGGAGGTTCCCAGGCTAGGGGTTGAATCGGAGCCGTAGCCACCGGCCTACGCCAGAGCCACAGCAACGCGGGATCCGAGCCGCGTCTGCAACCTACACCACAGCTCACGGCAATGCCAGATCGTTAACCCACTGAGCAAGGGCAGGGACCGAACCCGCAACCTCATGGTTCCTAGTCAGATTCGTTAACCACTGCGCCACGACCGGAACTCCCCTACTTTTTAATTTTAATTCTATTCTCAAAATAAAAATAGTCAGGAAATAGAAAAATTTCCCGTTTGACCAGAAGGGGAAATACACTTCAAAGAGTTCAGTGAATATGTCAGTTCAGAGCACTAGCAGATGCCGGAGCTAAACTTTGAATTTACCTCATGGGATTATAGAGAGGATTACGTGAGGTGGTGAACACCGGACGTTAGCAAGACACGTGGTAGGAACTCGGGAATCGGCCACTGTTGTTAGGGTAGTGCGCTCACTTAGGCTGCTTTAATCCACTTTTCTGAAATGCTTATCTTGTCCAGCTCAGCCAGTGATCCCCTTCTTCGCTCTCTAGGCCCGACCGCATGGCATCTCCACCTGTGAGCACTGTAGGGTTTTTGTTTTGTTTTGTTGTTCCTTGGTTTTTGTTTTTAATTTTCTTTGAGTACAGTTGATGCGCAAGTTGTGTTCATCTGTTGCGTGGACATCTCCGTGTGGGGTGTGTGGTCCTGACCATGACAGTGACGTGGGCTGTAGGTTCAAGCCTGTCTGCGTGGGCATCCTGGTTCCATTCACCAGCTGTCTGATCCTAGGAGAAGCCTTGGACATAAAATGGAAATCGATACCTGTCCTGCAATATTGGTGAAAGTCTTAAATCCCAAGGGACCCACTTCAAATTTGGTGAACAGGGACTAGGTAATTATGTTACTTCCGTTCTCAGCCCCCTCCCAGCTTGGAAATCATAAACACAGACCAAAAAGCAGTGTGGTTGCCATGGAGTCATTGGTGGTTGTAACCTGATTTTCCAGTTCCCCATCTGGGCACAGGGCTCTTCTCTGTCTTTGAAAGTCTGCCTTGGCCGTGTGGCTGGTGGTGGCCTGGCAGGTCTATCCATTCTCAGTGGAAGCTTCACACCGTTTTCACCAAACCCCCTTTCCTCCGAAGAGGTACCCTCAAGGTGTATTTCAAATTGGAGACACTGACAGTGAATGCTTGAACGACCAGAGTGAGCTGGACCCCTCAGTGAGCTGGGCCGACATGAGGTATGAGCTAAAATAAGGCTTTTGTTGTGATAAGCCATGGAGGTTTTATTCAACCGCAGCGTAACTTAAATATCCTGACTGATACAGCAAAGTCTACCTTGACCTTCCCTTCCATTTTATTTCTTCACCCAAGAGGCTGATTTAAACTATTTTTTTCTGTTTCCTGAGAGGCCCAGAGGAGCTTGGAAGCAATCTGATCATGTAAGTGAATGATTTATCACTCCCGTTTGGCCCCAAGCAAGGCTTTGCCCTGGACCATTCATCTCTCCAGATATAATTGGACTTAAAATTAAAACTGCATTACCTTCCAATTCATTGAGAGGAAACTGGTGGTTTTGACTTAAACAGCAGTTTCAAGCAAGGTATCTATTAGGAGACTGTGAAAAATTGTTCCAGCCTGTTATCCTCCGAGCCAGCATGAGAAAAGAATTGTTTTTCAAACAGTACCTGATTGAGCTTGGGTTCCTGAGGACAGAATTCAGGATTGGCAGTAGTGGTAGGTTGGGCTCCGTGGCGCTCCCTACTTTAACATAAGCTGCTTCATATGAACGTATGTATTCATTGAGCTCCATCGTGAGATTTTGTTTGCAAAAAACCTTTCATTGGTAATGTGAGTCCCTGCAGAATTCACGAATGAAGAGATTGGGATCCAGGAAAGTGCAAATGGACTGAGGTCAGAGCAAGCTTCAAAGGGTCCTGATAGGTGAGAGTGGTGGTGTAGACAGGCTCAGCTCTTCCTTCTCCGTGTTTCAAGTTCATCTTGATTTGTCCCTTGAGTTTGGGAAGATGGTCAAAAGAGAATACACTGGAAGTAGAACAACTGGCATCAGCTCCTTCAGAGTTTGGAAGCCACGATGTGGACAGAATGACTTTTTACCTCCTTGGTACTCAGGTGGACCCTGAAGGGGGTGACACTGGTGGCTGCCATTCCCCTACATTCCTCACAGCTGGGCACATCCCCTTTCCCAAAGAAGGTCTGAGCAGTAGCCTCCATGTCAGCCACAGTGGCTCAGAAGCCTCAGCATCACCTGGGCCATGATCAAAAATCCAGAATCTCGAGCCCCATCCGAGACATCCTGCGTCAGGATCGGCAGTCTAACAAGATATCCAGGTGGTTTGTTATCCAGGGTGTCAGAAGCACAGAATTTGATCCAAGGAATAAAAAGAAGGTGGTCTAGGTTCTATGGCTGGTCAGAAAACTAGAGTTCCTAGAGGTTGTGTTAGATCGAAACTTGATTGAAGAATTCCTTACAAAAGTTAGACTGATAAGACCGCTGGAGGAGCTTGCTACATGTGCAAGCCCCAGACGTCAAACCCAGAGACACTGAGTTAGCACACCTGGAGGGATCCCAGAGCTCTGCGTGTCAGCACATGCCCAGGTTATTCTGGTAATTAATCAGTTCTTTAGCCCTTGGCAGACCCTGACCTGTGCCTGGCCTGGCCGCATGCTGTAGCTCTAAGGCTTTGGACAAATTGATTATACTTTTAGTGTTTCAGTATTTTCAAATAGAGAAATAGTTCCAAATGGTTGTACTGGGCATAAAGTGATAAAACTTTTTTTCACTTTTCTCCTATTAAAGAATAAAATAAAGAATTAAAAACAAAGGTAAGTTTGTTTTTCAATAAGAAGAGAGAGGGTCACTCAAACAGTGTGTTTCATCTGGTCTCTGATGTTGAAAGCATAGTGCTAGATAAAGAAGCAAATATTTGTGGACTTACTAATGATGGCCATTCTGACTGGTGTGAGGTGGTACCTCTTTGTAGTTTTGATTTGTCTTTTTCTAGTTATCACTGATGTTGAACATTTTCTCATGTGCTTGTTGGCCATCTGTATATCTTCTTTTGAGAAAGGTCTATTCAGATTTGTTGCCCATTTTTCAATTGGTTTGTTGGCCTTTTTGCCATTGAGTTGTGTAAGTTGTTTGTATATTTTAGAGATTAAGCCCTTGTCCGTTGCATCGTTTGAAACTATTTTCTCCCATTCTGTACATTGTCTTGGGGTTTTTTTGGTTTGTTTGTTTCCTTTGTTGTGCAAAAGCTTGTCAGTTTGATTAGGTCCCATTGGTTTATTTCTGCTTTTATTTCTGTTGCTTTGGGAGACTGACCTGAGAAAACATTTGTAAGAGAATATTTTGCCTATGTTCTCTTCTAGGAGTTTGAGGATGTCTTGTCTTTAAGCCATTTTGAGTTAATTTTTGTGCATGGTGTGAGGATGTGTTCCAGTTTCATTGATTTGCATGCAGCTGTTCAGTTTTCCCAGCAATACTTGCTGAAAAGATTGTCTTTTTCCCATTTTATATTCTTGCCTCCTTTATCAAAGATTAATTGACCAAAGGTGTCAGGGTTTATTTCTGGGTTCTCGATTCTGTTCCATTGGGCTGCATGTCTCTTTCGTACCAGTACCACACTGTCTTGATGACTGTGGCTTTGTAATAGTGCCTGAAGTCTGGGAGAGTTAGGCCTCCTGCTTGGTTTTTGTTCCCCAGAATTGCTCTGGCAATTCTGGATCTTTTGTAATTCCATATAAATTTTTGGATTGTTTGTTCTAGTTCTGTGGAAAATGTCATGGGTAATTTGATAGGGATTACACTGAATCTGTGGATTGCTTTGGGTAGTATGGCCATTTTTACAATATTGATTTTTCCAACCCAGAAGCATAGAATATCTTTCTGTCTTGTATGTATGACTGGGTCACCTTGGTGTACAGTAGAAAATTGATAGAACACTGTAAAGCAGCTATAATGGAAAAAAATAAAAATTATTAAAAAAAAAGAGAGAGAGAGAGAAGCAAGTGAGGGAGCCAGAAGAATTGCAGATGTGAATTTCTGATTGGTTAAGGGTAGAGGATTGAGGGATGATTTTGGGACTGGCCATTGTCCTAAGTCACAAAAGCACTGGCAAGCTTTACAAGGGGGTCCAAGAAGGTCTGAGGAACCCAGGGTTTTGTGAGACACGTTTAGATGCACATGCTTGGTCCTGAAATTCTTTCGATGGTCTTGATGCAAACTCATGCGAACACTTACATGGTGTCAAGCCTTGAGATAGATAGGTACCAGCAGTGCTATAGAAACCCCTGTGTCCTTGCTGTCGGGAGCTCGAGGCTTAGGAAGCAATGGCTAGAGGTAAGTGCAGGCTGTTATGGGAGAGCCAGAAGGCATCACAGAGAGAAGAGGTAAAGAGAATAGACTATAAAGCCACACTTCTATTCCTGAGCGATGGCTCGGATTCTTTTTAGCTAAGAGACCATAGGCAAGTGGCTTACTTCTTTATCAAAGCAACATCACCTGCAAAATAGGAATAATAGCAAGTCTATTTCATAGGACTTTTACGAATACTGAAGGAGCAAGTTTACATAATCACTTAGAATAGTGCCTGGAATAGGGTAAGCATTCTTACATAGTTGTTATGCTAACAATTACCCATTTATTAAATAGAACATAATTCAGTCACTTTAGATACCTCGGGAATATTGCAGGTTAAGGGAGTCCACGGATGTAATTCCAAGTGAAGCATAAGACAAGGCTGGATACAAAATTGCAAATATTAAGCTTCGGGAAGTGTTAGCTATTATTATTGCTTAAATCAGACTGAGAAAGTTGTCTCTGACAGGTACATAATAGGGGCTCCTTAAATGCCCATTTCCCTTCTTTGAATTTAAGCATTAATTTTCCTGACTATCTATACATTGCATTTAATGCTCCAGCAACACCAAACCACTTTTTGTCCCCATGATATACCCTATGCTGCTTTCTCCTTCCATGCCTTTGCTCATGATTTTCTGTTCCCGTCAGTACCTCTGATGCTCCCTTATCTGGAGGTGAATCCTGCCTGGTTATTAAGACCCAGTGACAGCATAGCACTTGTCAACTTTTGCTTTCCTGACACTCACCATGCAATGTTGTAATGGGGTCTCTGAGATTCTGTGTCCACCCACAGACTATAATCGCTCTGAGGTCAGAAATAGAGTCTTCCACTCTTGCAACTCCAGGGACTGCTACTGGACTAGTCTATAGTAGTTTCTCATCTATAACTTTTCTTAAAAAAATTATTTACAATGTTTTAATTTTTATGATCACACCCATGGCACATGGAAGTGTTGGGCCAGGGATTGAATCTGAGCCACAGCTGCGACCTACACCGAAGTTGTAGCAACACCACATCTTTTAACCCACTTTGCTGGACTCGGGGGTCAAACCCACACCTCTGCAGTGACCTGAGCCCCTGCAGTCTGATTCTTAACCTGCTGCACCACAGCGGGAGCTTATAGAATAGATGCATGAATCTGACTTCATGCAGGCTGGCCATGTGCTCTTTCAGTCTTGCTAATTTCATCTGTATCTTTCCCTCAGTTAATTTTTCAGCCTAGATTACTCTACTCTTCCTTGTCTCTCCTGTTCATTTCAAACCCAACCCTTCCTTAGAAAGTCAGTCCATAGTCTGTTTCTCTATGAAGACAGGCCTGTGAGACAAGCAGGTAGTAATTAAAAGCTTGTGTTCCCTGTTCTTGCCAAGTCGCCTTAGACAAAGCTGCTCAGCCTTCTCTCTCTCTCCTTAGTTTTCCTCTGTGGGGAAAGTAAGGAAGAAATGAAAGGGAAAGATAATTTTTAGAAAGGAAACGGTGTACCTATATCACCTAAGGAGAACAAATATGTAACAGTGCAGTGTCCGACACAGAGTTTGTATTTGAGCAACAACTGAAATTCACTGCTGAAATGGTTAATCTGCCGTTGTTTCCCACAGCATGTCCAGGACCGTTCTTTCCCCTAAGCTCCCTGTGCATATCCCTGCATAGCTCGTGATGACCTCAGATTGAACATGTCCAAAACTGCACTCATCAGCGTTATTCCAAACCAACTTTTCCCAGTGAGCTCATGCTGTAATCATTTTCCCTGCTGCTCAGACTTGACAACTAAGGTATCTTAACACTCTCCCTCTCTATTGGTTGCAGATAATAGTGACATAACAGGACCAGGCATCTACGGGAAGAGTCTGCCCCAGGGAGGAGAAGTATGTTATCATTGAGCTCATCTAGAATCACTGGGCACTTGGTGGTTATAAAAAGTAGGCTAACTTTAGTTCTCTTGTGGCCTAGTGGGTTAAGGCTCCAGCATTGTCACTGCAGTGCCTCAGGTCATTGCTGTGATGTGGGTTCGATCCCCTGGCGCATGAACTTCCACATGCTGCAGGCCAAAAAAAGAAAAAAACAAAAGCAAAACCCAAAAGTAGGCTAACTTTTTGTTAAGTGTATAATTGAATTTTAAATTATTTGCAAATTAGCATTCCTCCTTATGCCCTGTACCTGGTGCCGACTGCTCCTACCTCTCTACCCGTGAGAAGTGTGCTGTTCTTAGGGAAGATCTGAGAGCTCACAGACTGTCTGTGATGGCCATAAGGTTATAGCTAACCTGGTCTTTCAAGAACAACACCCACCACGATCTGATGTGTGAGGGGATGGTACTGCCACAACTCCAGTAGAGAGCTCTTCTGCTGCAGTCAGAAAGTAAGCAAGGTCACCTACTTCCTCTGATCCCAAAGCCTCTCTGCTTCATGTCAGGGATGCTCCAGTGTCAGAGGAACCAGTGTCCTGAGCCCAGTCTGCATCCCCAAGGAGCTCACTTCCAAATCAAAGACCTATGGAGCTCATTAAACCAGGACAACCTAAGTCTCACGGCTGTAGCCAAGTAGCACATGAAGCCGTGGAATCTCACACACACACACACACACACACACACACACACACACACACACTTTGCATGCCTCTGTGTTAACCAAAGCTGCTACATGTTGGAACTGTGTCCCCTTACTGCACAGTGCCCTGGAACTGCATGGAAATGTGCAAATTGAGGACATGCCCCCTCTACGTGAGCTTCCATCAACACACAGTAGCCTGCTGAGGTGAGAGGTAGCTGCACGAATATGTTCTCTGGGACCATTTACAAGACTGGTGCCACTGAAACACAGGGCAGTGGTTCATGAGATTTAAACATATACCAAAGATGGGTTTCTACCACATCCTCCCAACATTTTTTGCAGTTATGTCACACTCTGTCAATTTTACCTCTTTTCTGTTCTTCTCCTAACACCTCAGGTCGAGCCTTCATCACCTCTTGCTGACCACTGCTGTGCCTCTCTGTCTTGGTCCCTGCATCTCTGCTTCCAGAGTAAATTTCCTAACACGCGACTGTGATTATGTCCTACTCTCAATGAAGTGACTATGCATCCTTCGTGCGATCTGTGTCCCAGACTTTTGGTGACACCTTATTAGTTTAAATAGATCTCCCTTAATTCAAGAAAGGAGTGGTGTTTATTGTAAGGATTATTGAGGAGCTTCCTGAATAAAAAGAATGAATGAAAATTCAAGCATCAAAAGGTAGAAATTAGTGTGATCCAAGGATCCCAACGGTCTAGAAAAAGAAGCTAGGTGGTCTTTGAGTCCACGTCTAGCTCTGGACTAGTTTAATGCTTTTTCTCTTCACCCTTTAATCTGTCTTATTAAAGATTGTCTTTTTCCTCAGGACAGGTGGACCTGGTCCCCAGAAGCACTTGGAACATAGATCTTTGGTTATAATTGCAATATCCATTAAAATGATAATATCAAATTCTTATAGCACCATTTAAATACTTGTCACTGTTTTAAGTTGTTTACCCATGTTTATTCATTTAATGCTTACCAGATTTTAGAAGATAGATAATATTATCCTCACGTTACTCTAGGGAAACTGAGGCATATGGAGGTTAAATGGATTTCTCAAGTCGCGAACAACTGGGCTCTTGTATTCCAGACCACCATTGCTTGTTCCAAACCACCTCACTGTGCTGCTTCTCAAGGGCATTCATTGGCCAGATTTAGAAGTCCTGCCTTCTAACCCAGTCATAGGCATAGTGAGTACTATTACTGAGAAGTGGTTGGCTCTCGTTAGAATACATGTGGGACACGTATGAATATACACTTCCTGAAAGAGGAAATTCTTCCTGAAAGAAAAGAAAGGTCCTGAACAAACACATTGTAAGTTCCATACATCAAATGTGTTAGACAAGTCCCTAAACGCTCTTCCATCTCTAGTCCACCCATTCTCCTCACTGCCCCTTTTAATGGCCTTCTCGTCCATCTAACCCTCTGATCCTGCCCCAGAACAAGATCCTCATCTTTCTGGAATGCCACCCTCACACCTTTCTGCCTGTGAGGTCCCTTTCCTCTTCTTCTTCGATAGCCACATTTCACTGGCTCTTCACCACTAAGTCTCCTATGGCTTCATGAGTGGACTGAGCAAGGTTGGTACCATGTTCTTTTTGCATCTTGCACGTCTAATCCCAAGGCATTGTTGTTCCCAGTTCTTCCACTGGACTGTGTCCCCCTGCCCAGAATTGCTCATCCCTGAACCTCCAACTGTGTGACCACATCAGACGGTTAAATAAAGAGATGAAAAAAGAAGTCAAATTGTATAGTACCTGTTCAGTAAAGTCCATTTTATTTTATTTTATTTGTTTATTTATTTTTTATCTTTTTGCCTTTTTCTAGGGCTGCTTCCGCAGCACATGGAGATTCTCAGGCTAGGGGTCGAATCGGAGCTGTAGCTGCCAACCTACGCCACAGCCACAGCAACGCAGGATCCGAGCCACGTCTGCAACCTACACCACAGCTCACGGCAACACCGGATCCTCAACCCACTGATCAAGGCCAAAGATCGAACCCACAACCCCATGGTTCCCAGTCGGATCCGTTAACCACTGCGCCACGACAGGAACTCCAAAGTCCATTTTAATCATTGGTTTATTCTTTACATGTCAGGGATGCTGGAAAGGTATCCATTATGCATATTCTCAATTCTGTACCACTGTGCAAACTTTAAATTAGCTTTATTGAACCTTCTCTGTAATCAGCAATTTATAGATGGGAAAAAAATGAAACTCAGTGAAACTAAGAAAGTTTCCGTGGATATACCCTTGTGAGTCATAGATATACAATTGAATTCAGGTCTAGACTCCAAGAGATGATTTCATTATATGATACTGCGTTTTACACTAGAAAAGCCATGTCTCCTTTAAAGAAAAGTGACATTTATGAACTGAAAATCTCCCAAACACTTTAAGCATATCCAACAGAGATAAAATATGACCATCTATTTTAGCCACTGTATTGATTAACCAATTGATAATCAAGAAACCACACAGCAAACCCATTAACGTGGACATAAAAGCACAAAGGAGGGCCTGGTGTTTCCAGAAATGTTGCTATTGATTAAGTCATAGTCAGTCTGGCCTCCGAAATGCGTGAACGTTATGTGTGAATATGGAGCCACCATGCTCCGAACAGTAATGCTGTCAGAGCACTCAAAACCCCAGGTGCGATTACAACGCTGACACCCTCGGCCGCCAGGGCTCTTTGGTGCAGAAAGAGTCGTTCGGTTCCTGGGGTTTGTTCTTCTAGTTTTCACTTAATCAGTCTGCCTTCTTGTAGTTTCAAATAAGCTCTCATCTCTCTTTTTGTTTCTTCCATTGTGTGTCTTCAGTAGAGGAACTCACCCCACAAGGAATACGCTGCTAAATGAACCTGCTGTTAACAATACCAAGTCCGGGATGGGTCCTGTTTTACACTGGCTTTTATTTATTTATTTATTTATAGGCTACTGCAAGCACTTGCTGTGCTGCTAGAAGTAAGTAAGAGTCCAGGTGTAAAAGTACAAAAGCTCTACTCGTGAAAGTGCTGGAATAAGAACTTTTCAAACTGGAATAGGCAGGCAAGCATAACTAGTAAAATTCAAGGGGAAAAAAAAAAAAACTCCATGAGTCAACTGAAGCAAAAAAAACATCTGGTTGCACCAGCTTCCGCCCTTTAACAGAAAATCTTATTATGCTTCTTCCATCAACAAGACTTAAGATGCAGACGGAGGAGGAGCATCCCATGCTCAGAGATGAGGGTATAAAGGCAGAGCTGCAGCCATCCATCCCCACCTGGCCGATGCTGGGAGATGCTTATGGGAATCGGGAAATGAGGGGAGGTCATCTGATGGATTCAGGCATGGGGGAGGGGGGGAATACACCTGTTTCTCTGTGTATTTTCTGACAGCAGTGTGAGCACAGGAGTTCAGCTGAGTGAAACTGGAGGCTGGCAAGTGATATTGGCAGGGTTAGTTGAAAACAATATAAAATATCCGGCAAATTTAAGAAGGAAAGGTACTTATTAAAGGAAACTAAAGTATCTAACATATTTCTGGAAGGTTCAGAGTCTCTGCAGTCAGGAACAAAGATTTCCTTACCTGCCCCCAGACTTCCATTCTGACTCACCCACCACCATCCCAGTTGTAAAGCTGAGAGTCTCCTGTCCTGGGACACCCCTCCATCGCAGGCTATCGTACCAACTCCACCCTGCTGTCACAGTGGAACTGAGCCGGTGAAGATACCACTGTCAGTGAGCATAGAAACTATGGGTTGCGCATCTCTGATGTGGGAGTAACATCTGCTCCTAGAGCCTGGATAACCATTCTTCCCAGACCCAGTTGGTTGAGTCCCCTGCAGCTATGTCATCACCACAGTGTTGAAGGGTCCCTGCTTTCCACTCTCCCTAGCCCTTGGTCAACAAGGTCTACCTCCATACTAGGTCCCGTGATGGCTTACTGGAGTTTTCTGTTTAAGAGGGCTCTCTAAACACAAAGGAGGATCAAATGTTGCATTTCCCTAAAACAAGGACAGCTCTCAACTCTGGTAGCTCTTGAAGGGGCTCAGACAGAGATGGTGAAAAGCTGAACTAAGGCTTGGAAAGCATATCAATTAATAGAGAAACATTTAGAAAGAAAATTGTAAGGTCAACTCGGTATGTGTAGCTAATGACAAAGAACTAATTGTTATCCCAGGATTTCTAGATGCGGTAACTTAATGCCTTTTGTTGCAGTCAACTAAAATTAAGACTTCAGGAGAAACAGAGTGTATATATAGAGAGAAATAATGAATGTAGGTATATATAGAGAGAAGTAATGAATTTAGGTTCCACTGAGTTTGAGGTGACTCTGGGACATGCAGGTGGAAAGACCCATTCTGCCAAAGCTGGCAGAAGTGAGCCAGTTCCTAAGAGAGGAAACTGTCCTTAAGGACAGTGTGTAATGTGGACAAGATAGTATTTATACCCAAATCTGATTCCAGGTCCTTGCTCTTTCCAGTACTTCTTACTGCTAAGGTGATTTATATATGTGTGTGTTCTATGGCTTAAATGTACCTTTTCTGGCTTCAGAAGAGGAGAAGGGAAGATAACAAATAGTTAATAATTGTCTTGGAAGAAGTGACACTACGTAGTAACCATCTAGAATGAATTAAAGTGAAATATTATTTTACAAATGATGAAAGTGCGTTTCCGAGAGATGAATTTGCTTGACATTATACAGCTGGTAAACTGAATTCAGTGAGCTTTTCTTTCACTTTCTTGTCAAGTGTGAAGAGCTTATGGCTTATCGTGGTAGTTCTAGGAATGTGGACCCAGGACCAGCAGCATCAGCATTGCCCGAAATCTTCTTAGACATGCAAATTACCTGGCCCCACCCACATTCTATTGGATCCCAAACTCTGCGGGTGGGGCCCCCAAATCACCTCTCTGGGGGATTCCAGTACTGCTCAAGTTTGAGAACTACTTGGTTATTGTATCGTTCCAGATATGAGAAGGAGAACTTTAAAAACTTTTTTCCATTTTTGGATGAGATAAATAATTTAAGTGAGATACCATTTATAAAGTCCTTAGCAGCTGTGTGCCAGGTATGTATTAGATTCTCAATGACTCTAATTGAAATATGATGAACCTAATAATTCAAATAGCAGAACAAACTTCACCAAAGACATTTTAATATCCTAAAAGCAAAAAAAGCTTTAGTTGGAATTTATAATGAATTTATATACTTTACATATTTTGACTCTCGATTTGTTTTTTTAATAAAACTTTCATGGCTTCAAATAATTTAGAAATGTTGCATACCTCAAATTATTTTTTTAAGGTTTTTTTTTTTTTTTTTTATCAAGTCTGCTAACAACAGAAGTTAGGAAGTTAAAACTGGGCTGTCTGAAGGTGATTTGAGGCAATGAGATATATTTATTCCTCTCTCTGTTAGTGTTCTGATCCCAGCACACACTCATTTCTCTTAAAATTAGAAGTTAAGCTCTCAGAAGTAGCACGTTTCTTGTTAGTGAAGATAGTTTTTAAAAAGGCGTAATGGTCATTGCATGCTAGTAATCCAGAGGGGATGTACGAATTGAATATAAGAAAGTGCCAAAAAAAAAAAAAGGCAACAGCAACAACAATAACAACAAAAGACAAAAAAAAAAAAAGTGCCACATCCCTTCTTGGCTCGCCTCCGGACTTGAGGTTCCAGTTTTCAGTGAAGCATGTGTTAGAACCTCAGGGACACTGCTCAGTCACATCTCCCACGTTCACAGCTGAGTTCTGCTTCTGTCTATGTGGGAAGCCCTTGGGCGATAACTTAGTGTCTCTACTCCTCAGTCTTTCTTTATGAAATAAAATGCTTAGGCAGCAAGACAGCAAAGATTCCTGCCCACACTGGCGGGAGTCTGGAAAAGATTTACCAACTTGCAAAGAAATATTAGATGAGGAGAGGGAGCGAAGCCATTGACTAGTGTGTTGCACTTTCCGAAAGAGTGTAAGTTGTTCCCCTGGAGATACAGACGTTATTCATTACACTGTGGATAAATTCGGAAATGTAGTTTACCCTGATTTAGCATTATGCTTAATTGTTTTGAAGACTAATGTGATGCAGTCGTCCCTGCGTGCTGCTTTGTTGTTATATTTAAAAATAAATGCTGCACTGATTTGCTGTGAAGTTTCTCTACAGGAAGAACTTCAAGTTTGTAGCCTCAAGACTCAGAAATGAAAGCATCACCACACTAGGGGATCCAATTATAAGAGCTATGGTTTCTGTTCTGGTTTTTTGTTTTTTGGGGTTGTTTTGTTTTGTTTTTTCTTCTGGCACATACTTTGGGCCAGCCAAGTGCTAAAAGTCAGAAAGCTAATGTATTTTTTCTAATCCTCAGAAAAACTGTAGAGAATTTAACAGTCCATATTGCACAGTAAGACACCTATCTCCAGGCAGAGGCGTGAGTTGCTGTGTGTGCCCTGGGAAATAAAACGTGGAGTTTGGATCCAAAATCATTTCCACTTGACTCTTTCCCCAAGAAAAACAAACAAGCAAGCAGACTTAATTGAGCATGTACTCTTTGTTCAACACCAAGTCTTTTATATTTCTTTAGCTCATTAGCTGCAGCACCTCTCTGTAGGTCTATTGTTAGCCCCATTCTACTTCCTAGGAAGCAATTTGCTCAAGGTCACAGACGTTGATCTGAGGGACGTGACTCTGCACCTAAGGGCTGGAGTCCCAAGCCCACGCCCCTAACGCGGTGCAGATCAGATACCGAAAATGAAGAAAGAGCACTGGTAAACTAACAACTGACATCACCATGAAAATCAACCTGCCTTCATCTGGCTAAGCAAGGATAAAAATGGTTCTGTAACTCTTCTCACATATCATGACAATTTGCAATGTTAAGTAGTAATAAATCTTGGGAGTAAATCCTCATTATATCCTAACAAAAATTTCTCAGAAGTGCTCTTAGGGTTGGCTGCCAGTCTCTTAGCTGATATCAGGTAACCCTTCTCCCAGGCACACAGCTTATGCTTCAGATAAGAAAAGCACTTGAGGAGAGATGTCTTGCCTCTGTGCTATTTCTCTTCTGAGCCCATCTGTTGAGAAACACTGAACACCATTCCACCTCGTTTTGAACAACAGTGGTCAAATACCATTAGGGAAAACTAAAAACCACCGACTCCCCCTTTTTTAATGGAAATAAATAAATTAGATAAAATTTGGGTTTTTCATTTAAAAGTGTATCTTTTGAGGAGTTCTCATCGTGGCCCAGCAGAAATGAATCCGACTAGAAACCATGAGGCTGCGGGTTCAATCCCTGGCCTCGCTCAGTGGGTTAAGGATCCGGCGTTGCCATGAGCTGTGGTGTAGATTGCAGATGTGGCTCGGATCTGGCATTGCTGTGGCTGTGGCTGTGGCGTAGGCCAGCGGCCACAGCTCCGATTAGACCCCTAGCTTGGGAATCTCCATATGCTGCAGGTGCGGCCTTAAAAAGACAAAAAAAAAAAAAAATGTATCTTTCGAAGTTACTGTTGAGATTATTGGGATAATACAATTTTGGGTCTAAAAATTGGGGGTCTGTTCCTTCTGCACTGATGCAAGGAAAATGGCTAGATCAGCTATCCCCGGGTCACAAAACTAGTTAGGAGTTAGGCTAAGAAAGGGACACACATCTCTAAGTGTGAGCTTCTTGTTCCATTAGAATTGACCATACCACAGATTGGAGTATTACACTGCAGTGAAACGAAAAACACCACAGTTCAACTTCCAACTTCACTCTATAAGCATTTTACCTACAACATCGAACTATTAAACTGTTAGTTTTTCATTAAGATATGTGAATAATACACTCCTTATAAGTTTATGAAGATTAAATAGATCATGTTTGCAATATTTCTAGCATGACAAAAGAACTCCTAAACTTTATTTTATTTTGTCTTTTTAGGACCACGCCTAAGGCATATGGAGGTTCCCAGGTTAGGGGTTGTATTGGAGCTGCAGTGGCCGGCCTACACCACAGCCACAGCCACATGGGGTCTGAGCCATGTCTTCGACCTATTCCGCAGTTCACAGCAACGCTGGGTCCTTAACCCACTGAGCGAGGCCAGGGATCGAACCTGCTTCCTCATGGATACTGGTCAGATTTGTTTCTGTTGAGCAAGAATTCCAGAACTACTAAACTTCTTTGTTCTTCTTTCCATTTTTCCCTCTAGGCCACAAATAGTTACAAAGAGTAATATCTAGCCCAAATAGCAATCTGAGTCAACCATGGCACAGGCATGCAGCAAAAGCTGTTATTTTTAAATAGGAATGTCTCCTTGTATTTGAGGAAAAATCTGTGTAACTGGTGTCACAATGGAACGATGAAAGCAAAGCACACAGACATTGGGCAGACTAGATGTTAGAGAAGAGTAGACAATAGGGAGAAAAGAACTGTTAATATTTTCACTTTGTCAGGAAAGGTTCAGATACTCTATATGGCATAACTTTGTGCTCTTCCTCCAAATCAGACTCCACCTCCTTGTCTTATCCCACCCCAAGTCCCATTTTGACTCTTGCCCCATCACCACCATGATTCCCAATTTCGTGAGAGCTCCATTTGATCAGAGGTGGCCACGAGTAAGTGGCGCTTATACCAGCTGATGTAGGACAGAATTCTGACTCCTGAGATATCGACTGGGATTCTAACTCTTCCCAGCATTGCTAGACCTGAGTAAGGTGGCTTACCCAACGTCTCCTGTAGGAAGTAGGGGATAACCCACAGACATGCAGAGCAGTAACCCTGCATCCGAGGTTACAAAGGGATCTCGTAGACAGAAGGGGACTCAGAGATCGATCCTGCCCTCTGTCCTTCCCAAAGCCAGCTCCTCCTGTACTGGTCAGGATCTACTCGAGATACTGAAATCCCACCTGCAGTATTGACAAAAAAAAAAAAAATATATATATATATATACCATGAAGGTTTCTCAATTAGATAAAAGTAATTGTATTCCTCTGCTTGGGCTACAAGAGGAATTGTGTTCCTCTGCTTTGCCATCTCAAAATATCAGACTGGGTGAGTTAGACAACAGACGTTTACCGTCTCTAAGTTCTGGAGGTTGTAAGTCCAAGATGCAGTTTCTGGCTGATTTAGTTTCCAGTGAGAACGATCTTCCTGGCTTGCAGACAGCTGCCTTCGTGGTAAGTCCTCACTTGGAGCTTGCAGGGGGCAGGCTCCTGCACATCCTCTCCCCAAGGCCATAATCCTATCCCATCACCACCCCACTCTATGGCCTCATTTAATCCATGTTACTTCTCGACTCTAAATGCAGCCACCCTGTCTGTCTAGGACGGCCTGTTCTCAGACCCTAACGTGGAACCAGCTGGCAAAGGAGAGATACAGTTTGCAGAGTCTGGTCCCCCAAAGCACAAGCAGGGAAAAGCAGAGTAGCTTAGAAGCTGGGAGACAAGAAGTTAATTATTTGCAGAGTCTATCCTTTGGGATACGCAGCATCCATATGTACCCCTCTGCACAGCTTTGGACTTCCATACAAAAGCAGACCGGCTCTGCTTTTACCTGACAAGAGGCTGCTAGCCCCTGTCCCAGTGTCCGGGCTGGCCCATACTCCCCCAGGTCAGGAGACACACAGTCTTGGCAGTCATTGTGTTAATTGCTGACTATATTATTTACTGCTCAAATTAATCACAGTCCCATTAAATATTCTAGTACTAAGTTATACAGTGAAATTTATTCTTCAACAGACTTGAATAAAGGGAAAGAAAAATTAATGTGTAGAAATAATTATGTGCACAAAACTAAAGAGAAAACAGACAAATTGCCTAGGGCTCTCGTTTCTGCAGTGGGCACTAAGGTCATAGTTGACGTTTGTGACGTCCCTCTTTCTCCTCTTCAGTCCGCATTTCCACTGCCTTCAGCCAGGAACTCATCTCACTAATGCTCTTCACTGAGGGAATAACCCACGCCTTTCTTTCCGAAGGGCCTGAATATTTTATGGTCATCTTATTTTGCTCATGGCCATTTTCCACTAACTTCTGCTATTAGCAATGGAAATATTAACCATCCCAGAATATCCTCTGGTTTTCTGACACAGCTCTCCTTATCTCAATGTGTAGCCACTACCTAGTGTCCTCTTAATAATGCGGATCAATCATTCTAGTCAATATAGTAACTCCCTTCCTTATTTTTTAATTTAATTGGTTATTCTTCCTTTTGGTTCAATGGCATAAGGACCCCCAGGTGGTTAGAGGTCAGTCTCAGCTTTGCACTCATTGGCTTATTGGTGTTATTGGAAACATTTCCCCCTTTCAAGCTAAGGCCTCCAAACTAGCAGTGTTAAAAATTTTTTTTTTTTTTTAAATATTGCCAGGATTGAAATCAGAAATTCTGTGTGGGTTATTATGTATAATAATGACAAGAGCCACTCCAGTGCCTCCTTTTTCAGTCTCATCTATTTTAGCTATAAGAAAGAAAGCACCTTATAATATGAATCGGAATTGTTTTAAGGCATATATGGTACTCTGTGATAAACAAGATTTCAATTCTGTTAGAATGATGTCTCCAAACTGGTACTATAACTGATTCCTCAGTGAGCCAACCCTGTCTCTCCGTCATGCCAATACTTCAGAATGATGGGGTGTGTAATGAAACCACTTAATTTCATGGACATAAACATTGCTGGACTTCCTTTGTTGTGAAATGACTTTCTCCATTAGAAGTAATGCTATGCGGACTCTTATCACCATGAGTGAGGCATTCTTTCCATCCGCAGATGCTAGTGCTGAAGAGGCATTATGACCAGAAAGACAATGCTGCATTCAGAATGCGTGGCTGTTCCCAAAGAGGGAACACTCCAAGACATGTGAGTTCGTGCATGGCGGGAGGTAAAGATGGATTGTAGGAAAACTTAGCTCATGGAACCACACTGCAGGCCTGCATCTCTATGAGGCTGTCAGGATTCTTCTCTCTGTGTAATTGGTAACTCATAAAAGAGTTTAGACAAAATGACATCATCACATACTTATTTCAGAAAAAATCTCACTGGCTGTTCTATAAATAAAAATGGATGTGAGCACATAATAATTAAAACAGAAGCAGAAAAAGACGATTGCAGTCATATGAGTGAGCCTAATGGTACCTGTAACTAAGGGAGGCCTGAGGAACATGGAGGGCCAAGTACTTAAAATCCAGAGATTTTAGAAGATTAAATCAATAGAGCTTAGCAACTAATTGTGCATATAAAGTGTGAGGGAGGAGGGCCAGAGTAAAGGATGAATAATGGATAATGACAGGTGTCTAAATTTACTACTTAGAAGCTGTAAGGCAATGAGAATTATCAGAGAAGTTTCTGTGTTGGAGATGGCTATAACCTGGAGCTCTAAACGCCAAGTGTCATTGATTCTTTATTGGTTTTCCTGCAGCTGAGTGGTTCGTTGGTTCATTGCTAGCTCATTGTAAGCTCGCTAAGGATAAAAACATTACAGTAAACCCTTGGGACAAAGCTTCTCCTGAACAGTGGTCTTTGTTTTAAATTTTAAGTTAAACAGAGAATTCAGGAGTCAGGACTACAGAATAGAGAATTAGAGAAGGCTAAGTGGACTTTCTAGAGCTTGTGTACAGGTGATAGGACTCAAGAAAGTAGTGAGCTGTGATTGGCAAGGTGTAGAGTCAGGGGTTGGATCAGGACTAATCAGATTTCAATGCTTGTTATGCTCTTTTATCTGTATTAAACATCTTGTAAGTCAAAAAGGCTATTACAAGTTTGTAATACTAATATCATTAGCATGCTCAACACAGGAGTGCCCACATGTATTTCCAGGAATTGTAGGCATGTCGCAGAAAGGGAAAATGATAGATTTTACTTGCTCCTTCTTCTTCTATCTCTTTCATGGGCCATGATTTTTATAAATGGATAAAGCCTTTCTTTGTATAGCCCATCAGAAGTGGCCAAGTTAGTCAGCAAAGCTCATGCACTGAAGAGGCATCACTTACACAAGAATAAGTCACGGTTCAGAGCTGATTAATCAAATCTAATTAGGTGGCTCACTAATTGATCCCAGAGGCTATCACCATTTGACCTCTGGTAAAAGGGCTCAATATATTCAAACTCCTCTGGAGACAAATGAATAGAAATTCCTGTTGGATGAAACCACATAATTCAATTAACCTACTTAGTGACTTCAAGGGTTGGTAAAATCATTGAAGTGTATGTTGGGTTTCCGCAAGAGATTGAATTGGAATTTACCCTTTTCTAGTGTTTTGGTGAAGACTATCTGGATTGCAGCATCTTAGGTGCAGGCTTCAAGAAATGATAAAATATGGTTGGTCACTACTGCTTTGGAATCTATTCCTTATTTTCCTTCTTCCCTCCCTCTCCCCCCCCTTCCTTTCTTCTTTACTTCTTTTCTTTCTTCTTTCATATTCGAAATCCCACAAATCCAGATTCTTTGGTAATAGAACAAGTCTAGATTAATCCATCAAAGAAAAAAGTGGTTGGAATCCATAACCACCCAAACTTATAACATAAAAAGGTAAATTACAAATTGCCAAAGTATCTGACAGACACTGAATTACTTAATATATGAAAACCCCTTTGCCAATAAATGAGGAGTCATAAACATATGATAGAAAAACGACTAAAAGGTATGACTATTCCAGTCAAGAAGTAGTATGTGGAAATAAATAGCCAGTGTAAACATGGGAAACAGTCTTTGAAATCCTCATTAAAGAAACGCAGATGAAAGCATTAGTGAGGCCATACTGATGTCAAAGGGCTAACTCACTGGAAGCTTCTAACTCACTACCTTCTGGAAAGGTTGTGCTTCTACAGGGGCGTTGATAATACACAAAGTTAAGTGTGTGTGTCCATGAAAGGTATTTAATTTTTATTAGTTTAAAAGTATGGAAAAAGTACGTTAAAATGAGACTACAGGAGTTCCCGTCGTGGCGCAGTGGTTAATGAATCCGACTGGGAACCATGAGGTTGCGGGTTCGGTCCCTGCCCTTGCTCAGTGGGTTAACGATCCAGCGTTGCTGTGAGCTGTGGTGTAGGTTGCAGACACAGCTCGGATCTCGCGTTGCTATGGCTCTGGGAGCAGCCCAAGAAATAGCAAAAAGACAAAAAAAAAATGAGACTACAGAATACAATAGCATTTTGTTAATTAAAACAAAAACTCAGATGTGTAGGCTAAAAAGGTTCCAAAAAGCTAATAGTTGTTCTTTCTGAATGGTAGGAGTAGAGATCACTTTTACTTCTTCTGTTTGTTTATTTCAATTTACTACAATATTCTAAGTGGGTGCTACTTTAAGGATTAGAAAAGTTATCTATTTTATTAGAGCATTTAAAGAGAAAAGTCAATGGCAATGCTGACAAACATCTCCATGGAATTTTACCCTCTCTTCTCCCATCAGAATGTCTTATCTGAATCTCTAATTTTCCTCTTCCTTGACTGCCCAGTTTCCACTTGTCTCTGTACAAGGCCTTTGATTTTTTTCCCCCTCAGATACTTATAGATTTTTTAAAGTAAAGTTTCAATGTAACGATCACCCATGAAAAATCCTGGTCATTCCTACTCTTCTTTCCTTCTCCCCTGGGATTCAGTAAAATTGACTTGGTCTCTTGACCAAACAGTGAAGCATCCAACTAAACAACCTGAAGAAAAATATAGAAACTGAGTGCCAAGGAAGAAAAACAAATTTAATTTACTTTTCCGACTCTACAGAGAGATACTTTGCCCTGGTTCTCAGAGCAGAACTTGCATTAACAAGTAAAAGGTAACTGAGTAAGGTTCAGATTTAGTATAAACATTTTCCTCCATAAATCAGTTTCATTAAACTAGAATAAATTGCCTCAAGAAATTCAGATGCAACACATATTCCATGCCTACTCTACTGGGGATTTAGTTTGTAGTCCTATTTATTCCTTACAACCATCTGGTGAATTTGGGCCCTATCTGCAAGTATTAGCCCAGTCAGTGGTGCTCAGAATTGAGAAGTGATTCTTTAGGGTCACTGAATAAGTGGCATAGTCAGAATTTTGGGGGGTTCTGAAACCCTGCATCTTTCTCCTACTCCACAAGTAATTCCAAAATTACTTGTCAGTATCAGCACGGTAAAAGTGAAGCCTACAGAAAGCAGAAAAGAATAGATAACCTCAAACAGAATAAAAGTAAGGGGAAAAATAAAGGTTCAAGACTTTTACAGCAAAAGCAGTAAGAGTGGGAGTGATGGGATGGCTTCTCAGAAGAGAGGAGAAGAGTGACTCTTCAGGGCCCCCGCCCATGACACTACTGGGGCTGCCATAACAAGAACTACAAACTGGGTAGCTCCAACAGCAGCAGTTTGTTTTCTCACTGTTCTGGAAGCTGGAAATCTCAGATCAAGGTGTCAGTGGGGTTGGTGTCTTATAAGGTCTCTGTCTTTGTCTCGTAAATGTCCATCTTCTCACTGTGTCTTCATGTGGTCTTCCTTCTGTGTATGTCTGTGTCCAGACGGCCTCTTATAAGACAATGATCATCCGCTCTAATGACCACATTTTAACTTTAATGACGTTATCTCCAGATACAGTCCCATGCTGAGGTTCCAGCGGTTAAGGATTCAACAAGTGAATTTGAGGGGAACGCAGTTCAGCCAAGAGCATTCTCCTCCTGGTGGAAAAGGGCAACACTACCTCTAATATTTTTCTTTACCAAGGAAATTTTCTAAGACTTCATCCCCAACATTATAGTCAATGAGTCAGTCCCTCATTGGCATAAACATTTAATTATGTGCTGTCTTCTATATGGATTGTTTCACTCTGAATCAGTATTATTTGTTTTCAGTCTTATCAGAATTTCAGTTCCTTAAGGATAGATCCAGTGTGTTATCTTTATTACCTAGAGAAGTGCAAGTACACACACACAGTGCACAATGAATGGTTGTGAACTAAAGCAATAAAATAACTAATTCGTAGGAAAACAAATGAAAGTCTATGGAAAGGCTCCCAAGGAGTCACTAAGCCCCTCTCTGAATCAGACTCTCCCTGTGTGGAGACAGGCCTTAGAAAGCTAAGAATGGACCTCAGAATGAAGGATAACCATCGGTAGAAACTCAAAGTTGAAGAGATAGACCCTGTATGAGACACACAATTCAGGGACAAAAATAAACACTCACAGCCTAGTAGTATAGGTCATGGAAAATGGCTTGTTGAATCCATAGATGAATGAGACAATGAATTAATCGACAAAAGCAAAACAAAAACAAAAAACAGTGAAAGAGAGAAGAAACAGTCAGAGACATATAGGACAATTTCCAGGAAGGTAGCACCAAATCACATCCCCCTTCTGTGATCTGTTACTAAGTTCTCCCAAATAATTCTGATATATAGACCCTGAGTCCCCTAGATCTTCTTTGCAAGTGTGTTTACAAGGTGGATGGCTTAATTATCTGAAAGCCCGCCTTGCTCGTCCCCCTTCTTTTGCTCCTACAGACCAGCTCTGGCCGCCAGATTTCTGAAACGAGCACCTTGGAGGAGTTCCATGGCAATCTCCCTGGAGACAGAGGGAGGATTATTAATATACCTTTGGAAATAACAGCTCTCAGACACTGTAACTCACATTAATGTGCAATATCCCGGCCGCTCACTCTGTGGATGGGAATGCAATGTACTCATTCTGGTTTATTATAAAAGCATTAAAATGGGCTCTGTTGCTTAATCATGATGACACTTTCATCTGTTTGGGTGGGGGTTGAGTTGTTTTTTGTGGGATTTAATCATCCCCTTCTTGAATTTTACCTTCTGGAAATGAGTCTGAGACATGTGGGGCTGGATCTAAGCAATGCATGTCTTCAGCATATGTTTTTTTTTTTTTTTTTGCAAATTGGAGCCTCAATCAAAACTCCTTTCAGAATCATGGAACGTTATTTAATCAGTGTGCACCCACTTGGTGCTAGATAATGGGGGGGGGCATATGTGGACCTTGACAGTATAATCTCTCATCTAAGCCTCAAAACAACATTGTAAAGGGAAAGAAGATTTTAATGCATCCATTTAAAAAACAAGAAAACTGAGCTTCAGGAAGGTTTATACATCAGCTGACATCACTGAACCAGTTCCTGCCATCCTTCTCCTTCACTCTCTTGATTTCAAGTTCTCCATTAGGTGACTGGGGCCTACTGTGTATGCCAACTTTGGCTTTTTTTGTTTTTTTTTGTTTGTTTGTTTTCTGTTTCTGCTTATTAATGCTGATAGAGCATTTTTAAAATTCTTTTATATAATGATTTTTATTTATTGACATAGTAATTTTAAAATGAATAATAATTTTAAAGTAAAAGGCCAGGAAAAAGTTTAGGTGTGGGACTTAATTCTTTGGACATTGCCATTGAATTATAAAGATATCTTGAAGCATGTAACACTTCATAGATTCTCTAATATCTCACCTTACCCTCCTACCCCCTGTCCCCTACTCCCAGTTACTATGTCAACTTAGAAGTTAGATTTCAAAGTGCTTTACATTCTATTTGACCCTCAGGGCTTCTTGAAGTCGACAAGATGGACAAACCCTCCCTGTATGATTTAGTTGAAGAGCTGAGACTCAGTGAATTTCAAGCAATTATTCATGGACACAGGGAGAGAGGTTCAATTTAGTAGTGAATGCCCCTTTTCAGATTTAATAATCAGAAAATATTATTCAAATTGCCTACATATAACAGGCAATGCTCCAATCCAGGGGTGAAAATTCTAAATGCATGCCTGTATTAAAGAACCTTCTGATTTCAAACTCTTATGTAACCACTGATACCTGGTATCAACAAAATCTTCTCAAAATTTTTTTTTAGCTTTTTATTATTTATTTTTTTTCCTACTGTACAGCAAGGGGATCAAGTTATCCTTACATGTATACATTTCTCCCCCCACCCTTTGTTCTGTTGCAATATGAGCATCTAGACATAGACATAGTTCTCAATGCTACTCACAGGATCTCCTTGTAAATCTATTCTAAGTTGTGTCTGATAAGCCCAAGCTCCCCATCCCTCCCACTCCCTCCCTCTCCCATCCCAGCAGCCACGAGTCTTTTCTCCAAGTCCATGATTTTCTTTTCTGTGGAAAATCTCCTCAAATTTTTGTGTAATTGATCATTTAAAACACTGCCAATATTTTCCTAATGGAATAGAAATTCATGTGTGTATATAATTTTAGGTATTCAGCAAATGTTCAACTTCAACATCTTGGGTGATAGTTGCTGAACTGGGCCCGGAGGTCTTGTGACAGTTGGGTCCGTGCTGTTAAAGTCCTTCCAGCCGAGGGGTGGGCTCTCAAGGATGAAATGTGTCATGGAGAGAGGTATCTTTGCACAGATTTTGATAAGTGTTGTGAAGAAAAAGAACAGGAATCTATAGGAAAGTATAATGTACAGAAGATGGAGAATGGTTAGGGAAAAAAAAATCTCTTTTAGGAGATCTCATCTAAACTAAGACTTGAAAGGTCAGTAAGAATTCCCTAGTTAATTACATAATTGTATCATGGAGTCAGAAAATGCTCTTGGGACCCATGAAATACATGAATTTAAATCTGCCTCTGTTAACTTAAATGCCTCCTTAGTTTAGTTGAGATTCATATGAATTGACTGATTGTTAAAATAATACTGATCCTGCCTCTCTCTGTGCCTTGGTTTCCTCACGAGGTGAAATGGGAGTAGCTGATTCTTTTTTCTTTTCTTTTCTTTCTTTTTTTTTTTTTTTTTTGGTCTTTTGTCTTTCTAGGACCTCACCCCCAGCATATGGAGGTTCCCAAGCAAGGGGTCCAGTTGGAGCTGTTGCTGCCGGCCTACACCACAGCCACAGCAATGCAGGATCTGAGCCACGCCTGTGACCTACGCCACAGCTCACAGCAACGCTGGATCCCTAACCCACTGAGCAAGGCCAGGGATCGAACCAGCAACCTCATGGTTCCTAGTAGGATTTGTTAACCACTGCGCCGCCAAGGGAACTCCTGATTCTTCTCTTTCGAGTGAGGATTATGGGAGTTAATACATCCCAAGCACTTAGAACTCTATCAAGGTTATTTTAAGCTCACTAAATGTTAGTAGTTATCACTGTTGTTATCTTTATTAATGAATATAAATCTTCTGCCACATTTCTCTTATACATTTATTGTTTGCACTGAGAATAAAGACATAACTTTTCCAGATGAGTGAGACAAAGTCAATGAATTAACTTATACATATGATGCTCAGTTGGACCATGTCTCTTCTGCTGGTGTGGTCTGATTTCTCTCTCTCATGCCAAGAGTCAAAGCAAGCATTACACGGGGAGTGGAAAGAGGACTTGGTGAGTCATTTCGAGCAAGTCAGAGTGCATCCGTAGTGAAGAGTTTCAGAGTACCTCGGGCGAATGGCAACAGGACTGGGTCCAGGAAAGAATGGCAGATTGAGCAGTCCAGTCCATCCTCAGGGGTTTGCAAAGTCACATGCATGTGCAGCAGGCTAGACAGTCAAGAAGTGAAGCTACTTGGAAATCGGAGAGTTATTAGAACAAAAATTAAAAACGGAAATAGCTCTAAAGTGATTTTCAAGGTTTGAGTCAACAACACCCATTTGCCATGTGTGAGTCTAATGTAAAGAGCTCCACAAGAAGTCAGGTGACAAAACATTTGTAAGGTGGATGTCAGAGAGTGTTTTGCCTATGTTTTCTTCCAGGAGTTTGATGGTATCTTGTCTTATATCTAAGTCTTTAAGCCATTTTGAGTGTATTTTCGTGCATGGGGTGAGGGTGTGTTCTAGTTTCATTGCTTTGCATGCAGCTGTCCAGGTTTCCCAGCAATGCTTGCTGAATAGACTTTCTTTTTCCCATTTGACGTTCTTGCCTCCCTTGTCAAAGATTAATTGACCCTAGGTGTCTGGGTTTATTTCTGGGTTCTCTATTCTGTTCCATTGGTCTGTATGTCTGTTTTGGTCCCAGTACCACACTGTCTTGATGACTGTGGCTTTGTAATAGTGCCTGAGGTCTGGGAGAGTTATGCCTCCTGCTTGTTTTTTTTTTCCTCAGAATTGCTTTGGCTATTCTGAATCTTTTGTGGTTCCGTATACTACTCAGCCATAAAAACAAAATAATGCCATTTACAGCAACACAAATGGAACTAGAGACTCTGATCCTAAGTGAAGTGAAAGACAAATACCATATTATATCACTTACATCTGGAATCTAATGTAGGGCACAAAATAACCTTTCCACAGAAAAGAAAATCATGGACTTGGAGAATAGACTTGTGGTTGCCAAGGTGGAGGGGGAGGGAGTGGGGTGGATGGGGAGCTTGGGATTAATAGATGCAAACTATTGCCTTTGGAATGGATTAGCAGTGAGATCCTGCTGTGTAGCACTGGGAACTATGTCTAGTCACTTATGATGGAGCATGAGAATGTGAGGAAAAAAGAATGTATACATATACGTGTAACTGGGTCACCATGCTGTCCAGTAGAAAAAAAATTGTACTGGGGAAATAACAATTTTTAAAAAATGAAAAAAATTAAAAAAATAACTCAAGCGATGATCATGGGGAATAAATAGATAGACAAAGGGCAAAGGATGGATTGGAGAAATCATTTTAGGGGTATATTATAGCACAAACCAAACCCAAGAATGTGAACAAAAGATAGCAGTCAGAGAACCCCACGTAGCATGGAATTCCTGGAGTATGTGGTACACAGAGAGGAAGCAGACAGAGATGAGGCTAAAGAAGCAGACGGGGGCTAGATACTGAGGTCCCTATATGTGATGCTAAGGATCCTACTAGGTCCAGCTGTGAAAACACCCTCTTGAGGATTCAAGGGTCAGTTTTCTCTCAGAGTGACTCCAAGCTCCTCATTCAGATGGACAGGAAGAGTTGAAGATGGTAGAACTGTAGTTTTCCCCGTCTCCTAGGAGACAGCTACAGGGACAGCTAACAAAAACTGTACTATTGCCGAAATATCACAATGTGAACACACAAATGCACGCATGCACGTGCATGCACATGCACCCCCATCCGGCCGATTAACCATAAAATGATAACTCTAACAATGGCCAAGGAACAGAGGGAATTAGTTAATTAGAATACATTTCACAAGATGTTCCAGGTTTTAGGCTTCACATTTGCATCTTTCAAAGGTGTAATTATGTCAGATAATATACCCAGTGCCAGAATTTTTACATAAACACTTGTGGTCTAGTTCAGAGTTATCTCTACTGCATGGAACAGCTGTTGGGAGAAAAAATATGAGCTATTAAAAGCAGTTTGAATTAGATGCGGTTTACTTGCTTAAAATATACAATGCCTAGTCACTTATCAAGCAGAGGAGTGAGTTACTATTTATTTATTATGCAAAATGTGTGCCTGGATAAGGTATACAAATTAAGTGGCTTGCAGAAGAGTGTGTCACCAGTGCTGCAAGAAGCTTAATAGCAAGTCGCTTTCAATATGCATTGCAGTCCCAGGTAAAGTCTTTATTCACAGGCCCACAAATGAGAAACAAATATTGGAGGCCCCAGACCAGAGAATGAAGCAATGGGAATGTCCTCCCTTCTCCCACAATGGTCTTTTAATTTTACTTGGTGATCATAAGCACGGTTGCCCTGCTTTCACCGAAGCAGTCTTTAGAAGATAATGTAAAAGGTATTTTTACACCCGTTCAATTACGGTTCAAGCGGGGTAACAGAAGTAGTATGTGTATTATGGAATAAGAACTTTATACCAGGAAGTAGATCTTACACAGTTGTAGGAGACACTGGGGAATGAATGTTCTGGAGAGAATCAGAGAGTGGCCTCAGTCAGTTCTTGGGAGAACGAACCACACTTCCCAGGAAGATGGGCACCTGCAGCCGCAGGAGTGCAGCCACGAAGGGCAGGTGTAGAAGTTGGTCGGTGGTCAGTGGTTGTCATGGCTCTTCTGTGGCGTGACAGCTGAGCATGTGATGGGCTTGGCATTGCTGTGGACCAGCACAGTGGAGTTGAGGGTGGATTGCTGGATGGAGGCTGGGGAAGGTAAGGATATTCGCCACTCACTTGTTCTAAGAAAAAAAAAAAATCATAATTTTCAAGTATTTTTTTAATTAATAGAATTTATTTTTTAAAGCAGTTTTAAGTTTACCCAAAAAAATGAGCAGAAAATACAGAAAGTTTCCATATACTCCCTCTTTCCCACCCCACACTTCCCCTGCTTTAAATATCTTGCTTAATGTGGTACATGTACTAAATTGATAAACTTATATTGAGTATTATTATTAACTAAAATCTGTGTCTACATCAGAGCTCACTCCTTGTGCTGTGTGGTTCATGGATTTTGACAGCTGCATAATGCAATGTACCCGATATTATGGTATCATACAATTTAGCTTCACCACCCAAAATCGTCTCTGCTCTGTCTATCCATGTCTCCCTGCCCTCTGCCCTGGCAACCACTGATCCTTTCACCGTTTCCGTAGTTTTTCCTTTTCCAAAAATACAGCCTTTTCAAGCTGGCTTCTTTCATCTAGCAATATGCATTAGTCTTTCCTTCACGTCTTTCCATAGCTTGAGAGCTCATTTCTTTTTATGGCCGTGTAATAGCCCACTGTATGGATGCACCACCATTTGTTTATCCATACAGCTACAGAAAAGCATCTTGGTTGCTTACAAGTTTTGGCAGTTATGAATACCACCTTCCCATTTTAAAGGCTAATACATCACTTCTACCACCCAAATCTCACACACTTTTTTTTGTATGGCCAGTACTAATTCTGATTGATATAGGAAAGGGAATTTGGGAAAAGTTAGTTATAGGTTAGCCAAGTTAACACAGTACAACCCCCCCACAATCTAGTCTTGTTAACTTGCTATCCATATATACCTGTTAAGCTAGTTAACTCCCAAATAAAGATACTAGTAAACTTGTGCTTTCATCTAACAGAGGCGACTTTCCCTCTGGGCTATTTATATCCCTATAAATAAAAACATGCTAATCCTCTCCATTAAAGAAAATATCAAGTCTCACATTAGTTTATTCATTGTGGGGTACTATTAATTCCTTTTCAAGCTGTGTCACATTACCTGTTAGATCTCATTTAATGTAAATATTGAGATATAATGTTAACCACTAGTAACACATCTATAATTAGCAGATGGGAAAGTGAGAATTTAATATATTCACAAGTGTATCCATGTTAAAATCAAGAAGTAGTACTGGTAACCAGTGTATTGCATATTCCTGTAACTGGTCACATGTTTATAACTTATAATCTCCTTGTGTCTCTACTATTCATATTTCCTTTGGTCTCATCAAACACATTAAATATCCGTGGTTCCTTAACTAGTGGTTCCAAATCTTAGTTTCTAAAGATACTAGGCTATTAGCAATCCTGTGTGTATTGGCTCATGTAGAGTTCCGTTAACTTTTATCATGAGAGATGAAAGTATTAAGAGGCATCCAAGGAGACTGCCTGCATTCCAGAAATAATCTTCTCTATCATTATTGTATAGAGCCACCCAACTCTCCTTTATCCTTATTTTGTATAGTTAGGGCCAATCACCCCAGCCAGGACAATAATTCCATTTTTTGGCTTTGCTCTCTTGCCTGAGGAGTACAAAATGAGCAAATGACACCCTCATTTTCCACAATAGACTATTGCTGTGTTCCCGATGAGAGCATTCCTTTTTTTAGTAACAAAGATCTTCAAACCAGCAGATTCCAAGGCTGTGGAGGTAAAAATCACTAATGAATCTTTAGTATCAATAGTGAGAGGATCTACTCCTATTTCCTCTTTTTGATTTTAGACCCACGGGTCCTGGCTAGGGGAGCTATAGCTCCATATACTGCTGGTCGATTTGGGAATATATACATCCTAAGGATATTACGTCAGCCTGTAAGTTATTGCCTCTCAGCTGGCAATGTAATTGAGCCTCCAGAAAGGCCATTCAATTTGTTCTCAGGCCCTCTGCTTGCAGGTGATGGGGAGCATCAAAAGACAAGTGAATTACACGAGCAAAAGGCCATTGTTGCACTTTATATTCTATAAAATGAGTTCCTTGCCCATAAAGAGTCCTATGTGGGATACAATGATAATAAATAGAGAATTCTGTATGTCCAAAGAAGGTAGATTGACATAGAATTTTGGGCAGAGTCAGTGCCCAGAGTATGTAGTAGAATAAACTATCACTGCCCATAATAGGTATGGTCAGATATAATCAACCTAGCCTGAGGTGACCCACCGACCCTTCTGGGGCATGATGTTGGTCTGTGGCATTGGCAGGTTGGCCACTCAGTAGCAGCTGGTGTCGGATCGGCCTTGGCAAGAGGCAGCTGTGTGACTGAGCCCATGAATGTCTTCTAGTGCTGTCGTCATTTCCATTTTGACCATAAGCTCATTGTGCAAGGACATATGTGCCTGGGAAAAGAGGTTGATTCATATCCACAAGATGGATTAATTTGTCCAGTAATGATTATTTTTTTCTGAGATTTTTCTTTGGTAAATATATGTATATTTCTTCATTTTGTTTACATTTTAAAATGTATGTCTATATATGTGTTATCCCTACATCTCCACATAAACCAATTTTCCAATTTTATTCTTTCCAAGTCATTGACATTAAGCCAAACCACTAGCCACTATGAATCAGTATACCCATACTTCTGGCCGCCTCTCTGAAGAGGAAAATTAGAAACCTGTTCACTAGACCTAGAGCTGTCTAGCTTATCCTTAGAAACAGGTTCAGCAGACCTAGAGCTGTTTAATTTATCCCAAATATTAAAACTTTAGTAGGATGCCCACTACTTTTTGTCTAGGGACACGAAGATCAATTAGTCAATACCAAAGACCTCTGCTGGTCAAACCACTGGTAATCACCATGTCATGTGAGCCCTTTGGCCCATTATGGTAGCTGTTTCCACTCTTCTCTTGCTCTTAGAGGATGCCATTTTGCCCCTGAAGAATATTATCATCTCCATTGAATTCAGGGTGCCCAGGTTGAAGGTGGCACTTCCTACTAGCTTGCTGAGAACAACTGCAGCACTCTTCAAAAAAAATGTGTGCTCTCCACACCAATGTGTCAAAAAATAAATAAATAAAACCATGTGGATTTTTAAAAACCTTTTTGTATGGTTGTGGCTTTCTGAACTACGAAAATTGGATGCTGTAAAGGTAGAGAATGACTCCTTTTTTTCCCCCAGAACTATTTTTTCTTTTCATTGTAAGGGTGATAGACCTGGAACCGTGGGTCTCCTTTTTGGTGTAAACATGTACTTTCATTTCAAAGGCAACACAACTTTTCTTATATCCCTCAGAGCTAAACACTTACATTCTGAAGCAGGGACTTTTCTCTGCTTTCTCCAGAGAGGACCTGTGTACCTTAAAGAGCAAATGTTGTTCTCCTTCTCTCTAGATGTGAGGAGGGGTAGATACATGGCAGCTCCTTTGTAAACTCTGAGTTTCATAATTTTGAGGTCTTCTTGCTGTAGTACTAACCCCTCTGTATGTGAAGAGTGACACCTCATCATATCACCCCAGAGAAGCACTGGAGCATGGAGAAACTGCACGGGATAAATATCCTGTAATTAAATAACAGATCTGACTCTGACCCAGTTTACTGCCAAGATAAAATAAATAACTGTAGATGTAAGAACGTATCAAAATGTACCTCTCAAAGTCTTGGTGAAGGTCTCTGATAGATACATTGGTGAAGTCAGTTGACTTCGCTCTATAGGCAAGGCAGAGGTCAACAGATCTTCTATAATAGATCTTTTTTTTGCTTTCTGATCTCCCTAAACCTTTGAATATCTCCCTATACAGTGATCAATAAAGTTCTGTAATTTGAAATTCATCTCGTATAGACCAACTTTGGGTTCGGGTTTTGGTCAACCAAGTAAGCACACTCTAAGTTCCACTCCGAGCCCCTCAAGGGAACACACTGAATCCGGTATCTCTGTTTAGTGCATCCATATCACTAGCTATGTCTGATGAGTGTTTGATTCCTTCCCCCTGAGCCAACACACTTATATTCCATTCCCATGCAGGACTTCTGTTGTCTTTGAGTATAAATTGGCAAGATTGTGTATATTTTTGGTGTATTTTTCCCTCTCACTTTGTGTGCCCCACCCCCTGCTCCAGGGAGGGTATTCAGAATTGACTGTGCTTATAGGTGTAGAGCAGTGATTGGTGGCGGAGCAGGTCCCCAGGCCTCCCTGCCTGGCTGCTGGATCAGAGGAGGCTATTGCAGGTTCTCCAGGAGAAGGGTTTTACTTCTACTGGCAAAGGAGATTTAGTGAAACTTAAGGTTAAAACCGTCTCACGTCATCAGAATCTGTCCATATATCTCTGAACTGATTTTAGGGTTTTATTTCGCTCCAAACAATGCCCTTTCTTTAACATAAGAGAAACTGAACCTCTGTGAATTCAACCTGTATTGTAATTCAGGTGCCACCCACCCAAGAATGAAATTTTGGATTTTGCTTTCAGGAACTCTCAGCCCTGTGGCTACAAAAGAGAATATTTCTCTTAGGGCAGTCCAAGAAAGGGAAGGAACCAGGTGTTGAGATTAGGGTTTAACTATCTGGGCTAAATATTTTCTCACTCCAAGTTCTTCAGCATACCAGTGAGCAATCCAGAACTCCATGTTACTACTTATTCTGCCCAAAGTGTTCTATGCTGCTAAGTCCTTGGACAAGCAAAAGCTTGCATTCTGTGAAGAATTAATTGTTTCAGAGGAGATATTTTATGTCACATTCCGTCACTATCAGTGTCCCTTTATCACTAGCAATATGGGCATCACCATATTTAAGTGTCACACTATCAGAGAATCAATTCCAAATTCTCATCTTTAAATTTCCCTTTTTTCTGGAAACACTTTTAGGACTAGTAATTAAATGAATAGAGCCCGCTCAGAGAAGTGAAATAGCTGAACATTATACTACAAGTAACAACATGAAATTTAAACATTGCACAATTGTGAGAGGAGCTGAGGAAATAAAGGTCAGAAAAGAGTAAGAAAAATGGAGAGCAGACTTGTGGTTGCCAGCGGGGGAGAGGGGAGGGAGTGGGATGGACGGGGAGTTTGGGTTGGTAGATGCAAATTCTTACACTTAGACTGGATAAGCAATGAGGTCCTACTGTACAGCACGGGGAACTATGTCTAATCTCTTGCGTTAGAACGTGCTGGAAGATAGTGTGAAAAAAATAATGTGTGTGTGTGGAATGGAACTGCTAATGGCAGGTAAGGTTTAACAGGTGTCACCTCTGATCCTCTGAATTTAGAAGGCCACAGCCAGCAGTGCCCTCTCGCAAGCCTGGCACTGTAGAAGGAGAGCTGGGTTTGGAAACGGTGGGTGGTAGAAAATCACTCACGTATAATGTGGGCTTAAACAACACTATCAATCAATTTGGTCTAATTTGTTTTTATAGGACATTCTACACAAGGACATAGAATACCCATGCTTTTCAAGTGTATACAAAACATTTACCACAAACCCCCATATTCTCAGTTATAAAAACAAGTCAATAAATTTGTAGTGATTGAAATAAATGAAGCGTGTTCTCTGACCACAACTGAATTAAGTTAGGAATCAATAAGGAAAAAAAAAAAAAACCTCCAGAAACATATTTAAATACTCTAAATACTCTTATAAATACCTAAAAATTTTTATAAATAATCCACGGATTGAAGGAAAACTCAAAAGAGAAATTAGAAAATAAATCTACTAATGGATAAGTAATCTCATCTTAAGAACACCTTCACAGAACATTTAGAATAATGTTTGGCCAAGTATCTGGGTACCACGACCTAGCCAATTTGACAGATATAATTGTCATAGTGAGTATTTAACCTATAATCAACTGCCAAGTTATTTCCAAAGCACTGTTTTAAACACCCATTTACAATATATGAGAATTCTTATCCAGTGGCTCTGCATCCTTTACTAGCACTCAGTGTAGTCATTTAAAAAAGTGTATGGGTTTGTATGTAAATTATTCCTCAATAAAGTTGTTTATAAGTTTTTTTTTTTTTAAAAAAGTGTATGGGTAATGGTGTCTAGTCATGGTTTTCAATTGGATTTATTTGATGAATAATTACATTGAATTTTATGGTAGACTCATTAGCCATTTGTGTATCACATGCCAATGTTTTTGCTGTATTTATTAGTAGTATTTTTATTTGAAGCATTTTTCAGCTTCATAGTGGTCACTGTGCCATGGACCACAGCTACTGTTACTCTCACAGAATGTGCTGTTTTCGAAATCAACCTACACAAAACTCAGCTATAGACTTTGCATTGAATAACACATTTGTATGACTGTGTGACAGAGGCATGCTTATGTGTGCAGACATGTGTCTGAAACATGCAGCATCTCTTTCAGCATCCTCCGTTCCTTAACACCCAAGCATGGCCAGTCTCTAAACTCTGGATTCGTGGCTGAGATTTCTTAGAACACAGAGTAAAGAGTAATCCTATTTCAGATAATTGGTGAATTTGGAGTCTGCATGAGCAGCTGCCATTGACATAGTTTGAATCTAGTGGATACAATGGGTATATGAAAGGCACATTTTAGAAGGCACACTCTGCTATTGTAGTTTCTAAGCCTCACTACCAAGAAAGAGGTTTCTCTATAGAAATAGTTTGGTAATTAATGTCTCCTAACGTTATTATGCTATTTGCAGTTAACATATTTTTGTATCTATTGTATTACTGTTCTCCCTATTTTATAGAAGGAGAAAAACCTCCAACAGTTCTAGCAATGTGCAGAAGTAGATAGTAATTCCGTCCTCCGTGATGTACATATTTTTGAGTAGCTGCTGTGTCTGTGTCTGAGCCGATTAGGACCAAGAGTCCAGTAGTGATGGCTGTGGTGTAGCTCTTTTCCCCAAGTAGCTCTGAATCTGCTAAGAGAAGTAGGCTTGTGTAGGTCCATTTAGGGAACACAAAGGGCAGAGACAAAGCGTATAGCTTTGCTTGGCAGATGTAATTATCCACATTTTACAACAAAGAAATCAAGGCTCAACAAGGTTAATTGACTTGTTCACAGTGCACAGCGTGCTGGCACTGGAAGACGAAATAGAATTTATTTCTGATTTTTGGAAAGACCACACATTTTATCTGTTCCTTCCTCTCACTCTTCCCTATGTCCATTCTTCCTAAAATCCTAGCCAATGGCTAGTCCCGACAGGGTCGTGGGCTCCTTTTGCATTCTTGTCTTTCAATTAGATTATACTGTTCTTAGGGTGTAGCGCCTTTGTTTCTTGTGAGTATTTGATATTACATGATTTATGCTAATTCTGCTTCTCCTGTAGCACTAGTGCTGAATGTATGGCTGACAGTGAAAGCAGCTGTATTAAGATAGGAAGATACACAGAACAAACAAATGAAAAGCTGGATTAAAGGCCAGTATCCCCATGGGAACTACACAGACTATTTGTAATGTCTTTGATTTTATTGTTTCCTTTCAAAAAATGCAGCTAGTACCATTTGATTCGTAACAAAAATGATGAATACAGTGCCTCTGGCCTGTCGTCTCTACATCACATGGTATTTTTGGAGGCTGACTATTTAATTATTATGAGACTTTGGTCTATTCTCATTATCTCTAAGAATTTCAATTTGTCCAATCTGTAAAGTTGGAGAAGGAAAATCTCCTGGCCAGGGTTGTTTGTAAATTAAGGAAATTAGTATTAATAAAGTGTTTAGCACCTAGAAAGCATGAGCTTGGGTAGACCTTCCTACTCCGTCACCTACCTCCTTTACGTAGTGGTTGAGGTATTCACATGAAAAAATATTTATAAAAGGCTTTACAGCAGGTAAATTGCTATCTGCAAAACCCGTTTGTTAATTAGGAAAATATCTGAGCCTAGCCAAGATGGGGTAGGGGTTGTGAATAAATTCCAAAAGTCATAGTGTGTTACTGTGTTTTGTGCTGTGAGTCCCATAAGGGTCGTGCTCCCTGCCTCCTGAGAACAGACTCTTGCAGGAGATTCTCAACACTTCCCAGAATAGCTCTGGACCAAAAATAATTCTGTAACAGTTGGTTCTTCTGAAACTACTCCCAGTGGGAAGGGGAGGGCAAGAAGCAAATAAACAAAGTACCTGCGAACACAGCATATCCCTTAAAATATGTCTGTTTGGAAATAAGTTTTCCTGTTGTGTGGCAATATACACGTTCTCTGGCCATTTCAGTCAGAAGGCTCACTAAACTCTGGCTCACTGACGGTCACCCGATTTTTCTTGAGACAGAAATGACCCCCTGAAATAGACTCTAAAATTGACAATTGTATTTTTTTCTTAAGGTTGGTTGTTTTAATCAGGATTCAAATAATATTCATACATTGTTATTGCCTGTTTTATCTCATAGGTGTATTTTAATTTGTAGATTCATCTGCACATCTCTTTAATTTTTTAACTTTTAAAGTTTATTTTTGGAAGAAATCAGGTTTTTCTTTATAGAATTTTCCAGAGTGTGAGTTTTACTGGTCGCATTCCTGTTGTGTCATTTATCATGTTCCACTGTTCTCAGTATTTTCAGCAAATTGGTTCTTGGGTCTAGAGGCTTGGTCAGTCCCAATCTTTCAAGCAAACTTCCTTCATCCAGCAGGAGGCACACCATGTCCGATTGCCTCTCTTATGCTGAAGTCTGCAGTCATCAGTGATTATTGGCTAAATCCATTCATTCATTAGGACTTTCAAAATAATTGTATTCTAAATTTTTTGTTCCTCCTTTGTCTGAGGGGTAGTCATTACTGGTCAAAGAGACACAAGCAATTTCCTCTGGGGACAGAAGCAAGATAGGCTTCTAGGTAAGACACCCCTTCCTAATTAAAAGAGGCAGGTGCCAGAGGAGTGTGTACTTATTAATACCTTTCCATCAGGTGTTGCCTTATGAAGCCCCAATCCTTGGAGCTGTCACAGCCATCTTAACCATGTCTTAGAATCTCTGGAGACATTGCCAACCGAGTAAGGAGGCAGATTTTTTTTTTTTTTCATCAGAACAAAAACTGGAAATTTCATGACACTTTTGAGTTATGAACCAAATCTCAGAACTCACTGTTGTCTCATAGAATAACCCATGTTATTTTAAGCCACATTGATTCAGTTATTATCTTACCTGCAGCCAGAAGCATGCCGAGTAATACAGTTTCAGAGGCAGACTGGTTGTATTCTTACGGTGTCCTGGTACACGGGGACACTAATGCCCATCACTCACCCACCCCGTGGTAATCCCCATGGCATATACTCTTGGACTGGAGTTATGTAAGTGGAGCCAGTAACTAACCCCATCTGTATCAGTTCAGACCCTCGCCATGAACACCTTTGGCACTTGAGTCATATCGTAAATTACAAGCATCTTATTTAGAGCCAAATGCCTTATTTGGACCCAAAAGATATCAGGAGATGTGATCCTCTCATTATACAGAAGAAGACCAAAAGAACAGAATGATGGCATCCCTGAGTGTGGGACCAGTAGGATTACAATGTGGTCATCCAGTGTTCCATATGGTGATAAGAAATGTTCAAACATGGTGTGATTGACGTTGGGTTTGTGCCTCCTTTTAGATCATTTCTTTGCCAAGATGTCTGTTTTTATTGAATCTGGGTCTACCTATCCTCATTTTCTGACTCTGACATCCCATTCACATATCTAAGGCCCAAATACTAACTATCCTATCACCCAACAGATGATCCTCATGGATCACCCTCAGAGGAGAAGAAATTTCTAACTTGATGGATCAAAATTTGAAACTCATTAGATCATGTTTAGCAACCGCAGGGCAGCTGGATCTTAAGGAGCCAGAACAGAAACTCTGCCTCTGCCGCTGTCTCCAGGACCTCTCAGGACCTCCCTCACTCTAGGGCCAGATAACCAGCTGAACCAAAGCCTTGGTCTCCCTAAAGCATAGCTGTTTTCCTTTCCTTCTCTCTTCTGTTCCCTTCCTTCATCTGCTGACCGACACCATGGCACCATCCACAGTCTTAGAGTGAGAAGAGAAATAGAAAGTCAGGTCACAAACTTCCAATATATCACTCAAACCAGACTTTGTGTGAGCTGTACATCATAGTTTGAGCATTTGGGTGTCTCTCAGTAAAAAGGCAGTATGGGGAGTTCCCATTGTGGCTCAGAGGGTTAAGAACCTGACGTAGTGTCAGTGAGGATTCAGGTTCAATCCCTGGCCCTGCTCACTGGGTTTAAGGATCTGGCATTGCCGCAAACTGCAGCATAGGTCGTGGATGAGGCTCAGATCTGGTGTTGCTGTGGCTGCAACATAGGCCAGCAGTTGCAGTTCCAATTCAACTCCAGCGCAGAAATTTCCATATGCCACAGGTATGGCCTTAAAAAAGAAAAAAGGGGGAGAAAAGAAAGAAAGGAAAATAAAGAAAGGAAAAAGAGGCAGCCCGAGTCTACCTTGTGAAGCTTTGTTTGTTTAGCTTCTACTGGAATTCCATGAAGAAGAGGCTAATATTTTGGCATTCCTTGTTCCCTGAGCATAATTACATCACAATAAAAATAAAACTCACCCATGATCTATATCATATTTGTTCAAGACATGGAAGCAGAGATGTAGAAAACACCAGTAGCTGGTCTTCTCTTGTGGGCAGGTCAAAGCTCTGGTATTGGCAAGTACAGATCAGGGCTCTCTTTGGGCAACATCCTACACAAAACTCCTCCCAAACAGGTAGAATGTTGTTAGCGTGGCTAGTAGTTACCCTAAAAATCTCTTTTGGAGAGGAAGAATTTTCGTAATTTGATTTTCCTTGACTGCTGCCTACTCTGGTTGAATTATTTAAATAAACTTTATTTTTAAGGTTAGTTACAGAAAGTTAGGCAAATAATACAGTTCCCATTTACCCCAGACTCAGTTTCCCCTATTTATGGTACACTTGGTAGGATTAACGATATTGTTACAATTACTGATATTGATACATTATCATTACATAATGTCTACACTGTATTCATATTTCCTTAGTTGTTACTTGATGTCCTTTTTCTGCTTCTGTATCTCATCCAAGATGTCTCATTATTTTTCCTTGTCATGTCTTCTCAGGTGTCCCCAGGTTGTTATGATGGTTTCTCAGATTTTCCCGGCTTTAAGTAACCTTGACAGTTTTGAGGAGTATTGGTTAGGTATTTTGTCGAATGCTACTCTATCGGGTTATGTCCGTTGGGTTGTTTTGTTTTTTTTTTTCACCATTAGACTGGGGTTAAGAGTTTTTGGAAGGAAAGCTACAGAGGTAAAGTGCTATTCTCATTAGATCATCTCAAGAGCAGATACTCGCACCGTGGCTTATCCCTGCTGATGTGAACTCGATCACCTGGCTGAGGGAGCGTTTCACAGCCTCTCCACTGCGGAGTTAACTCCTTCCTTCTCCCCTTTCCACACTCTATCCTCTGAAAGGGAGTCACTGCCTACAGCCCACTGAAGGCAGGGGTTGGCCAGGGGTTATGCTCGGCCCCTTGAGAGGGTAGTATCTATATCAGTTATTTGGAATTCACATGGACGATTGACTCTTCTTCTTTATTTCTGTAGTCATATATTTTTATCAGTGTCAACACATGGGTATTTATTTTCACTTTAGATTATAATCTAATGCTACTTTCTTTTGATGCTCAAATTGTTCCAGATTTGGTCATTGGAAGCTCTTTATTTGGTTGCTGTGGTCCTTTGACGTAGCCCCTATTGTAGTTTTGTTTTTGTTTTGCTTTGTTTTATCACCTCTTACCTTTTTGCACTATAAGATGGTTCAGGCTCATCTTGCGTATGTTCCACCCCGGTCACAAAGTGAGTTATTTCTCCAAGGAACCTTTGTGCCTTTCCTTAGAGAACAGTCTTAGAGATTTTTGAAACCAAGATCCGGGTGCTGGATTTGCTTCCCAGTTACAGTTCTCTCTTGTTTCAATCATGTTTTCTCTCCTGACTATTTTCATGTTTTTACTTAATGTTAATTTAAAAAATTAAGTTAGAATTTAAGAAATCCTGCTACTTTCTCTTTTATTCTGCTTCTCATTCAAAATTAGACTTGTGAGATGTAGCAATTAAAAATACAATCTGCCAAGACTGGAACAGACGTTTTTCCAGAGAAGACATACAGATGGCTAACAGGCACACCACAGGATGTTCAGCATTGCTAATTATTAGAGAAATGCAAATCAAAATCAAAATGAGGTATCACCTCACACCTATCAGAATGGCTATGATCAAAAAGAAATTCTACAAATAGAATTGGCACAGCATTGAAAATCAACTATACTTTAATAAAAAATGTTTTAAAGTCTAGATATAACACATGCTGGAGCGGATGTGGAGAAAAGGGAACCCTCTACATTGCTGGTGGCATTATAAATTGTTGCAGCTACTATGGAAAAGAGTATGGAGGTTCCTTAAAAAACTAAAAATAGAACTTCCATATGATCCACTCCTGGGTATAAATCTAGAAAAAAAAAACAAAAACACTATTTGGAAAAGATGCATACATGCACCTCAGTTTTCATAGAAGCACTGTTTACAACAGCCAAGACACAGAAGCAAGTCAGGTGCCCTCAATGGATGATTGAATTAAGGAGAAGTGGTCTATATATGCAATGGAAAATTACTCAGCTGTAAAAAAAGAACAAATTATTGCCATTTGCAGCAACGTAGGTGAACTTAGAGAACATTTGATTTAGTGAAATAAGCCAGACTAATACTGAATTATATCACGTATATGTGGGATCTAAAATATAATGCAAATGAAAGTATAAGCAAAATAAAATCAGACACCCTCAGATATAAAAAACAAACTTATGATTACCAAAGGAAGGAAGGACAAGGTAGGGTTATGAGATTGACGGATTTACTATATGTGAGCAGAAGAAGCAACAAGGGCGTTGTGTACCACACAGGGGTCGTTATCTCATAATAACCTATAACAGAATATAATCTGCAAAAATACTGAGTCACTGTGCTGTACATCTGAAACTGACAAAAATTATAAATCACTTATATTTCAATTTTTTAAAAAAGGATATAAGAAAATTTTAAAAATATAGTCTTCCAGCTAAATTTGAATTTTAAATTAAAAAAAAATTTTAAAGAATAGATAAGTCCCGGAGTTCCCGTCATGGCACAGTGGTTAACGAATCTAACTAGGAGCCATGAGGTTGTGGGTTCATTCCCTGGCCTTGCTCAGTGGGTTAAGGATCTGGTGTTGCCGTGAGCTGTGGTGTAGGTTGCATATGTGGCTCAGATTCCACGTTGCTGTGGCTCTGGCACAGGCCAGTGGCTATGGCTCCAATTTGACCCCTAGCCTGGGAATCTCCATATGCCGCGGGAGTGGCCCTAGAAAAAGGCAAAAAGACAGAAAAAAAAAAAATAAGAATAAGTCCCATCCATTTTGGGATTCGTGCTTTTAATTAATTAATTAATTAATTAATTGTTATCTAAAATTCAAATTTAAATGTCTCCTATATTTTATTTGGCAACTCTGTTCAGAGTTGCAAATTCCAAGGGGAAACAGGAGGTACATTCTTGGACTGCCGCAAAAAGAGTGACATGCACCAAGTCCCAGGAACTTAAATTCTGAGTCAAGGTAAGATTTGAGGAACAAGGATGTGGTTATGAATGTTTTGCTTAGGAGAAAATTGACAGAACACTGTAAACCAGCTCTAATGGAAAAAAATAAAAATCATTTAAAAAATGTTTTGCTTGAGGGGTAGGACACTGCTGTGGTTGAGTGCAAACTGTATTCAGATAACATAGTTTCTTTTTTTAATTGAAGTATAGTTGATTTACAATGTTGTATCAATTTCTGTTATACAGCAAAGTGATTCAGTTATAAATATACACTCTTTTTTAATATTCTTTCCCATTATGGTTTATCATAGGACATGAATATAGTTCTCTGTGCTATGCATAGGACCTTGCCGTTTACCCCTTCCATGTGTAATAGCTTACATCTTCTAACCCCAACTGCCCACTTCAACCCTCCCCCGACCTGTGTTGGCAGCCATAGATCTGTTCTCTATGTCTGTGAGTCGATTTCTGCCTTGGAATAGATTCAATTGTGTTATACGTTAGATTCCATGTATAAGTGATATCATATGGTATTTGTCTTTCTCTTTCTTACTTCACTTAGTGTGATATTCTCTAGTTATATCCATGTTGCTGGGAATGGCATTATTTCATTCTTTTTTATGGTTTAATAGTATTCCATTATATGTATGTACCATATCTTCTTTATTCATTCATCCATCAGTATACATTTAGATTGTTTTCATGGCTTGGCTATTGTGAATAGTAGTGCTATGAACATAGAGGTACATTTTTTTTTTTTAATTATAGTTTTATCTGGATGTATGCCCAGGAGTGGGATTGCTGGATAATATGGTAGTTCTATATTTAGTTTTCTGAGGTACCTCCATACTGTTTTCCATAGTGGGTGTACCAATTTACATTCCTACCAACAGTATAGGAGGGTTCCCTTTTCTTCACATCCTTTCTAGAATATGTTATTTGTAGACTTGTTAATGATGGCCATTCTGACCAGTGTGAGGTGATATCTCATTGTAGTTTTGATTTTCATTTCTCTAATAATTAGTGATGCTGAGCATTTTTCATGTATCTATTGGAAGTCCCAGCCATAGCAATCAGACTAGAAAAAGAAAAGTATCCAAAGTGGAAGGAAAGAGGTAAAATTGTCATTGTATACAGATGACATGATACTATAAATGGAAAACCCTAAAGACTCCACACAAAAACTACTTGAAATGATAAACTCATTCAGCAGGGTACCAGGATAAAGATTAACTTACAGAAATAGGTTGCATTTCTTTACACTAACAATTAAATATTATAAAGGGAATGTAAAAAAAGCAATAACTCCTAAAATTGCACCCCCCCAATTAAATACTTAGGAATAAACTTGACCAAGGAAGTGAGAACTGTAAAACATTAATGAAGGAAATTGAAAATGATTTAAATAAATGGCAGTATATCACATGCTGTTGGATTGGAAGAGTTGATATTGTTAAAATGGTCATGCTAACCAAAGGAATCTACTGAGTTACTGTAATTCTTTTTTTTGTCTTTTTGCTATTTCTTGGGCCACTCCTGCGGCATATGGAGGTTCCCAGACTAGGGGTCTAATCGGAGCTGTGGCCGCCAGCCTACGCCAGAGCCACAGCAACGCAGGATCCGAGCCGCATCTGCAACCTACACCACAGCTCAAGGAAACGCCGGATCGTTAACCCACTGAGCAAGGGCAGGGACCGAACCCGCAACCTCATGGTTCCTAGTCGGATTCGTTAACCACTGCGCCACGACGGGAACTCCTGAGTTACTGTAATTCTTATCAAATTACCCATGGCATTTTTGACAAAACTGGAGCAAATAATCCTAAAATTTATATGGAACCATGAAAGACCCAGAACCTCCAAAACAATCCAGATGAAAAAGAGCAAAGCAGGAAGGTTAACCCTCCCAGACTTCAGATAATACTACAAAGCCACAATTATCAAAAGAATGTAGTATTGGCACAAAAACATATGGATCAATGGAACAGATTAGAGATCCTAGAAATAAACCCACACACCTCTGGTCAATTACTGTTTGAGGAAGGAGAGAATAATATACAATAGGAAAAAGACAGTCTTTTTCAGCAAGTGATGTTGCAGAAATTGGACAGCCACATGTAAATCAGTGAAGTTAGGACACATCCTCTCACCATACACAAAAACAAACTGAAAATGGTTTAAAGACTTAAGCGTAAGGCATGGCACCATTAAACTCCTAGAAGAGATCATAGGTAAAACATTCTCTGACCTAAATCATACCAATGTTTTCTTAGGTCAGTCCCCCAAGGCAATAGAAATAAAAATAAAAATTTAAAAATGGGAGCTAATCAAATTTATAAGCTTTTGTACAGCAAAAAACACCATAAATGAAATGATAAGACAACCTACAAAATGGGAGAAAATATTTGCCAGTGATGTGATTGACAAGGGCTTAATTTCCAAAATAGAGAAAAATAGCTTATACAACTCAACCACAACAACAAACAACCCAATCAAAAAATGGGCAAAAGACCTAAATAGACATTTTTCCATAGACTACAGTTTCTTACTTAGCCTCTGACATTACAGACATAGGAGGCTGAACAGCAACAGCTCAAAACTCAGAAGGCCTCCGTTTCTTGCGAGTAGAGGAAACATACAGAGCAGCATGATTGCAGCCCTGATGGGAGTACCCTGCACTGGCATTAAATCCAGAGGACGTGGGTTGGGGGCTGATTAGGATCTAGGAAAAGCTGAAAGCAAGAGAAATGTCCCTTTTACTATTTTTTTAAAATTCTGTGATCTTCAGAATAACATTGCTGTCTTCCCTTTGGCTTTGCCTGGTGAGAGTAACTTCTGCTGGGTAGTGGTTTTACTTTGGAAAAGCATTTGTAGTAGGGTCACATTTGATTGAAAATGATGTGTGTGTGTGTGTGTAAGTTTTGTGTGGTTTTGTGGGTGTGTGAATATACGCATAAGTGTTGGAGGTTATTTGAAGGTTCCTGGACCCAATTCCAGCATGGAGGTGGTGGGTTCTCCAATAACAAGGAGCAATTCTCTGTAATATGATCTGAGTGTCCTGCAATTCCAGTCCATTCTGACACTGTCCACCCGGAGACAGCATCAGATTCCACAATACAGGGCTCAGGACTGACCCCTCGCCATGCTCCCACTTCAGTTACAAGCCCACGTTGTCACCTGTACTTCTGACCAACGGGCTGGAAATCAGAGATTCCCATGACTCCCCTCCTTGGGTTCAAATGATTGGCTAGAGTGGTTCACAGAACTTGGAGTAACATTTTACTCCCCAGAGGACTGGCTTCTTACAAAAGGACAGGACTCAGGAACAACCAGATTGAAGAGGTGCACAGGGCAGGGTATGGGAAAAGGGCAGAGGGCTGCCACGCCTTCTCAGATATGCCACTCTCCCAGCGCCCCCATGCGTTCACCACCCCAGAAGCTCTCCTAACCCAGTCCTTTGGGGTTTTGTGGAGGCTTCGGTACATAGGCAGGTCTCATTAGGTCATTGGCCTTTGGTGTGTGTTTCCACCTCCAGGTCCTCTTGCCTCCCCCAAGGTCAGGGTGTGGAAAGGAAAGTTCCAACCCTCTAATCATGTGGCTGGTTCTCCAGGCAACCAGCACCCATCCTTGGAGGGGCCCGAAAGTCATCCACTGACAACAAAGGAAATGCCTTTGCTGCTCTCATCACAGAGGAAATTTCAGAGGATTTAAGAGATCTGTGCCAGAAACAAGAATGGGGACAAACACCAAGTCTATATTTATTATAAATCATAATATCACAGCGGTGAATAAAGAGGAAGTTTGTGCCTGTGTGTCTGTGAGTGGGGTTATTTGTGGTATCCAAGGTGGCAGGAGGTGTTGGTGTCTGTGTGTGTGTGGGTGTGTGCGTTTAATGCAGAGTGGAGGTACGCAGGTGTGTGGGCTGCTGTAGGAGACTGCATGGCAAGCAGTGTGATAGTGTTTTTTCCATCTGATCTTTTGAAATTATTGAAGAACAGCTTCAAAACTTCACAAAAGAGTCTCTCCGGTTCTCCTTGGCTACTGAAGCTTAATTAGAATTTTATTGAAAAATATGATTCGTACTCCTTCTCTTCTGTCTGGTCTTTGTGGCTTCAGCCTCTTTCTTCTTTTATTGCCCTATTCTATGAGCCAAACGTTAAACATATAAAACCAGGCAGAATAAGACCGTCCTGACAGATCGTGTATTTTATCTGAAGAAGAGATGTGGTTAGAAAGCATGTTCATCCTAGAAAATACGTGCCTTTTGTCTGAAGTTTTGTGACTGAGGCAGGAGGCTCTGGAAAGAAAGTCTGATATTAAATCGTGGAGTCATTTGGACAGGATACACCAGGTACCTTCAAGCTCCAAGCAACTCAGCAGCCAGCTCCACACACATTTGCCACAGAAAGTTAGTATTTAGGTAAACACACAGACCTTTCATCACTCTTTCTCTTTCATTTTCCTCCCCTTTGAAATCTTCACAAATTTGAGGAGGCAAAAGATAATACGGCTCTATCTGAAGGACAGCTGTAAGTTGATGTTTATGTCACTTAGAGTGCATAAGACCAAAACATTAGTTATTCGCAGTATAAAATATAAAGTGTTAATATTTTACTTTCTGTCGAGCACCACGTGGTATGTAAACGGCAGGTGCTGCAATGAGTTCCAGAGGTATTTGAAGATGGCGTGTGATATTCAGTACCAACAGGAAGCATGTGTTGTCCTTTAAGCACAAAATACCCATAACCCAGAAGAACTGGAATCAAATTTACAAAATACATTTAAAGGGCAATTTAAAGTTCTTTTAATAGCTGCTTAATTCCTAAGTCTTCCTCTTGACACTGGATGGGATCATGCGCTGTGCAAAGCTGGGGCGGGAGTGGGTAGGACTGTCAGGAGCAGAGACGCCAGATGAACCAGAAACTCCAACTCAGAGGCAGTACAGGTACCCTGTCTGCAAACACAGCCCAGTAAAAGGTAGAGAAAATATTAGTGAAGGACTAAATTGATTTAGAACATAATTCTCTGAAGCAAGAAAAATATCAAAATCTGAAGTAACAGAGTAAATTAAATTAAGAAGTGTTTCATACAGTAATTACATAATTTAATTCATATTATTTTACAGTTTTATATATTGCAGATTACAGAAGATGCTTGGAATAACTTCTCATAAGAAGGCCTATCAATGGTTTAGATATAATAAATTCCCTCTTCTCTTACACGTCTCCATCCACTACAGTAAGGATGGAGATTATATTTTATCATCTCTATCCTTGCTTCATGCGTATGTCTATATATGTTATGTAAATAAATAAATACGTGTTTGTTTCAAGGATTTATGTACTTCATTTTAATTGTGTAATAGACAATTATTTTTTTTAATTGCTTTCAAGTAGGCTAAAATTTGAAAATCTCTCTGGTTAGTGTTTACAGCTATAGTCTATTTTCCATAATTTTTTATGATAAGGATTAATGATAGTTCATATAAACTTTCCATTTGAGTAGAAATATAAAATGATACTTTATCAAATTTCAATCCCAGCAGCATTTTTATGAGACTATGGATATCAATTTCATCAACTTGCCAACAACTTATATAGTTCAATTTTTTTTAAATGTGCCAATCTATTTTGTAGAAAAAGTACGTCATAATTTTAATTTTCTTAATTAGTAGTTAGGTCAAGATCTTTTAAAATGTTATTTACAATTTGTGTTTTCTTTGCTTTGAAAGAAAATTTAAATTGTGGAACTTTTAAAAGTTATATGTTTTTCAGATTTATTTGAAGTACTGTACATACATATTTTCGACAACTTCACATAGTCTAGCATATATTTTCCCTCAGCATTTTCCTTGTCTTTTAATATGTGTTTATGAGATCATTTTTCACAGAAATGAAGTTGTTTGATTCAATTGACTTTTTCAGTTTTTTTCCTGTATTGATTTTGCCTTTTGTGTCTTTTTAGAAACAGCTCCTTTTACCGACATTATAGTCATATTCTCATATAATTTCTTTTAACTTTTTGAAGTTCTTTGCAAAGACCGTGTTCCTATTTCATTCATTTGTTTTAAGTATAAAGTGTTGATCAGTTTTATTTGTTCTTCAAACATGTGGCCAAATGATCCCTAAACCACATAATGGACTAATTTACTCCTTTACTATGTATGGCTCTGAAAGACCTTCCTTGCGTTACCCTGCAGGTAATTCATGGTGCACCTCACTAGGGGGCACCATGCACACAGCCTTCCACGTGGACTGCGCCTCTTAGGGCTTGTGTAACCAGTATCTCCCTCTTCAATGCCTGCCATTAACAGAATTAACAAATTCAAGAGAACTTACTAGTAGACTCTTTTACGTGTTTTAATGATCCACGTGTATGCAGTTTATAGTTATATCACTACCCTATAATTATTACTTAAACTTTAAAATATTTTATTTCTGATCAAACTAATCCCATTTTTGGTTGAAATATTAGCTAGCTTCTATTTTTTTATTGAAATATCATTGACATACAACATTATATTAGTTTCAGGTGTACAACATAATGGTTTGATGTTCGTATAATTTAGAAAATGATCATCACGATAAGTCTAGCTACCGTCTGTCATCTTTCACCATATAGAATTACAAATATTTTTTTCATGTGATGGGCGCCTTTAAGATTCACTTTCTTAGCACCTTTCAAACTCGTAATACGATATTACTGACATTAACACCAGGTTGTAGTGACATCTCCATGACTTACTTATTTTATAACTGGAACTTTGTACCTCTTGATAGCCTCTGCTATTCTTAAACAATTTCTCTTCCTTGTGAATGTTAAAACACTTGTCAAACTCCATGAAAAATCCTATTGGGATTTGAATAGGATTGCTTTTGATGTAGGGATCAATTTAAGAAGGAAGAAGGTCTTTACGATATTGATTCTTGTCATCCTTAAACTAACTAGATTTCTTCATTTACTCAAGTATGTGTTTTAACTCTCTAGTTAGATGAGAATATTTTGTTTTTTCTTCCATGATATTTTAAGGAGATGAAATACACCGGTGCATTTTCTAATGTGGAATCTTCCCTACATTTTTGGAATTGAAATTGTTTCATTTAAGCTTGGTTTTTATTGCTTTTTAATATATTGCCGGTTGTGTTATCAATGCAGGGACACTCATTATCTAAGCATTCAAAATGTGAGTCAGCATTTGAGGTTGCCTAGAAAGAACCAAAAACAAAAGAAAATACTCCAGTGATCCGATGAATTGTATTAATCCCTATTGAACCATCCCTCTCCGTTTAACAATGGATTTCTATCATTGCTCATATAGTAAAACTTATTCTGTCTCTAGCGATCGACAGTCTAGTCATCTAATAAGTACAATATGAATGTAAACAGATTGCAAAATAAAATTTCAGAGATGATGTAGACATTTAGAGTTAATAAAAGATTGGTAGAATGCCCATATCATTAATTCATTCAATAAATGTTAATGAATCAACTACTATCAGGAATCATTAATTTGTCAGGGTCAAATAGTGAAACCAAATGAGTAAGATCCCAGCACCTCGTAGGGATTATATTCTACTGGGAGATAGAGATAGTACATTAATTATTTAAAAAAAAAAATAGTTCTTGTCGTGGCTCAGCAGAAACAATCTGACTAGCATCCATGAGGACGCAGGCTCGATCCCTGGCCTTGCTCAGTAGGTTAAAGAACTGGCATTGCCATGAACTGTAGTGTAGGCCACAGATGTGGCTTGGATCCTGCATTGCTGTGGCTGTGGTATAGGCTGGCGGCTACAGCTCTGTTTCTACCCCTGACCTGGGAACCTCCACATGCCGCATGTGTGACCCTTAAAAAAAAAAAAAAAAAAAAGACAAAAAATAAATAAAGTACCAGTTAGTGATGGATGTTAAAAGATCTACAACAGCAAGTAAAGTCAAAGTAAAGGACGAGTGTGAAGGTGAGAGGGGGCTACTTTAGAAATAATAACTGGGGCTACCACATAAACACTTGAAAAACATTTTCTTCATTCAACTAGATGAAAAATTAAAGGGAATGGATGATGAATGAAAGATAAATATTTTAACATCAAAATATTAAAAGGCCTTTGGAAGGAAAGTGTTGAAACTCTGAAAGTGTTCTGCCAAAAATATGCCCTTCCCCCGGTGATAACTTCCAGCAAGCAAACATGGAGTGGACAGAAAGTAGAACCATGGCATGTTGTGGCTTTAGGAAAATGACAGTGATAACAGCAATAATTAAATCATTTTGAGTTTTAATATTTAAAATAACTATAATGGCGTAACAGTAATCATACAAATTTTAAGTATATAATAACATTAAACCATATTTATAAATGCAGATGCCTTTTTTTCAAAGTAAAACCTAAATAAATTCAACTTTATGGTTTTCTCTGAAATTTTGATCATTGTTTTAATTTATGGCAATTTTGTAGCATTCCTGAGTCCCTACAGACTCAATCATGACGGTCTCTGAGTTTTAACTGGAATTTTTGAATTTGAATTTGTAACTTACATTGGTTTATGTTTCCCTTTTTGCTGTTTTATTCCAGTGTGGGCATTGAAGCTTTGCAGGTCTTGTAAAGTGTGCAGTGGAACTTTTCGTTTTTTCTTTCATTCTAAAAAAATGTATGTCATCTAGGATACAAATATTTTAACACTTGATCCTATAAACCTTATAACCTTTTTGGGCCTGGGTCACTCAAGGTATTAAAAATTCACTAAGTTTTTAAAACTTTTCTTTTTTTCCCCTGTATTCAAGTGTTCTACTTTGAACTGGGTAACTCTGGTAATATTTTATTAGCATAATGCAACTGACTGGGTAAAAGGTAATGCTATATTACTGTGCGTGTTATTATCTTAAAATACCAAACTTTTTAACATTATTTTTTCTTTCTGTGGTCACACCTGCAGCATATGGAAGTTCCCAGGCTAGGGGCTGAATCAGAGCTGTACACCACAACCTACACCACAGCCACAGCAACACCGAATCCTGGCCGAAACTTGTGGCCACACTGGACCCTTACCCCAGTGAGCCAGGTCAGGGATTGAACCCACATCCTCACAAAGACATTGTCAGGTCCTCAACCCTCTGAGCCGCAATGGGAATTTCCATAATCCAAAATTTTTAAAGTAAACTTTCTACACGTTGAAATGCACACATCGTAAGTGTGTATTCTCAACAAATGCATATACCCATAAAATCGTTCCCTGTCTCAAGATATAAAACATTTCTGTGCTGTCTCTTCCCAGTTAATTCCCATTCCTCCTGATAGGCAGCCACTTTTCTAAATTTTTGTTATGTTTATTCTAGAACTTCACATTAATGGAATCATCAAGAACGTACTCTTTGTGCGAGGCTTGTTTGATTTCACGGCAATTCCTATGAAATTCATCCACACAGTTGCTAATTCACTGGCCTCTCTCTCTCTCCAAATAGCAGCTGAAGATTCTCTGTTCTTTCAGTTTCCACCTTCTGTGTCTTCACTGGGTCCTTTGACCTGTCCCAAGATCGCTGATGGGTAGTTTCTCCAGCCAGACATTATGCATGGGGTTTTAGCATTTCTGCCTTGTATCTCTCCTTCCCCTTCACCCCCTCCCTTCTGAACATCCCTCTGTCCTTCCAGACTTTAACTCTTCCCTTTTCACCACAAGTCAGTACGATTTTAACATTCCACCACCCAAACAGTGTATGTAGACTGAAGAATAACCTCGTGCCAAAAGAAAAAAAAAAAAAGGCCAGGTACTGTCACATCTACCTTGGTACAGTTGACAGACATCTCTCTCCAGTTTCTTCCTGCTTTTCGTTACTTTCAAAAAGTGTTGTTGTTATTGTTTTAATCTTTTGCCCAGATTTTATGTGTTGCTTGTGGGCACCGCAGTTTGACCAAACCACTTTATCATGCCTAGAAGCTCTGTGTACATTACATTATTTATAAAATCTTCTTTGCGGAGAGTAATCTGTAAATGTTTCCTCTCCAAGTATCCATCTCTTTGACTTTTTGTTTTATTTCCCAGGGGCTTTCTTTGAATTTGTCTTTAAACTGTTGAATTGATATTTATTCCTATTTCGGATGATATTGTTCTCGTTTTATAGAAGCAGTACCTGCCCCAATCTTCCTGGGGACATCAATTACTTCTGTAGAAGTTTTATTCTGTATTACACATAAATATTTCACATGAGAGGCAGCATGCAATGGGAGGCTTGGGAATTCAACCTGGGCCTTTATTTTAGTTTTACCTCTAAAAATCTCTGGGAATTTGGGAAAGCTGCTGTATGAATCAGAGCCCAACCAAACAAGATAAAATATGAGCCATAAATAATGTAGACGGGTTTTGCACAGGGACCTGGATTCACAGGTGATGAAAGAGGTGGTGCTCAAGGAGTGGAGACTGAGGCAACTAAGGGACTAGGGGGAGAGGAAGCTTCTGTTCCCTCGTGGTGGTACAAAGGAGGGGGGTATTGTTCCCAGAGTCTCTGCAGTAAACCTGAAAGAATGAAGTAAAGCGGACCTGCCTCTGAGAGCTGAAGCTTCACCTTCATACAGCCTGAGGAAGAGAGGCAGAGAGAAAAAGCCCTTGTTTTCCTGTTGTCTTGCCTTTCAGTATATTCTAGTGCCTCCTGTTGGCCAAACCTGGAAGATATCTGGCACAGCTGCTTGGGAAAGGTGGCCTGAAGACAGGCATCAGAACAGGGGAAGGGCCAGGAACGGATATGAGAGCAAATAGTGCTACCACAGCATCTCTATTTAAAACTTGACTTAGGGAGCTCCCTGGTGGCTCAGCAGGTTGAGGATCCAGCATTGTCATTGCTGTGGTGCAAGTTCAATCCCTGGCCCAGGAACTTCCGTGTGCCATGGGCACAGGCAAAAAATAAATAAATTTTTAAAATTAAAAAAAAAAACTTCTTTTGCTTTGAAGTGGGGATCTTAATACCTACCATTATGCATTTGAGGAAAGATTATATAAAATAACACGTGTGACTTCCTGGCTCAAACCTAATGAGTGATAAAGGTTAGGTCCATTTTCCTCACATAAACTGTTTATAACTGTTTATGTTTGTCATAAGAGGCTATGTATTGTTATTGAAAGCACACTGCATGTGTATCTGTGTTGTAGATTGCAAAAACAAAAAATGACTGCAAATTCCTCCCATTCCATTATGTATACTCTTTTAAAATATTGATACCCTTTCTTTCCAACTTGATCTAGAGGTTGAAAACTTGTCCCAAATAAACATATGAAAAGATACTCAACACCATAATAGGTTATTAGGGAATTGCACATTAAAACAACAATGCAATGCCACCACATATTAACTAAAATGGCTAAAATCTAAAACATTGACAACACCCAGTGCTGGTGAGGATGTGAGCAGCAGGAACCCTCATTCATTGTTGGTGGGAATGCAGAGTGCTACAGCCACTGTGGAGGACAATTCAAGTTAATTCTTTTAAAAAATTAGTTGGCGTTCTGGGGGGAAAAATGTGATTTTACTGTGTCTTTCATCAAGAGTTAAAGTTTGTCTCTTCATCCGTTAAATCTGGCCTTGGCCTTATGATGGGATCTAACCAATAGCACATTAACCAGTGTGAAAAAGCAGAGGTTTGAAATGTGGCCGTGGCCTGGGAATTAGCTTCTCTACTACCAGGAGCTCTGTTACCACTGGGAGGAGACGCCCGGGGTTGGTCTGATGAAGGAGGTGACAGACACCACAGAACAGAGACAGGCTGTCCCAGCTTAGGGTCCTAGACCAGCCAGCCCGTTAGCTGACTAATTCTGCCGAAGTTACTCTAAATGAACCCAGCAGGAAAAACCCCCGGCTGAATCCAGCCTAAATTGATAACCTGTAGAATTAGGAGTAAATGGCACATGTTGAAAGCCACCGAATACAGGACGCTTTGTCACATGCAAATGAGAACAGATACCTTTGCCTATAGAGTCCAGGTCTCAGCTCTTCCAGCAAATTGTAACCCTGAAGAAGTCACATTAAGATATGTTTCCTGGTTTTCTTGATTGCAAAATAAAGCAGCAGAGCAGAGAGCTAGGAGAGGCTGCACTTATTTCTAGTTTTCTTCCAACTCTGAAATTCTGTGATTATGCAGAAGGGAATCTGTATTTTTTTTTCTCATTTTTTTTTTTCCATAAAGTTATTCAAAGATCCATTTTCTCTTTCCAAAGAATCTAGCTTGGAGGATGGTTTATAAATATCTCATTATGATAGCGCAGATCTCCTGTCAATGAAATGAGTTCCAAATGTCCACATTTAAAAATTTACAAGAAGTTCAAAGAACTCTCAGAGCCGACAGCTACATCAATACTAATGGTGTCTGTTTCCAATGCTGTCATCATTATAGCATACTGCAAGAAAAGGCTTGGTTTTAAAATCTGAATGATTTAGGTCTGAATACCAGCCCTGTGGTTCTGTGATTCTGAGAAAATTACTCAATATCTGGTTATTGGCCAGAAGATACATATAAACATATGAGGATGTCTTCCTCTGAATTAGTATTCAGGGAAAGACAATAAAGATCATAAAACATCATTCCTCTGCTATTTAAGTTGTAAAATTTGAAAGTAAAAATTCTAGTGGTTAGAAAGATTGTGCATCAATAGAGTGTCTAAAAAATACCAAAAAAAAAAAAAAGCTATGGAAATTTCTCCAATACTCATTGACAGAAGAAAGGAAAAATGAGTTAATATACATTAAATACAGTGTTAAAACTGCCAAAGTGGACAAACCACCCCTCCCTTCAATAGTGTGAATGCAACAGAGCTGGATAATTTTTAATAAAAAATATGTTACAAAGGATTACATACCATGTGAGATCTTTTATATTTTTTATTTTATTATTTTAGGGCCACACCTGCAGCATATGGAGGTTCCCAGGCAAGGGGTCGAATCAGAGCTATAGCTGCTGGCCTACACCACAGCCACAGCAATGTGAGGTCTGAGCTGCATCTGCAGCCGATGCCACAGCTCACAGCAAAGTGACACCAGGGACTGAACCTGCATCCTCATGGATACCAGTCAGATTTGTTTCCACTAAGCTGTGACAGGAACTCCCATGAGATCTTTTTTTTAATAATGTTAGGGGGGAGAAAAGTACCCAAATGTACTTTCTTGAGTACATACAGATGTGAAAAATATTCAATTTGCAAAAGCAAGGGGACAATGAATGCAAAACTTAGATTAGTGTCTACTTGGGTAGGGGCAGAGAACGCAGGGAGTGGAGAGGCTCACATTCAGGGGTTCACATTTTTTTGTTGGGTGTTAAGCTGGGTCTAAAACTTTTAATTACACTTATTATTAACAGAGAGTAGAGAAAAGGCTTTTAATGCACCAATGATGAAAGTGTCACATATCAAGAATTAAAATTAATTTTCTGTGCACTCATTGACCTTGAACCCAAGAGAAAAAAAATAATGACCTAAAACTGTAGAGACTCCTAATTTTGAGTGGAAAAATGAATCAGTGTTCATATAAACAGTGGTGGGGGTAGAGAAAGGAAATGTGAGGCTCTGGTTCCTTTCTTCATTTGCCCCCAGATGTTATCTGGGATCTGGCAATAAATGAAAGGGGTTTGGATGAATGAGACTGTTGGTTTCTGCTGCTTTATATTTTACTGTCAATCTTCACATACTTGAATTTGAAAAAAATTTTTTCTCCACCTCTCAGTGACTGGCTCTATGATCAGTAAATAATAATAGCTAAATTTATCGAGTGCTTATAAGTACTTCTTATGCATTAATACATTGAATTATCATAAATATTCTTTTTTTAACCCTCATTTTACAGAGGAAGGAAAAGGCTCAGAGAGGCTAAGGAAATTGCCCAAGGTTATATTGCTAAGAAGTGACAGAGAGGGGATGTTATTCTAGGCAATGCGCTCCAGAGATTACATACTCAACTGCTGCATCCTCTGCCTCTTGGTACCACATGCACTTAATCAATATTGAATAGATGGATAAAGAAACCCAGAGTCCACCATGCTCTGATGAACATGGAGAGTTTTTCCAGCAGAGAAGTTGCATTAATCGTCCCCTGAATTCTCCAAATGAAATCCGTCTCCTCCACCTGGAGCTCCTTGCTGATGTCCCAGCATTCTTTGTGCCCGTGTTTACATACCATGTAACACACAAAATACAGTCATGCTTCTGAGTACTTTTTGAATGAGTGAATAGCTCGGTGAATATCTGTTCCCTGAGGCTCGTATCTGGAGCTACTGTTGTCTCAGTGAGAAGGGAACATTCAGCCTATGGTGTGAATGACCTCTTTTCTCAAGGATGTCAGTAGATACTGCCCTCGTGTTTAGATGCCCTGAGGCCGTTAGTACCCAAGGCTCTTGCCAGAATCTTTCTGTCAATAGAAACATCTCTGGCAATCCATGTTCCCACTTTTAAACAAGTATATCCAAGAGGAAAGGAACCATAGTATCAAGCAGTAGCTGAAATCTATAATGTATCATTACAGACACCGGGAAAGGCACTCCCTTTAGCCTCACCTGCTCAAGAAATGGGTTTTGGGGTTCTGGATGCTCAGCCTAGGTGCTGAATCAAGAAGGCCTCCACTGCTGAGACCAGGTAACCCTTCACATGCAGAAGGCAGTGCTGTGTTAAAGGGAGCCGGGAGCGTTGTAAGCAGATATTGAATCCCAGCAACTCCATCTATTGGCAGCTTTTACTTAAGTTAGATAGCCTTTTGCAGCCTCAGTTGCTTCACTTTTAAAATGAGAATCTCATACCAAACACAAGGTTTTATGAAAACTGTGTCAAAGTAGACCAAGAAAATTAAGACAACGTTTGTCCTAGGAAACTAAGACAAATTACTTCTTTAAAGTAGTTTTGATGCAGTGACCTGCCGATTTATTTACGTGCTTACAAGTACTGTGGAAATGAAGTCTCTGTAGAAGTAACATCCTAGATGGAAAACTAACAACAAGAAAATTATATATATATATATATATATATCTCCCCATAAAATATAAAATACAGTAGATAATATGATTTGGAGAAAGGAATGGTTTTAGACTTAGACATACATTCAAACCCTAACAATGACTTTTGCAAGTCTGGGCAAGTCAGTTTGCTTCTCTGCCCTTGGGGTCGCCTTCCAGGTTGAATGAGATGGTGTCAATGAAAACATGGAGCCCAGCTTCTGACTCTTAGCAGATGTAATAAATGCAGTTTCCTTTCCTCACGCCTTTTGCCCACAGAGGAACGGTCTAACACGCTGGCAGGCATCCAAGGCTCTTGATTATCTGAGCCCCACCCCCATCCCTTTGCAGTTGACCAGCTGGTCATGATAGTCAAGTTATCCTTCCTCTGGACCCAAAGAGAGCACGTGTGATTTGCAGAAGGCTCCTGCCCCATGAATCAGCAGAAATCAGGGGAAGGATTCTGTGGGTCTGTCCTTCCCACAGGGGCGGGCCGTCCCCATGTGTGATCAGCCTTCTGCCTGCTGTGCTGTCGGTATTCCACGGGGCTCCCGGACAATAATAATTAGCAACGACCAATATTTACTGAACCATGAACAAGGAAGGCTCTATTAGAAAACTACTCTGGTCTCTTTGTAATAAAAGAGGAATCTGAGGCTTAGTGAGCTTAAGTTACATGTGTAATAAACGGTTGGATTTGAACTCAGCTGACTATACCGCACTACATACTCTGCCAGAGTTTTCCATCCATGTCATGTAGTGTACAGTTTAAAACCTGTCTCTGGAAAATCCCACTGTCTCTTCTAAGACTGACCTTTTGTCCATCAACCTGCCGGTGAATTATTACCACTTTAACCCTTAAACACAACCCTAGCTCTTCTTACCTCCGTTTGCTACTGCATTTTCTTGTCTTTGATGTCTCTCCTTTCCCTGGGGACACCTTCCTTCACATGCCATCCCCACTTTATACTGGCACCATATCAACGGCAATTACTGAGGCATCCTTACCAGTGTAGCAGTCCTCATCCCAACAGACTCCAGAGCTGGTTCCCACGTTTTGGTGCCCTCACTCCACTGTTCCTGCACCTCCCTGGAGGCGTGTCCTAGTTCTTGGTGTTTTGCAATTCAGATCCCGTGCCTCTTGGCTCCAAAGCTAAGCTAATGCTATCCTGCTTCCATGAGTTTCCTCCCTGGTAGTAACACGGGAGTGCCTGCAATCAGGCTCAACCCTATGCAAAGTGCTTTCATATATAGTAGATGCGTATTAAAGCTACTATACAAGAAAGGAAGACAATAAGAAAATATATGGAAGGTATAAATTTAAAAAGACAAAGAATCCCAAAGAAACTTACCAGAAGTGGTTTCCATTTGATCATTGCAGCAGAGGTACTCATGGATTTTGGCATCGCATTAGTTTAAAATCAAATGTGTTTTCCACCTCTGCCACTCACCTGCTACATGACTGGGTGGAAAGTCCCTTATCTTCTGTAAGTTTCCGTATCTATACAACAAGAATTGTATCAATCTTTCCAGGCTACAACGAAGATTAAATCATTTAAATATAAATAGCTGAGGCATATGTCTTCTACATGTTTTTCTTTTCTAATGGAACCAAGAACTCTTCCCATAAGCAAGATACCTGAAGCACCACAAGGCTAGGACTCTGCAAGTTCGTAGGAAACGTTAGCCTTCTTTTTGCTAAAGCAGAGGTCAGCAAACTTGGCTCATGGGCCAGATCCTGCCTTCAGAAATCATGCACTGCTGGCACCCTGGCACTCATTTGTTTATGTAAAAGTCGAAGGCTGCTCTACGATGGGAGAGCAGAGTGGTGGGGGCACAGAGACCACATGGCTCCCAAAGCCTAAGCCACTTGCTATCTGACCCTTTAGGAACAAGTTACCTGCACTCTGGTCCACACCAGGCTGACGCTGCTCTGCATCACACGGTGTAGGCAGGGTTGGTCCACATCAGAATCTCGTGACAGCCCAGGTGGCACAACGTCCCTCAACTTTCCTTGACTTTCTAAACTGTGCCTCTCAGCTGGGCTTCCGAGACCCCTGATGTTCTTGGTTGAACCCAGGAGGGAAATCAACTTGGCTTTGTAATTCTGTTTGCACCGGCTTCTTTTTCTGACTCCAGCAAAGTCAGGAGTCAGGGAGGCGGGGCAAAATGAAAACTTATATATCTGCAAAAGATGGAAGAAGAAAAAGGGAAAACACAAAAGGAGACTTAACAAAGGGTTCGTCTTTCTTCCCTCCAGACCTTGCAGGGGTGTCTGGCTGGGGCGGCATTTGGCTCTGCTAAGTCTTCAGTAAGACAGTCCCAGGCAGCAGCTGGAGCCCTTGGTTATAAGGGAACATGTGCTGCTGGCTGTCAGGTTCCTGCTCCTTCATTAAAACCATGCTTCCCTCCAAACCTCATTTCTCCTCCCTAGAGAGTGAGCCACCAGGAACCAGTGTGTCCTGTCTGCCCAGAATTACTGGCAAGCTCCCTGGGCATATCAGAGAAGACTGGTTTGCCTATTTCAAGAGGCTTCAGGGGTGTTCTTTGCTGTAAGGCATGTGAAATTCCTTTGAAGACAAATGGCAAAACATCCAAATGGGGGGAAAAACAGAAAAAAACAACTTAGGGAACAAGAAGTATCTTTGAACATTGATTTATTCACCCAGTCATTCATTTGATGAATACGTATTGCATAGTTATTCTGTGTGAGACACTGTAGTGGGACCGGGAAAACATGCAAGTCCCAACTCACAACATGTATGTTGAGTGGGAACAAATATTTTTTTTAAGTATCAAGAAGTAACTGCTTAATTAGATTTGTAAGTAGAGCTATACAATAACAAATAAAACCAGGATGTTTTGATTTCAAAAAAATCTTGACTTTAAAATATGATCAGGGGTTAAGAACAAAGAATGGATGGTCCATGAGTACTGGATGCCCAAAGTCCTAAGACATGATAAACTGGACATGTAGAGGAATAGAAAAAGTGAAGGCAGTGATATATTTAGTGCTTTCTAGGTTATGTTATGTACAATCTATGAATGTATATGTTATGTGTGTGTGTGTGTGTGTCTAGATGCACAAAGATGAGTGGACCTTTAAAGATTATCTAAATTTACTGTGTTCGATATTTGATTCAGCTCAAAGAATCCTGACACACTGTCATTCTACCTCACTTGAAATCTCCAGTGATAAGTTTATTTCTCTACAAAGCATTTGACTTCTTTCAGAGGTATTTTCTACTGGAAAGTTATTCCTGAAGTTAGGATAGATTTAGGTCGCCTGGATCTTCTTGGCCTTGACCCTAGCTCTGCTTCCACACAGGAGGTCAGACTCATCGAATGTGGTCACCTTCAGGCCGTTGGAGGGAGCCTTTAGATTCAGCTTCAGGCAAAGGCCAACCAATCATCCACACTGAGAATTTTCTTTTTTCACAGGTTTTCAGTGTGCTGTTTGTGCCATACTGTCATGGGATGGGAACACAGGTGACAGTGGAAACAGTGTCTTACTGGGAGAAGTTCACACTCTGGATGGGCAGTGAAGCACATACACCTGTACATTATTTTATGTTACTGTTTATGCTGCTGAAGAGGTAACGTGCCATCGGGGCAAATGAGCAGTGAGCGTCTCATTTCCAGGCACTGGATTCTTTATGAAATGGCCACATAGCCATGCCCCAAGGAGGCCCTACAGTGACGCTTGAACTTTCAGATTTAGGTTCAGTGGAAAAGAATGGAAACAAGGACCATGTGAGAACCATGGTAGTTCCAGGAAATATATTTGTGCCTGGATTATAGAAATGCTTCTGTATTTATCCTTCTTCCATGGACAAGCAAACTTGCTAATGGAGTGTGTGTGTGTGTGTGTGTGTGTGCGTGTGTGTGTGTGTGTGTGAGAGAGAGAGAGAGATACAGAGAGAGAGAGATCATGTTAAAGGTACAGAAAAAGTTGTAGAGGAATGGAAAATAAGTATAAGCTGTACTTTTCAACACTTGAGTGTTCTCCACAATTGGTCAAAGTGCTATATTTATGAGTGACAAAGGTACCCACTCCCATCTGTTAGCTCAAATATGTGTTCACCAATACATATTCCCATGGCTGATTTAAAATAAGCTCAGGCTGCAGAGACATATTGCGCATGAGAAATATGTTACGTTGCTTATATAACATTTCTTTCCAAAATTACCCTGTGCATTGCCAGCTCAGAGGCAAGCCACCCAGGAAGTGGGTCCTGCCCCTGGCGATGTGGCAGAAATGGGCAGTGAGGTCAGCACCTTAGGAAGCAGGCAGATCTGAGTTCAAATACTCTCTCTGCCATGTATTAGCTCCCTGACCTTGGTCAAATCACTTAACCTCCCTGAGTTCCACATTTGTAAAAAGCCTTGAATGTGCCATGAAACTCTCTGGGTGTTATTTTTCACACACACACAAAAATGCCGAGATTATACATATTGAAATGCAATGTGATAGAAGATGCATTTTAGAAAGATTTCCATAGCTGTACGCTATCTCAGGAAGGGGGCGGGCACTGGTGATTAAAAGAGATTGTAGGCAAATTTAAAGCCTATTTCTAGCTTTCTAGGTGAGAATCTTTAAAGAAAGTATGGGTTTTCCTGAATCCACTACACGTGGTTACCTGACTTCTAGCAGGGACACAGAAGCCGCTGGAACCAACTTTGCCTGAAACAGGCATGGTTGGCTTCACAGGAGAGGTTATATTTAACCAATACTTGGATGATGAATAGGAGTTTTGTAATAAAGAAAAATAAGATGAGGCATTCCATGAAGGTAGAAAGAAAGAAACTAAGGAGAAAATGTACAGAAGTGTATATGCCTTATTAGGATAAGGTGCAGTTATTCAGTGAGGCTGGAGTGCATAAGATTTAAGAAGTACGGGGAGAGTTTGGGGAAGGATGAATGCAGACAGTGATGGGATTAAAAATGACTAGAAATGATATCATATGGTATTTGTCTTTGTCTTTGTCTTTCTGGCTCATTTCACTCAGTATGAGATTCTCTAGCTCCATCCATGTTGCTGCAAATGGTATTATGTCATTCTTTTTTATGGCTGAGTAGTATTCCATTGTGTATATATACCACGTCTTCCTAATCCAATCATCTGTCAATGGACATTTGGGTTGTTTCCATGTCTCGGCTATTGTGAATAGTGCTGCAATGAACATGCGGGTGCATGTGTCTTTTTTATGGAAAGTTTTGTCCAGATATATGCCCAAGAGTGGGATTGCGGGGTCATATGGAAGTTCTATGTATGGATTTCTAAGGTATCTCCAAACTGTTCTCCATAGTGGCTGTACCAGTTTACATTGCCACCAACAGTGCAGGAGGGTTCCCTTTTCTCCACAGCCCCTCCAGCACTTGTTATTTGTGGATTTATTAATGATGGCCATTCTGACTGGTGTGAGGTGATATCTCATGGTAGTTTTGATTTGCATTTCTCTTATAACCAGCGATGTTGAGCATTTTTTCATGTGTGTGCTGGCCATCTGTATATCTTCCTTGGAGAAATGTCTATTCAGGTCTTTTGCCCATTTTTCCATTGATTGATTGGCTTTTTTGCTGTTGGGTTGTATAAGTTGTTTATATATTCTAGAGATTAAGCCCTTGTCAGTTGCATCATTTGAAACTATTTTCTCCCATTCTGTAAGTTGTCTTTTTGTTTTCTTTTGGGTTTCCTTTGCTGTGCAAAAGCTTTTCAGTTTGATGAGGTCCCATGGGTTTATTTTTGCTCTAATTTCTATTGCAAAGACAAATACCTTATGATATCACTTATAACTGGAATCTAATATCCAGCACAAATGAACATCTCCTCAGAAAAGAAAATCATGAACTTGGAGAAGAGACTTGTGGCTGCCTGATGGGAGGGGGAGGGATTGGGAGGGATCGGGAGCTTGGGCTTATCAGACACAACTTAGAATAGATTTACAGGGAGATCCTGCTGAATAGCATTGAGAACTTTGTCTAGATACTCATGTTGCAACAGAACAAAGGGTGGGGGAAAAATGTAATTGTAATGTATACATGTAAGGATAACCTGACCCCCTTGCTGTACAGTGGGAAAATAAAAAAATTATAAAAAAAAAAGAATATACAAAGTAAGAAACCATAAAAAAAAATGACTAGAAATGGGGCCAAGTTGTTTAGAAAAATTCTGATTTGGCGGCTTCTTTTCTTTTTTTTTTCCTAAGACAGGCCAGGCCAATTCACTTCTGAATACCTATGCTGGAGACTTAAAAAAGCAATTCCAATTTCCATATGAACACTTGGGTCAGCACACCCTCCACCCCACCCACCACCACAATTCTATTGTTCTTTCTTTTCTGTCTTTCTCAGCTCACACACACTTTATCTTGCCCCTGACTTTCGGAACTGCTTCTCCCATCTCCCTACACTCCTGATTTTGGACCTCTCCCACTCCCCAACCTGCATCTTTCTACTCAGGACAGCTGGGCTGGAGGCTTTAAGATGCTACAGTCCCACCTGCCCAGACGAGCTGACCCTTCAGCAGTCCTCACACCCAGGCAACCGCTTCCTGAGTCACAGAGTCATCTTCTACCCCAACCTCTGTCCATTAGGGGAAGAGCCACAATATCAGAACTTCCTTGGTGTTTCCTTTGTCCTTCTGGTCTGATCACAGTGGAGGTGGGAGGCCGTGTGTTGGTAGAGCTCAGGGGAAGTGGGCAGTGGGAGCAAACACGCTGGTCTCCTCCGACCCACACTCCCCTTTGTGAGTTTGAATTCCAAAAATTCTGTTCTTTTTTATTTTATATTCATAGCTGCACCTATTGCATATGGAGATTCCTGGGCTAGGGGTCATATCGGAGCTATAGTTGCCAGTCTACACTACAGCCACAGCAATGCCAGATCCAAGCTGTATCTGCAACCTATGCCGGATCATTATTGAGTGAGACCAGGGATCAAACCCACATCCTCATGGATACTTGTTGGGTTCTCAATGGGAATTCTTCTGTTCATTTTTTTTTTTAACATGTGATATATGCCTTTTGTTTTATTTTATTTATTTTTAATTAGATTATATTTATAATACATATAGGATGCAATATAATATATATGTAGGATTCAAAGCTAAAAATGGTATAAAAAGTATACCCTGAGAATTTTTGCTCCTGTCATGCATCTTTCTACTCTTGCCTCATCCACACCCATGCTCTATCAGTAGCTGGTTTTATTAGTTTTTTTGTTTTTTAAGTTATTATAGTTGATTTACAGTGTTCTATCAATTTCTGCTATACAGCAAAGTGACCCAGATTTAGATATATAGAAGATAGATAGATGATGATAGATAGAGAGGTGATAGATAGATGGTTAGAGATAAAGATACATACATTCTTTTACTCATACTCATGTTCTATCACAAGTGATTGGATATAGTTCCCTATGCTGTACAGCAGGACCTCATTGCTTATCCACCCAAATGCAATAGTTTTCATCTACAAACCCCAAACACCCAGTCCATCCCGCTCCTTCCCTCTCCCCTTGGCAATCACAAGTCTCTTCTCCATGTGCATGAGTTTGTTTCTGTTATGTAGGTAGGTTCATTTGTGCCATATTTTGGATTCTACACATAAGTGATATTATATGATAATTTGTCTTTCTTTCTGACTTAGTTCACCTAGTGTGAGAATCTCTAGTTCCATCCATGTTGCTGCAAATGGCATTAGTTTGTCTTTTTTATGGCTGAGTAGTATTCCATTGTGTATAGGTACCACATCGTCTTAATCCACTCATATGTTGATGGACATTTAGGTTGTTTCCCTGTCTTGGCTATTATAAATACTGCTGCAATGAACATAGGGGTGCAAGTATCTTTTTGAATGAGAGGTTTGTCTGGATATATGCCCAGGAGTCGGATTGCTGAATCATACAGTAGTTTTATATTTAGTTTTCTGAGGTACCTCCATACTGTTTTCCATAGTGGTTATACCAATTTACATTCCTACCGACAGTGTAGGAGGGTCCCCTTTTCTCCACACCCTCCTCAGCATTTGTTATTTGTAGACTTGCTAATGATAGCAATTCCGACTGGTGTGAGATATTACCTTATTGTAGTTTTGATTTGCATGTCTGTAATAATTAGTGACTTTGAGCATTTTTTTCACGTGCCTATTGGCCATCCATGTATTTTCTTTGGAGAAATGACCGTTTAGGTCTTCTGCCCACTTTTAAATTTTTTTTGTTTTGTTTTGTTTTGTTTTGTTTTTAGTTTTCTTTTTACTGTAGTTGATTTACAATGGTCTGTAAATTTCTGCTAATTGGGTTTTTATTTGCTATTGAGTTGTATGAGTTTGTATATTTTGGAGATTAAGCCCTTGTCAGTCTCATCATTTGCAGTTGTTTTCTGGCATTCTGTAGGTTGTCTTTTAGTTTTGTTTTTTTTTGTTGTTGTTGTTTGTTTTTAATGGTTTCCTTCGCTGTGCAAAACCTGTCAGTTTGATTAGGTCCCATTGGTTTATTTTTGCTTTTATTTCTATTGCCTTGGGAGATGGAACTAAGAAAGCATTAGTATGGTTGATGTCAGAGAATGCTTGCCTATGTTCTCTTCTCTTACACAGTGTCTCTTACACAGTGTCTTGTCTTATGTTTTAGTCCGTAAGCCATTCTGAGTTTATTTCTGTGCATGGTGTGAGGGTGTGTCCTAGTTTCATTGATTTACACGCAGTGGTCCAGTTTTCTCAGCACCACTTGCTGAAGAGACTTTTTCCCATTTTATATTCTTGCCTTCTTTGTTGAATGTCAATCGACTATAGGTGTCTTGGTTTACTTCTGGGTTCTCTATTCTGTTCCATTGGTCTGTATGTCTGTTTTGGTACCAGTACCCATTGTCTCGATTACTGTAGCTTTGTAATATTGTCTGAAGTCTGGGAGAGTTATGCCTCCTGCTTGTTTTTTTCCCCTCAGGATTGCTTTGGCAATTCTGGGCCTTTTATGGTTCTGTATAGATTTTTGGATTGTTTGTTCTAGTTCTGTGAAAAATGTCCAGGGTAATTTGATAAGAATTGCATTAAATCTCTAGATAGCTTTGGGTAGTATGACCATTTTAACGATATTATTTTTTCCAGTCCAGGAGCATGGAATATCTTTCCATTTATTTGAATCCTCTTTAACTTCCTTGATTAATGTTTTATAGTTCTCAGCATATAAGTTTTTCTCCTCTTTGGTCAGATTTATTCCTGGGTATTTAATTCTTTTGGGTATAATTTTAAAATGTATTTTTATATTCCTTTTTATAATATTTCACTGCTAATATACAGAAATAAAGTAAAAGAGTTCTCGTTGTGGCTCAGCAGTAACGAACCTCAAGGTATCCATGAGGATGTAGGTTAGGGACCTGGCATTGCCATGAGCTGTGGTGGCAAGCAGCTGCACTCCAGTTTGACCCCTAAACTGGAAAATTCCATATGCTGAAGGTGCAGCCTAAAAAAAAGACACACAAAAAGAAATACATTAAGAAAATGTATGTTTTCTTCCTGATCTTCCTGAAGTAAGTACTGCGCAGGGTGCATGTGGCGGGGAGGAGCAGGTGACTCATTTTTCCTGGAAGTGCTCTCTCCACCAGACTGTGCTCTTTAATCATATTTATATCTCTTATCCTCACATTATTCATCATGGATCATGGAGTAAAGATGTCATTGATTTCTGTACCCATGATATTCAAGATAAGAAATCCAATCATTTTCTTAGAGCCTGATTATTTTTTTTCCATTTACCAAAAAAGAGAGGAATAAATGAAATCATTATGCTTTTGACTTTGGGAGTAGGGCATGATGAGGGTTTAGAATCGTGTGGATAAGTACTTATTTGAGACAGTAGCGACGGCAGAAATGAAAACAATTGTCTCAGCCATTCTGAATGAGACAGAAGTAGAGGGTGAAGCCAGGACATGGATCCACAGAGATTATACCAAACAAGATAAATTTTGAAAGGAGGCAAGACTGTTTATAGTGTACTCTGTACAACACTAGAAGACAAGAGCAAGGCTAAGTGTGTGAGGGATTCTTGAAAGCTTTATGTTTAATCATATAACTGTATTACTCCATTTTATAGAATGTGCTTCATGGAAAATGATGATTTCATTGTTTAAATAAAAATTATCTGTCACTGACTAAGAAACTGAGGTTTTTCACTCATTTGAGAGAAAGAAAAATCTGAGCTGTTTGATATATGTCAGTGATGGTGTAGGCAAGTAGGTATGGATTCACTGCTGGAGGAAATGTAGATTTATGTAGCCACATTGGAATTCATTTTGAAAATGATATTGCAATATGAAATTCACAGACAACATAGTCATTCCTGCTGGCTACCCTTGAGAACAGCAAGAAAAAATGTACAAGCATGCTCATTAAAGCACTGTTTATAATACTGAGCATTACAAATTGCTCTAAACGTCTAACACTAGAGAAATGGCTAAGTACGTATGTGTATTCACTCTTCATAATATCATGAAACAGCTAAAAGTAATGAGATAGCTGTGTATGCTGAGATAGAAAATCATCAAAATGTTTTGTTGAGTGATGGACACAGGTGGAACAATACATGCAATGTGATGCAATATCTAGACATACATTCATATAAGAAATACTTCATGTATTTCACAGAACATATGTAAAGGCCCAGAAGGGTGTGCACCAACTCCAAATAGAAGGAAGTCTTCAAAGGGGATGCTCACTGGAGATGATTATACTATGAGCCCGACTCTCCCTCCTCCCTCTGCCATGCTCTGGGCATAGGGCTTCTAAGTTATGCCCACTAATGGGCAGGATGTTGTACTTGCTGTATGGCTCTGGTTTAGCTGTGCTTACCTTGGCTTGTACAAAGAGGTGAAGGTAGCTGCACCAGGTCTGAGTCCAGGCCTTAAGAAACCTTACGTTTCTTCTTTCCCTCTTGCCTCCTGTCATTCCAATGAGAAGAACAATTCTGGGACAGCCCACTAGTCACAGATGAGGAATGAGAATTCCATAGATCAGAGCTGAGCCAAAGAACCTTCAGCCCTTCAGAAAGAAGCACAGTAGAGCCCAGACCAGACCAGCTGAGCTGGACCCACCAACCTGCACATGCAGGTGTGATAATAGGGTGGCTTTTTTCTTTCTTTTCTTTTTTTCTTTTTTTTTTTTTTTTGCTTTTAAGGAATGCACCTATGGCACATGGAAGTTCCCAGGCCAGGGGTCAAACCAGAGCCACAGCTGCCGCCATAGCCACAGCAACACAGGATCAGAGCCGCATCTGTGATCTGCACTACAGCTCATTGGACACACTGGATCCCAGACCCACTGAGCAAAATCAGGGATTGAACCTGCATCCTCATGGACACTGGTCAGATTCGTTTCCACTGAGCCCTGATAGGAACTCCTGGGGCAGCTTTTTCAGTCACTGAGCTTTGGGCTGGTTTGTTATGCAGCATTATTGTGGTAATGGTTGACTGATACATAGGCTTATCTCAGATCTTTATTTTCTAGACAAAGAGAATAAGACAAGGGATACAAATACCATACAGAAAAAAATTAAACATGAAAGAAGAAAGCTAAGGTGTCTACTTGTTTTTTTAGAAGCTTATTGTCGTATTCGATGTGGGTATGTCAGGGTGCCTTTTAAAAGCACAGGGTAGAGAAGATGATACAGAATAAAATGTGTACAGAAATTTGTATGTGCAGGTACACATGTCTATACTTTTATCTCCGACCACAGTAGTCTGTTTGACCTTGTACCAATCATTTCTCACTGCTGGAGCTTCTTTTCTCTGCAGGTGAAATAGAGGCCAGAGATTGAGCTAATGATCTGTATTCTCTAAGAGGATGTGCATGCTAAGATGCCCCATCCAGCCCAAAGTTCCACGGTGGTATAGACGATTGTTTGGCTGTTGGGCCTCTGTGTTCTGTACTAAGGGAGAGTGTGGGAGACAGTCCATTTTGACATATTTTTCCCATCTTATGACATGATTTCCTATTTTTCAGCCCTCAGAACCCCCTTTAAATCAAAACTTTGGAATATAATTGTCTTGCTTTTTACTTTCCCACAAAGCCACCACAATGCCATTTTTTCATGAGAAAGAATAAAAAGCACATGTGTAGCCTTCCTCATCATATTAGAAATAGAAACTAACGCATCTGTATTTACAGAGTTCAATGTATTCGCCAGGGGACAGGCAAGAACAGGTGACATAGATTAAAAGCAGCGCGACACAGTTCACACCAGGTCTGGGTTTGAAATTAAATGGTGCCTCTAACCAGCATAGACCTTTGAAAATGTACTCAGCTTCTCTGGGACCTATTGACTGATTTGTAAAATAAACCTAAGAGGACCATCCACTTCAAAGGGTAGTTAAGAGCATTAAATGACATAAATGCAAATTTAGAGTTTAGAAGACAACTGGGATATAGTACCAGAGACTCAATGGCTCTGTCCCACCTGTGCCTACGACAAGCCTACGAGGGGAATTTTATCAAACACTCTTTACAGATAAGCTACATCCTCATGGAACACTAAGGTCTGTACCATACAAGCTATAGGAAATAACCCGAGGGTCTGCAGAACTGACCTTCTCTAAGCTGGGGAGCAGCGATCACTCTCGGGCAGCCAGCTGATACATTAGGTTTTGTTGCCTCTGTTTCTGGCTTCCAGCCCCTCGACCTTTCATCCTCCCTGTGGATTCAAGGTTCAGATTAAGGGCTATGCAGGAGATGCTATATAGTCCGAGGGGCCCAGCACAAAATCAAAGTGTAGGTCCCCTTGTTTGAAAATCATTACCCATTTCAAGTCAGAACAGTAGAGCTCCTCAAATCCTGGGGCCCCATGTGACTGGGCAGCAATCCCATGGCATTGACCCTGGGACTACCTGGTCTTATTAGGAACCCTCCCCACCCTTGGGCTTATAAAATTCAAGCCCACTTAAATCCTTAGTTAAAATGCCACTCGAAGACCATGCGGTTCGTGGTAAGGGTAGGCGTTGTGAATTGGTTTCTCTTTCTTCCATTACCCCTAACATTATGCTTTACACTTTGTAAACCTTTAAAGAAAGGGAGACGGAACGGCTACGAATTCACAAGAGGAGGATGTGGTCTAGGTCCCCTACTCAGTAGATTTGTGTCTGGCTGAATCACTTAAACTCCTATATACTTATATCTTTGACTCCTACAAATGAATCGAATCCTTATGTAATAGAGATCGTGTGTGAGAAAATATGAGATCGTTGTCTTACTGGTAAAAAAATTATACAGCTCTTAGAGCATGCACGAGTGGCTTGGCAGACACACAGCTGCTGTATGCCCTCACTGCACTGAGTGTGGAGGGGGCGTGGAGGAGACATGTTTTTCCTGCACCGGTGCCACAGCCAAGTCCACAACACATGTCCTGTGAGTCTTCCCATCAAGGCCACAAGGTAATCATATCCACCTCAGCCTGAATTGTGTTAGCCAGTATCAGACAGAGAGGTAGTATGAGTCTTCTTGCAGTAATGGACACAGGAAGGCAACACGACTTGGATAAACAACTCCTGGAGTTAGCTGTGGTTCTTTTCAGGAGCTCTGCAATCCTCAGCGTGTAACCACCTTTCTGAGCCTAACAGCACAATGTGCTGTGAAGACTAGACACTGCGCTGAGTGCCAAAGTCTCCGCTTTAAGTTGGAGCCATCTGCAAAGTAGTTTATGTAACCACCACCACCACCACCACCACATCGCAACATCTATGATGAGAATATTTATCTCTACAGTGAATTGCAAGTAGTAGCCTATTCAGCACTGGACCCCATTGCTCATCGTCTCTCATAGAATCAGACTTTCCCCTTTCACTTTTTCCATTCTTTGAATTTATGTTAAAATAATGTAACGCAACAGAATTAAAATGTATTTCTAGTTTTCTCTTATAAGTACCTGTGTTATCCTACTGGTCTTTTCGGAGCTGAAGCGCCTGGGTCTTACCCATGATTTCACTCGTTAATGCCTTGTTAGAATGCTTATTAACGTGACACTTAATCTAGCTCTGTAGTTTCATCGAGCAGATGGTGATTATGGTGGCGTTTTTTATGCTGCGAACCTTAAGTACATCATTTTGCACTTTTAAAGTATCGTTTTAAAATCAGAGGTCACTTTGCCCGTTCTGGTTTAAAGTACAAAGTGTACAGTCAGCATGGTGCGTTCACGTATTTTCTTCTGTTAAATTTATTCAGGAGCGACCATCACACTTTCCAAATACAGAGTTGAATTTTCCTAGAGAGTCACATTCAGAGAAAAACAGTTCTTTTTCATTCATACATACATTCAATTTAGTCTTTCATTTATTCTTGATTCACTCAACAAGGATCTCTGGATTATATTTCCAGCACTGTTTTAGGTGTTCTTTAGATGAATGGATGGACATACTTGGATTTTTCTATAAATGATTTTGCAGTCTGGCACAGTGTGATCGGAGCTCTAATGAAGCCTTTCGCAAGTGCACAGAGATCACAGAAGGAGAAATGCCTGAGTCTGCTCGAGACTTCAGAACCTAAAACTTGACAACTGAAGTTTGGAGAAGGCAGAGAAACAAGGGGGATCATTCCAGGCAGATGGCAGGCAACATGAGAAAGTAGAGTCTTAACCCGTAGCCGTTGGGTCTGCATGGTGGTAAAAGAAAAGGCCGTCTCATGAGGCAACGGGCATCCTGTGCGTAGGGATGCTTATTAAACAACGTATATCTGTTGACCTAGCAGACTTGCTGAAAAGAATAGTGGATGAGGCTGTAAGCCCCCACGATCATTTTAAATCCTGAGCTTTTATTTTATTTTATTTTATTTTTATTTTTGTCTTTTTGCCATTTCTTAGGCCGCTCCCGCGGCATATGGAGATTCCCAGGCTAGGGGTCCAATTGGAGCCTACCAAGCCGCGTCTGCAACCCACACCACAGCTCACGGCAACACCGGATCCTTAACCCACTGAGCAAGGGCAGGGATCGAACCGGCAACCTCATGGTTCCTAGTCGGATTCATTAACCACTGAGCCACGACAGGAACTCCTAAATCCTGAGCTTTTAGACAGAGCTGTATTGGTATGCAGTTTACTCCAAATAAGTATTGGGAATCAAGCCAAGGAATGAAGTGAGATCAATTTGAGGAGTAAAAGCAAGAGGCAAGACCCAAGGTGTTGTGCTGAGGGTCTTGATCAGAAAAATGAGTCAGAGTCAGATCCAGAAAGCAAGAACTTACAGGATGTTCTTGTTGGCAAGACGAGAAGTTCTGAACAGAGAGAATCCATAATGTGAAGATATCAAGTGCTCCATTATTACGTAGCGTGACTATTCTGGGGGTGGGTGTGGCGGGTAGGGCATAGACCAGACTTCTGAGAGGCATGGAGAAATACAAGAAATCTATATAGTTGGCTGAACAGAGCTTACAGAGGTGAGCGACTTGGGGATATGGAATTATGGGTCGTATATGGGTAAAATAAAGAGTGTATCCACCGTGGATCATCGTGTCATCATCAAAATACTTCGTAACACACCAATCGCGTCTAGTCGGTCCCATTAGCGTCAGAACCATCCTGAGACGTGCACGGTTCTCTGCAGTTTGGTATTCCTCACGTTTAACTGTCAGTGCTGTCCTAGGAAGTGTGAATTATTGTCTCCCCTGAGGGTGAGCACATTGGCCCCACAGTGTGTGTGACTTATTCAAAGTCCTGCAGGGCGTAGGCTCCCCTGCCTAAGATTTCTATCATTGTTTCTTGGAGAGTTTCGGTTAATTCATTTGTTCAGTGGAGATAAAAATAATTATTAATCCGATTACGTCAAAGATTGCTGTGAAGATCCAGTGAGATGATGCATTTAAAAATGTTTCACAAACTATAAATGGTCAACCCCACATGATTAGTGGGGTACTGGATGATGCCAAAGAAGGAAGATGAGGAGAAAGGAGAAGAGTTTAGAGTGTTTCTGCTCTTTTCTGTCCGTGGTCAACACCCCCTCTTTCTCACGTATTCCGTTCTGTTGTCATAGTGAGTTGTTCTGGGTGAGTTGCTCACACCCACCTTCCAATTCAGCATTTCAGGTCTGCTCTTTAACCCAGGTTGTTATTAGTATTAATTTCATTGACTACAGTTTTCATTTTTATTTGCCCTTTTGTTCTTCTTACCCACTCATCTAAGGGATTCAGTTACCTATTTTTTATCTCTTTGAATATCTTAGACATAATTGTCATATAGTTTAGACAACATTATCTGAATTGTATGGGGGACAATTTCATTAGTCTCTGAATCTGCGGATTTACTGCCTTGGGGGCTGAAGTTCAGCAAAAGTGAAGAGGCATCTAATTTGAAAGGCAGAAAAGGCTTTGGATTGGAAGGGAGGGGTGTGTTTATGTGCATGCTTAATAAAAAGTCTCTGGAAGACTCCATTAGCTCCAATTAAAGGAGCACTTAGTATTGTTAGGATAGATTTGATGCTAGGAACTTCCATTGCAATAAATCATTTATTTCCTAAATTCAGCGAGCACTAAACCGCCTCGGTTTAAATCTGAGGAGGCTGGTAGTTCCCGTCGCGGCTCAGTGGTTAACGAACCCAACTAGGATCCATGAGATTGCGGGTTTGATCCCTGGGCTCGCTCAGGTTAAGGATTGGGCATTCTCATGACCTGTGGTGTAGGTTGCAGACATGGCTCGGGCCCTGGGTTTCTGTGGCTGTGGTGTACGCCTGCAGCGACAGCTCCGATTCGACCCCTAGCCTGGGAACTTCCATATTTTGCAGGTGTGCCCCCCCTCCAAAAAAAGACAAAAAAGACAAAAAAAAAATCTGAGGAGGCAAAGGACAGAGAGGTTAACTCCCGAAAGTTCATTTAGTGGGAACATTAAATTTGAACTCAGATATGTTCCTCCAGGTTACAGCTTCTTAATCACTAAGCTAACAACTAACAAGTCTAACCCGAACCAATCGCAATTCTCTGAAATGTTCTCTCCAGGCCCTCAGAAATATGAGAAAAGCCAAGTTATCTATTATAATGAATATCGTAGGATTTTATTTAGCAAAAACTATTTCCATTTTGGAAACATACAGACAGGTGTCAGAGAAACAGTAACTGCTCCTTTGCTCTACCACCCATTGTCTTGTCAACGTGTGAGTTACGTGTTGAGAAGAGAGCCCCCAGCCAGGTAAAGAAAAAGTACCCTTCTGCTGTGGGGGATTAGTGTGCTGAGGACAACAGGGGAAATCTCTCGCATCTTGGAAAGGGGATTTCGGAAAATGGGACTTTCCTAGAGGTCTCACACTCTTTTTAAATTAAAATTCATCTGAACTAGAATTAATTTCACTAAATTAGAAAAACTCTAAAGACCTCAGCTTTTTTTTTAGATATTTATGATGACGCAATGGTTGGTTTGAACTTTTGAATGATTGATCAAACAAAGTGGAGAATGCACGACTGGACCATCTGTGGGTGGCAATGCAAAGCCAGCTGGACTCCTAAGAAAAGAAAGTGTTGTGACTCTTTTCTGTTTGGGACGCCCCATGGCATTAGAATTTGAGTTGCTGCTGATAAACTGTTGAAATCACTATCAGAAGAGAAAAATAAACAGTAAATAAAGATAGCAGCTTAATGACCCACATCATTAAGTTGTGAATGGGCACAGACATTCCCTCACATTCTAATGTAGTTGAAGTCTCAGTTTCTTAATATTTAGAACACATGCTTTGAAACAGATTGCTTCCAGCCCAAACAGACATATCAGGGGTGTAGGACTTGACACATGTAAGAAGATGTATTTCAGTGGTTCCCGAGCAAGCTCATACAAAGTGGTCATGGAATTATTAAGAGGGACGCTGGAGCTATTTTCAATAATTTAAATAGCCAAATGGAATAATGTATTTAATCTTAAAAAGCCCTTAATAAAATGCCCAGTTATTTCGTCTTGGCGATAATTATCACACCTTAGTGGGGTAACCTCCATTTACGTCCTCTTAGGTTTTGATACCATGTGTAGTGCTCCAGGGAAAGTGCACATTCCCATGCACGGAGTCTTCCCTTTCATATGATTTTCATTACATAGGTCCTCGGAGATAGAATTGCTCAAACAAATATAAGTGTGACTTCTGAAATATGAAACAATTTTCTAGAAGAAACGTATGGGTGCTGCTGACTTAAAGATCTAGTAAATAGCACATATGTCTGATGAACAATAAAATTATGGAACTAAAACACTATTAACTATTAAAAAGAGCTTAGTTTTCATATTGTGTGTCTTTGTTTTTAATAAAAGGAGAACTTAATTTTGGTCAGTGTAGAGGGAGCCTGCTCCTGTCACCCATACGTTTCTTCTAGAAAATTGTTTCATATTTCAGAAGTCACACATATTTGTTTGAGCAATTCTATCTCCGAGGACCTATGTAATGAAAATAATATGAAAGGGAAGACTCCGTGCATGGGAATGTGCACTTTCCCTGGAGCACTACACATGGTATCAAAACCTAAGAGGACGTAAATGACCAAGAGGGGGCTGGGAGACTGGTTCTGCTGTTAGCATTCCCTGTAATGTTCTGTAGGAACTGCAACTGTTAATTAGAAACAGCACATCAAAATACAGAAAATAATTATTACAGAATGTTTAAAATTGAAAAGCAGATATTACATATGCACTGTTTATAACTGTGCAAAACATGCATAGGCAGTAGACTAGAAGGGGAAACAAAACACAACATAATTTTTAAAATTAGTGTAGATATTAAAATAGGCACACAGAGTATGCATAGACATATAAGATGGACTAGAAACAGAAATTCACATTAGGAACTAATTCTTTATGACTTGGGTATTAGTAATAGTATTGTTCCTTTTTAATTAGTGTGGAGACCAGGGTGTTTTCTTATAATTAGTGTGGATTTTATCTATTCATGTATTTTTCTTATTTTCTCAAAAAGTATGTAATGTCTTTATATTAGTTTTGTAAGTAAACTATTAAAGTAAAAATGGCAATTATGTTTCATTTACACATATATTTTCATTAGCAAAAGACTGCAAAATATGGGGCTAGTTTGAAGGTATATAAGATAATTTATGATGCAGGGAAAATGGACAAAGTTATGTTGTCTGTGTCCTGGGACCTCCGTTACTCACATAACTTTATATTTGGCAAGAAGCTTTCACCTTCATATTCCCACACTGTATGTGTCTCAGAGATAAGGCTCAGTGTTTGCTAGATGAATGCTATCAGCTTCCTACTACTAAACCCCTCCCCATATGAGACCTGAATTACAGGTATGAAGGACACTCCTGGAACCATAGCGTGGGTCACAGTGGCCATAGGAGAAGGAAGCCTGAATTTCCCACATTCTTCCCCAGCAATGTTTCCGTTGCACTCAGCTGACACCTTCTGCAAAAGTCGTTTCCCCTGAAGTGACATTATCATGGGAAAATGCTCACCATTCTGGAAAAAGACCCTCTTTAAAGTTTAATACCCTTTCCCAGGTGAGAACACTTGTCCCTTCAAACGTCATGACTTTTTGGTTGCAAAAGATGAACTGCCCTTTCAAATTATACCAACAAAAATTGATTTTACATGTGTCAGAGTTCTTACCAGCTCGTGAAGTTCTGCGTGTTCTTCCAAGACAGGTGGGATAGAAAGGTGAAAATTATAGGAACCAATACAAAATCAGTGGTGGTTTTCCATCTCAAGGGATTAAAATGGGAAAACCCAGTGTGTTCACGGCTCGTCTAAGTTGTGCCATGCGTCAGTACTTTGTCCTGTTTATCGTTGAACAAAATCCCATTGTACTTATGTACCACAGATTTATGTACCTGTTCATCCATTAATGGGCATTTGGGTTGTTTCTACATTTTGGCCAGTGAAGAAAAAAAAAAAAATGGGAAAACCACTCCACACTCTATCACCTGCTGCCTGGATCTTTGCTTCTGTTGTCACTCTTCCCACACATGAGCCTCCTGACATCATCTCATATGCTCTACGGAACCAACATGTGTCTGAGTCAGGCAGGATCACTGGATCGTTTCTAGAACCCAGTTCCCTTCAGATCCTGTTCAATCACTCTCGCTTTATCCGAAGATCTCTACCCTGGTTTTTATTCTTTCGTTCAATCACTTATTCAAACTTACTGTGTCTCTAGTGTATGCACGGTGAAAGGAAGTGTGAACCTGCCACTGGAGCAATGAATCAGTGTCCATATCCTGCACTGGGGACCTCAGGGGAGGCATTCTGGAGTGAGCCTGAGCGATGACTGAACAGAGGTGTTGACTACCTGTGCCTGTGGAAGGTTCATCATCTGCTTGAAGCTGAGCATCCTGTAGGTATGTTCCCTCTCTGAGAGGTTTCCATCAAGTCTTTGGCCTTTAAGACATAATACTCTCTGATATTTGCTATTTGCATTCTTTGTGATGATAGCCATTCTGAAAGGTGTGAAGTGACATCTCGTTGTGATTTTGATTGACATTTTCCTGGTGATTAGCTACATTGAGCATCTTTTCATGTTCCTGTTTGGCCATCTGCATGTCCTCTTTGGAAAAATGTCTGTTCAGTTCATCTGCCCATTTTCTAATTAGGTTGTTTTGTTTTGTCTTTTTCATTTGATGTTGAGTTCTCTGAGCCGTCTGTATATGTTGGATGTTAGTCATTTATCGGTCATATCATTTGCAAATATTTTATCCCATTCAGTAGGTTGTCTTTTCATTTTGAACACAAATAGCAAATGTTGGGAAGGATGTGGAGAAAAGGGAACACTTTTACACTGTTGGTGGGAATGTAAATTGGTGCAGCCACTGTGGCAGATAGTATGGCAGTTTCTCAAAAAATTAAAAATAATAGATTTATTATATTTAGACTGGATATGTAATGATGTCCTACTGTGTAGCACAGGGAACTATATCCAGCCTCTTGGGATAGACCATGATGGACGATAATATGAGAAAAAGAATGTATATATATTATATATATATATATATAATATATATATGTATATGTGTATATGTATGAGTCACTATGCTGTACAGCAGAAATTGACACAATACGGTAAATCAACTATACTCTAATTTTTTTTTTTTCTTAAAAGAACTATCATATGAACCAGCATTTCCACTCTTGGGTATATATCTGAAAAAAAAATAAAAATACTAATTTGATAAGATACATGCACCCCAAGGTTCATAGCAGCATTATTTACAGTTGCCAAGATAAGGAAACAACCAAAGTACCTATCAACAGATGAATGGATAAGGAAGATGTGGTATGTATATTCAGTGAAATATTACTAATCCATAAAAAGGAATGACTTGGAGGGCATTGTGCTAAGTGAAATAAGACAGACAGAGAGAGACAAATACTGTATGATGACAGTTATATGTGGAATCTAAAAAATACAACAAACTAATGGATATGACAGAAAAGGAGACTCGCAGCTATAAAGAACAAACTAATGGTTATCAGTGGGTAAGGGGGTGGGTGTAAGATAGGCTCCAGGGTGTATTGTACAACACGGGAAGTACAGCCAATGTTTTGTGATAACTGTAAATGAAAACCTTTCAAAACTGTTTACAAGTTTTTAAATTTAAAAAATAACAATATATTAAAAGTAAAATATAACCATTAAAAAAGCCATACTACTCTACTCTCCTGTGCAACACTTGGCTTTAAATGTGGTTAGGAAGGCAAAACAAAAGAAAACAAAAAGGTCTTGAGATATCTGAGCAACTTGTCCTATATTATTTCCCATCTACCTGTCCCAAATGTAATCGTGTGTCACCTGACATCTACTTTCTCTTTTGATTGATTGTGGTTGATTATGTTCATGCTCTTTGTGGCTTCTGAAAAAGGACTGTAGCCAGTTCTGTATGATGGCTCTTGAAACATCTGCCTAGACGCCCACTTTTGCTCATGTGTCACTGAGCCAAGAGAAAGCACGTGGTTATCGTATGGTTCTGCCATAGTTCTGTTCCCATCTGCCACAAGAATGGCAAAACCCAAGGAGAAGCTACCCTTCATTGTATGTTCAGATTGCAGTGGACGTAGAGCAGAGTCAGAGACAATCCACTGTGGACACACGTACAGATGAGAAATAGAGCATTGCTGTTGAATGACATAAAGACTTTGGATTCCTTTGTTACTGTGGAATAACTTAGCCTAAGATGAATCATACATTCTTCATGTCTCACTCCTCTGGACATAGCATAGGTATATGGTTTTTCAGATAGTTCAACCCAGATCTTTTTTTTTTTTTTTTTTTTAATTTTCCCACTGTACAGCAAGGGGGTCAGGTTATCCTTACATGTATACATTACAATTACCAGATCTTTTAATAAACAGTTTTATTCAGTTGTTCTTCATGGGTTCTGGTGGCATGTATTACCTTATGCAGGTGCTTTAAATCCCAGATCCATAAGTAAAGAACCCCCCTCCTGATGACCACTGTTGATCAAGTGGACATTCTTAAAGTCAGGTCATCTTACTCTGAAGGGGATGGGAGAGCTTGGATGTCATATCCTTTCTGCGTAAACAGATTTTTCTTATAAGCCCAAGGTCATCATTCTTTGGTCTTACGTCAGCTGTCAATTATCTTCAAATAAATCACAATGAAACAAAAAATTTATGTAAATCAGACTTAATAAGACCAAATTTGTTTAAAAGTCTCACTGATTAACTCTTCGTAGTCATACCCATTACATTTGTATAATGTGTTGTCATTTACACAGTGTTTTCACATGCGCACTTTTGTTAAATTCTTATAATAATGCCATGAAGTACCAATCTTTAGTATTATTGTTTTTACAAGTGAAAAAACTTTCAGGTCTCCAGGACATGTTCAGGAAAATTGTCCTGGAGTCACAAGAGAATAAATTAATTTTAAAAATAACCCTACAATATTTTAAAATGGGATTTGAGATACCTATCTACATAATTACCCAAATATGTGCCAAGTGTCATGCATTGGGGATTGTAAATTAAATAAGATACACATAGACCTCGGCTTTGTATGATTTACAGGTCAACAGAAACACATTTTAAAAAACCAACTTAAAATTTTCTAAATTTAACTATTTAATTAAATTATGATAAAGCAGAAATACGGGGTGCTATGGCAGTGATTTTTAAGGGTCTGACCTGATCTGGAATGAACAGCAAAGATTTCCTTACAGTTACTGAGTTTTGAAAGACATGAAAATGTGCCAGATGACAGTGCTGAGCAGGCAAGTGAGACAATGTCTTCAGTTGATGGAAACAGTATCTAGAAAGTGACTCAGGTGGAGAGGAACATGATGTGTGGAGGAAAGGAAAGGTAAACTGATGCGGCTGCAGGGCGGGCAGTGGTAAGCTTAGAACTGTTGATGCTGGTAGGAAGACGAGACTCTGATCCAGCCTACCTTGTGGACCAAGTCGAGGGTACCAACTTTTCCTTAGAGCAGTGGGAGATCATTTCAAGCAGGGGAATGTCATGATTAGGTCTGCATTTTTGAGAGCTCATTCCTACTGTTGTGAAGAAACAGAGAGGAGCAGAAATAAACTCTGGCAGACAAGGCTGGAGACCAGGCACAGACATGGTCCCTACCATGAAGAAAACAGTTTTATTCAGAACTAGCCGTCAGCTCCATACGTGATTGTGACGACAATATTGTCAGAAGCCAAGCAAGGCTTCAGAGAGCTGTTACCTCAGAAGGATGTAGGTACCGGTGGCTGCTTTCCTTGATTTTCCCTTTTATTTCTGGACACATCTGATGAAAGACGTGCATCATGCTTCCTTTTCTTTCTTTTTTTTTTTTTTGGTCTTTTTTAGGGCTGCAGGTGCAGCATATAGAGGTTCCCAGGCAAGGGGTGGAATCAGAGCCATAGCTGCCGGCCTACACCACAGTCACACCCATCATGCTTTCTTTATTCTCTGCATTTCCGATGCTTTGCCATCCGGGGCCTTGCTGACACCAGAACTGCCTTCCCAGGGCTGATAAACTCCTGGAAATACTAAATGAAGGATCCGTGAGTGTGCCTTTTATGTGCAAACTAACCAACACAGAACCCATGCCCCAACTGCCTCCTTCAAGGAGCTGCTCTCCTGCCCTCATTACCAGGGCTGGCACCAGGTAAGTAGATTCAGCCCCATGCCCAGAACCTACCAAAATGATTGGCATTAGCCCATCGGACACTTAGGCGACCTGACCTGTTCCTTCCCACAGAAGCCTACATTCTCCTTCTACCCCCTCCGCCCCGACAGACCCTGGTGCTCCCACCCCCGCCCCACCCCATGAGGTCCTCTGTGCTGTGGGTGCCTCCTTCCGTTGGGACTCTGAGTAATGAACTGCTTTTTAAGAGCAGTTGTCTTCTTATCTGTCGGCCTCACCCTATCTGACTTATAATAAAACCTATGTTTTAAAACAATTGGAATCTAATATATGGCACAAGGAACCTTTGCACAGACAAGAAAATCATGGACTTGGAGAATAGATGTGTGGTTGCCAAGGGGGAAGGGGAGGGGGTGGGAGGGACTGGGAGCTTGGGGTAAAGAGATGCAGAATGTTGCCCTCGGGATGGATTAGCAAAGGGATCCTGCTGTGCAGCACTGGGAACTCTGTCTAGTCACTTATGATGGAACACGTAATGTGAGAAAAAAGAATGTATACATGTATGTGTAACTGGGTCACCATGCTGTACAGTAGAAAAAATATATATATAAATAAATGATAAAAAAAATTTTACTCTTTACTATGTAATTTGGTTGAGAATGAGACCACGAATAAAGAATATATAGTCAGGGGAAAAAAAAAAAAAAACCAATTGTAACATAAAGCCTTCAAGTAAAGCTCAACTTTCTGGGACATAGTATCCAATATTTACAGGCGGCGTGCTGTGTGCTAGGCCTCGTTCTAAACACGGCCTGCATTAACTCAACCAGTCCTCACAACACGCTACTGTTTAGGGATGAGGATGTCACAGCCGTCAGAGATAGCAGCCACCTCCCCACTGGTGAGCTGGTGAGCCCTGAGGAAGCTTAGGGTGTGGAAACTCAGGCTCTGGCCCCAGATGGCTGAGGTGCATATGAAAGGAATGATTTCAGTGAGCCCAGACTCTTGCATCTTCCCCGACGTAGAAAAACCCTAAATCCTTTAACTTGAGTTATCTGCTTTTCTTTTATTAACAATAATCTTTCGGTCCTACTACCTGCCCTTTGTAGCAAAACTCCTATATATCCCAGGTTCCCCCCTCACTTCCCTGGAGTGGTTTCTTAGGGTTACTTAAGATGCTGCCTCCTGGGCTTAAGTCCTGAGTTTGGTCCACCGTAACTCTCACCTTCTAGGTGAGGCGTATTTCATAGTCGACGGGGGACTAGTCTCACCCTATCTTACAGGTGGGCAAATGAAGGCCTGGTGGGTGAAGTGACGCTCCCTACATCACGTAGCTTGTAAGTGGCAGAGCTGGGCTCCAAGCCCATTTCTGTTGACTCCAAAGACCTCCCTACCGATGTGACAGTTAATTCCTTTGGGAAATGTGGAGGAAACAGTAAAGAACCTTCTCTAGGCTGTAACGTGCATGAAAGAGAGCGAGAGAGAGCGAGAATTGCTACAGAGGATGCCTGGTCACGGGGCCGTGGGTGAGAAAGTGGGGAAACAGGAGCCATGAGAATAGTTGTTCACACTCAGAGAGGAAAACTGTGCCCCCGGCAAAGGGGATGTAGTTGAATTTTCCTTAAATGGGTACCAAGGCCAATATGGTCACTCTCAGAGGCCACATTTGCCTCTTGGCCAGTTCTAATTATCAGCATTGATGCCTTCTATAGACAATTATCCAGGCTTGGGGAGCTGCCTCAGTAAGTAATTGGAGTGCAGGGAGCTCTGGCAGGTTATTCACACAGACTTCCTTCCCCCACACCCTTGCTCCAAATGCAGTCAGCACAGCCTGAGTGGGAGCAATCAGGCCTCCGCAAAGCCAGCCCAGGGCTGTTGAGCAAATTGCAAAGCTGAACTCTCTGCATTAAGAGAAACCCATTAGCACCACAGAGCTATTGTAGCTGTCACATCACTGGGTGCCTGGCCATGCCTGCCTGCTCTTCCTCTGAGCCTGGCTGTCAGGGATTGGCTATGCCTTTGAGATGGATCAGAGCAAAGTTGTACTCCACTCGCTCTGACTTCTCGAGGAAGGAGTTCTTACCCAATAAAATAAAATGCTGGTTTTCCTCCACTCGCACCTCCTTTCCATTAAACACTTCTGAGACTGACTGCCCAGAGTCAGCACAGACGCCAGAGGTTAAGGGCTCAGTGCCACAGGGCTGTTACTGACCTCAGATGGACAACGGCAAGTCCCAGGGGGTCACCTGTCCTTCTGGCTGATAGGCTCTGATTTGGGGGTTCCTGATACTCCCCTTTAGCTTGATAATTCGCTGGAATAGCTCACAAAGCCCAGAGAAACAGGGGACTTACTCTTGCTGACTTATTACAGAGGATACAGGAACAGCCTAATGGAGAGGCTTGTGGACAGAGGCACAGAGATTCCAAGCCCTCTCCAGGTATGACTCTCCCAGGACCTCCATGTCCTCACCAACCCGGAAGCTCTCCAGATGACTTTGGTGAGGGTTTTTATGGAGGCTTCTTTAGCAAGGCGTGATTGATTAAAGCAGTCATCATTGGTGACTAATTCAACCCCCAGCCTATCTCCCTTCCTTGGAGCGGGGGTAGCACTGGAAGTTCCAACCCTCTTGTCATCTCTAATCCAGAGGTTGGTTCCTTTGGCAACCAACCTCCCATTTATAGGAACTTTGCACAAGTCCCCTCATTAACATAAACTTGAGTGTGGTTGAAAGGAGTTTGTTGGGGGTAACAAAAGACACTTTTCTTTTTTTTTTTTTACCTTTACCACCCCAGAGCAATTTCAGAAGCCAGGAAGGAAAACCAAATATACATTTTTTATTATGTCACAATATCGCATGGGATCAGGGGCACGTGATAGGAGTAATTCAATTACTTTCTAACCCTTCTCTGGTGAGTTGTTAGACTGTCCCAGAAAATGGACCAAATAAGAGACATAAACAGAATAAAACCAGCATATCCCAGTATTGGCCAATCCCAGTTGGTGCCTGCAGTCAGGACTGGGGAGAAGTACTGGTGTGACACACATAAGCACAGCCTGGCCTGGTACCAAGTGGTCAGTGCTAAGGTGAAAATGTGACCCCCTAGCCCGGTCTGCTCCCTGTTGTTTGGACTTGCATCCAAAAGGAGACTTAGGCTGAGTCTCCCTAGGACAGTGCGTCTTTTAGAATGCACTTCATTTTTTTTTTTCAAATACCATACGATATCACTTATATCTGGAATCTAATATGCGGCACAAACGAACCTTTCCACAGAAAAGAAAATCATGGACTTGGAGTCTTGTGGTTGCCAAGGGGAAGAGGGAGTGGGGTGGATGGGGAACTTGGGGTTAATAGATACAAACTATTGCCTTTGGAATGGATTAGCAATGAGATCCTGCTGTGTAGCAGTGGGAACTATGTCTAGTCACTTTAAATGTTCTCTGCTTCCATCAGCACCTTCCCACAAAGCAGCCTGACTTCCCACTCTAGCCACAAACATGAAGCATCTCCATCTAACATGTGGCCTTCACATCTGACCCTTCTTCCCAATTAATGTCCACCTTTCCCAGCACAATCGTTCTGGTTATCAGAAACTTTTCTTTGCCTGCTTTTCATGGTTGAGAAACATCTCCAAGTCATCAACAACCTCTCTCTTGTGTCTTTTCCTACTTCTGAATGCTGCTTCCATTTCCATCATGCCCTCCCACTTTGCTCTAATAAGATGCTTCCAAGAAACCAGCTTCCTTCTTCCGTCTGCCTGTCTTCTCACGTCCTTATTTATCTACTGGTTCGCTTCTCTTCCCTCCACAAGCTGTGTCTGGGTGGCGTTGGATAAAGACGCTACATTTTCCACAGCACTGAAATAGACATTGTATTCCTGAAGCTTTTGAAAAGTGGAGGTGGGTTGGCACCCAAATATCCTCAAGCATTGTGACGGGGAAAGCTGCATCTTTTTTCTTACTCAGCCAAGCCAAACACCCTTTCTGTTTGCCTTTTAATTTACATCCCGAAGAAAGATAAATTGTAGTACACAATTCCTGAAAAGTGGGTGAAGAATGACATTTTAATAAAGTAGGATTGTGGGCGTGAATCATGGCTGCTGAGGACTGACAGGCGGAATAAAATGAAAAGGATTCTCTGCTGCACAGCTTAATTGTATGTCTCCGTGTTCTCCAGCATTTTCCATCAGTGGCATCCTGGGGACTCGTGCCTGAATGCAAAGCATGTTCACCCACCTTTCCATGCTAACCTGCCACCCTTGTGACATGTGTCTGTTATGTACACAGAGCGACACCAGTGCTTAAGAAACACACAGTAACTTTACTTTTGTTCCTTCATATTATTTTATGACAAAGACTATTTTGCTCAAACCACATGGACCCTTCTCTCTTTAGAAATTGTCTTTATATGCCAGTGTTTCTAAAACACTGGATTATAAAGAGTCAGCTATTTAACTGGATCTCGATAAATGAATTCAGAGCCAACACCCACATCTCCTGAAATTGGTTTGTTACTTTGTGGTTATATCACATGTTTAATGCCAGTGATGTTTTCAAGTATAATAAGATCATTGGATACTCAAGATCCAGCTTCGTCAACCTTTTCTTAACTACACACTCCTTCCAAGCTTGAAAGATGGAAGATAGTTCACCACTGATGAAATTTAAAAGAAAATGCTTTGGAATGTTGAAACATTTTGAGGATAACAGGAGAGCTTTGAAAGGACAATTTAAGTGACATATCCAACTTGAATTAGAAAGTTATTGAATGTTCAATTTGAAAATGCCAACTTCATATCCATGAAGTTACACAGATGTTGAAAGCAGACAGTCCTGGGCTTGACTGGGCCTCTGACCCTGAAAAAGGAGGTGGAATGATTTATCTGAGCCTTGGTTTTCCAAAGGATAAAGTGGGAATAATTGTGTACAGAGGGTAGAGCTATTGTGAGAACAGAGACACACATGAAGCTTAATCATTTAGTGTCCAGGTGTGAAAATTAAACCACAATGCACCTTTTAGATAGAGGATCAAATACACGGACTTGGTCACCCCAGGATCAGAAAGCTGAGAGAGGAAGTTCCTGTTGTGGCTGAGCGGGTTACCAATGTACCCATGAGGACTCAGAGTGATCTCTGGCCTCACTCAGTGGGTTAAGGATCCGGTGTTGCAGTGAGCTGTGGTGCGGGTTGCAGATTCAGGCAGCTTGGATCCCTTGTTGCTGTGGCTGTGATGTAGGCCGGCAGCTGTAGCTCCAATTCAACTCCCAGCCTGGGAACTTTCCTATGCCGCAGGTGCAGTCCTAAAAAAAAGTAAGCAAAAGCACAAAAAAGAAAAAAGCTGATAGAGCAAATTAAAATTATTAACTGCAAGTCAGTGACTTCCCATAGAACTGAAGGAAGAGAAGAAGAGAGGAATATTACCAGAAACGAGAAGCCAGTAGGGAGCATGTTGGGCAGTTGTTGGCACAGCGAGGAAGAAAAAGCAAACTCAGCACATTTTCGGAGTCAAAGGCCTGATTCCATTTCCCAGCGGACCGACGGGAGGAGAAGGGAGCTTGTCACAGAGGTGAAGTGTCAGGCCCTGGGACCAGGCTGTCTGGGTTCGGATCCACCCCTGGCCTTGCTTGCTCTGTGTCTTGAACAGACCATGTGGCCTCTTCATTCTTCAGCTTGCCATTGGTGACGGGGGGACAAGAAGACCACGCATCTTCTGAGGACTCAGTGAACCAAAACATGCACTACATGCAAAATATGTGCTAGATGCAAAGTCTGACCCATAGTCAATGCAACGTGAATGTCTGCTAATACCATCAGTAACACTGTCCTCCTGCCATTGTCGCTCTTCTCCTTGAGTCTTTGGGCAGAAGCACCCTCCCACATGGAAAACTGGAAGAAGGTAAAGTAAATGTTATCTCCGCCGACTGGGCTTGTCCTTCCTGATGAGCTGTCTCCTCCGTGACTGTCAGCTTATGAAGACGAGGGTTACTTCTTTTTGGATGCGAAGTTTTCTCGGCTCTATAGCCCTGTGCCTGGCTTCAGACAGGAGTGCAGCAAACATTTGCGGCCTGAGTAAAATGCATGGACACTCCTAATTTCTGATTTGGGCAGCTGGGTGGATGGTGGCACCATTCTTTTATTTAGGGCCCTATTGAGAGAGGTCAGGACATAGGTGGAAGCTGAAGTTACACAACTGGACGGTGTTGTTCCAGGGAAATGTCTGGAACGGAAAAGTGTATTTATTTGTTTTTACCATATACTCTGTGCCAGCCGTTGTTGCAGATATTGGGGAAACGAGATGAAACAGAAGTAGACACCAGCCCTTGCTCTCACGGAGCTCACATCTTCTTGGGGCCGTCTGATAGTAAATAGGATACTCTAGTAAGAGGTCAGTTACCCAGACTGTTCAGAATAAAGTGAGTGCCGTGGCAGAGGTTGAAATGGTATTTATTTTCCAATTTTTTAATGAAAGTATTGTTGATTTACATTATATTAGTTTATATTAGTTTCAGGTGTGCAACATAGTGATACAATATTTTTATAGATTATACTCCATTAAAAGTTATTACCAGAATACAGCTATAATTTTCTGTGCTATACAATATACCCTCTTTAAAAAAATTTATTGCAGTATAGTTGACTTACAAAGTTGTGTTAATTTCAGGCATATAGCGGCATTAAATCAGTTCTGCATATACTATACAACACTCCATTGTGGCTTTTCTGTTTTACGTATCAGTTTGTATCTCTCCTAACCCCATAACCCTAACATGCCCCCCACTTCCCTCTCCCATGGTTACCTATTGTCTGTTCTCTGTATCAGGGAGGCTGTTTCTGTTTTGCATATACATTCGTCTGTATTATTTTTAGATTCACCTAGAATGGTATCACACAGAGGCTGTCATTTTAAGTGTGATCAGGGTAGGCCTAGCGGAGGACTTTGGACAAAGACTTGGAGGGAGCGAGGGAATGGACCCCAGGACCACTTGGGAGAGGGTGCCGGGAGAATGCGGAGGTACCAAACGTGAACCCCCTGACTCAGGAGCACATTCCCTGTGCCCCCAGCACAGCACGAGGCCTCTGGCCCCCATGAAGGAAGCAAGAGGGACGTGGAAGACGCAGTCTTCTGGGTGGGGAAGTGCAGGCAGTGGAAGACCCTCTGGGATGTGGCTCTGCTCCCTGTGAGATGGAGAGCGGGAGGGCTGAACACAGGCACAACGGGACTCGCTGTTTTAAAGGATCCCTTTGCCCATCGGTGTCACCATAGCGCTGCGGGTGAGTGAGGACAGGGCAGAGCAGGTGGGACGTGGTTGCAACACTTCACCTGAGAAACAAAAGCCAGCTTGGACCATAGTGATCGCAGAGGAAGTTGTGAGAAAAAAGTCAGATGTGGGTAAATATGAATGCCAAGCCAAGCCAATGGGCTTTTTTAAGGGGTCAGATATGGTTATTAGAAAATAAAAGGAAGTCAAGGATATCTTAAATGCTGAAAGAATTTCATTGTGTAAAGAGAAGGGCTGTGTGAAAAGCTGGGCCTTTCCCAGCCATCAGACACACTGATATTTAAGGATGGACAAAAGAAGACAAACCACTAAAGGCACTGAATGGGAGAAGCCAGAGAAGGAAAAATACTCAGGAATATTTCCAAGGAAAACAAGAAAGTACGTGGCGGGTCAGTCCTTAAGAGGGCATATGGGATAACGCCACTGCGTATGGGATGATGCCGCTGCTCGAGGTTGTTCCGTTTATCCTGGGGCTTAGACACTGAATGTATCTCAACTAATATGGAATAACTTTTCCTTATAGAGAAGAACCAAAGATTGGTGGGTGGATAGTTCAGCCTTGAAACTGACGTGAAGCAGAAAAGAAAAGTGAGGGGAGAAAGAACTGAGGACGGATGGGAATGTGGTTGGTGCTGGCATGTGCTCTGCCCTCTGTGCATTGTGGTGGGAAAGGAAAAAATGAGCACTTAATGTAAATCTTTATGGGGAAAAAGCTTGCGACACGTTAATTAGTTTTCTTTCACTCCTATAACAAATTACCAGAACAACAAAGACTTGTGATCCTACAGTTCTGGAGTCAGAAATCCAAATTGGGGTTCATGGGGCTGAAGCCAGGGTGCCAGCAGGGCCGTCTCCTTCTGCAGGCTCTGGAGGAGATTTATTTCCTTGCCTCTTCCAGCTCCTAGATGCTCCCACATTCCTTGGCTCGTGGCCCCTTCCTCCATCTTAAAGGAGGCACTGGAACATCTTCCAGTCTCCCTAAGTTTTACCACTGCTTCCTTTCTCCCGGCTCTCCTCTGTCCTCCACATGGTCCCCAGACTGCATACAGAATATCCCAATGAAACAAAGGCCGGGCTTCAGAGGTGAGCATGGCGAGGGGGCCTTTTCTTTGTGGTAGTTATCAGACACAGGAGCTGTCCTGAGTCTCTGTCCACTTGGGTACTGGGCCTTTAGAGAAGCAGGATTGAGTAGCCAGAGGAGGGAAGCAGAGTGCAAGCTTACATTTCAAAACCAACAGCTTCCACAAAATCAAATCATGCAGTGTTATCTAAGGGGTTGCGGGGGTGGGGGGGGCAGATATTCTTCTACCCTTTTAGCTTCTCCGGCTGCTCTAAGAATGAAGACGGCATGCAATAGATTAATAGCCAAAAAACCAAACATGTATCCATGGGAGAGACCCAGAAAGACTTAGTTATTCATCCAAATGGCCAAAACTTAACCTTAAATGCCATCTTCAGCTAAAGACAGAAGAAGATACTGGGGTAATAGCTTGGAACTTCAAAGAGGAGGAAGGCAGTTTACATGGAGAGAGAAAGGCAAATGCTTGGTAAACAAATGTTTGCTGAGCCAGGCAGCGACAGTGGGACACAGGAATTTTAACCAAGAGACTTTGCTGGGTTCCCCCGTCGACACGGCTAGTTCATACTGTGGTTTTCTATGGCGATGGCTCCCTTCCTGGAACAAGTTCCCCATCTACACTCTTGAGGCAGTGAGAGAGAAGTCAGAGTTCCTTCCTCAGTCTTTTGGGTCTGGATTATTTTCAGTCCGAAATAATTTGCCTGCCTAAGAGATATTTTGGGGTGGCAGGTTTTGCTCCCTGGCAGGGTATTTAGTAGCTAAGGTGAGGAAGTGAGGAAGGTGAAGGCTGCAGTGAGAAAGAGAAGACTGGCTTAGCCACTCCAAAGTGCAGACTAAAGACACGAATGTGAATACTGAGGGGCCAGAACAGAGAAATGTCAGTAACTAATCACCAAGAATGATGGGTGAGAGCAGGAAGAGCCCTGCTCAAACCTCTGCAGCAGAGAAACCCCTTCCCAGCCAAGCAAAACTACAAACAAAGGGAGTTCAGTGAGCAGGAGTCAGAATTCGTCATGAGATGAGAACACACAAAAGTAAATTCCACCCAAATATCAGATAATTTAGAGGCCCGGGGATGCTTGCCTTTACCCGGGCAGCCTGCAGTTGGGGACAAAGAGACTGCATCGCTCCAAGGACAACACATAGAATATCCTATCTTCATTTATTTTCAATTCACTGCTCTGCCCACAAAAGCGTCTAAGAGCAGGTAGGTGGCGGAAAGTGGGGAACGACCTGAGGCTGTGACAAAATGCAGGTCATGGCGCCGAGAGGCTGTCCCATTGCTCGGGAATGTGAACCGGTTTTTAAAACCTTCCTGAGACCTGGGGCCTGCAGCTCAGAAGTGGCCGCAACGGTGTGAGGGAACTAACGCAGGGAGTGGAGGTGCGCGAGGGTCCCGCTCGGCTCAGACCTCGGGGCGTCTCCTGGGTCTACAAAGCCCAACTCTGGGCAGGTGCTCGGGCTGCAGCTTCAGGGCGTGCGCAGAAGTCCTGCACAGCCCTCCCATGCACTACCGAAAATACTAAGTCCCCGGCCCCCTGTCCTTGTTAAACTCCCTTCATCTCCGAAAAAAAAGAAAATAGCGAGTAACTCACCTCTCATCACCTCCCTGCTCTCCTCCCTCGGCACCCTCCCTCGACTCAGTCAAACTTACTGGGCTGCACTTGGGGTGAGGGCAACTCTATTTGTTGTGAGCAACAATGCGAGAGCTAATGAGATGAGTGTTCGAAGACAGTCTCCTAAGAAACGTATACAGAACTCATGTAGCTCACTTCTGTCAACACCTAATCGATGAGGAAGCTAGTATCATTATTCCCATTGCCATGCATGGCTGTGTTGGAGCTCGAGTCCAAACCAGTATAAAAACCTGTAGGAAATACATACAAGATCAGCATTTATCTTACGATCGCCTGGCTCTACGTCACAAGACAAAAGGAAAAAGACAAGGTTCCGAATGAGAAAGCATTATTCTGGGTTTGCATAACTGACATCGTCATCTGTTAGGTGGCTTGAATAAGCCCAGCAGCCATTATAAGATCATTAGAAAAGGGTAGCACAGGTCCAGAAGGCCAGTCGGTTGCACTCTAATCACAGGAGAAGCAGCAACCCTGACAGGGGCCCCAGGGAAAATGTATTGAAGCAGCTAGAAGAGTTTAATGAGTGAATCAAGGTAGGAGAATCTCTACCTGTGCACTAGTGGATACGGTCTATCACTGGGGACGCAGATGAGCTAAGGGACAGCTCATCCCCCTCTTCCTATTCTTGGTCCCATGGCAGCAGCAGATGTCTGAGAGAACTCAGAGATGTGAGCAAGGATAGAGGCAGAGGAGGGGAAAGCATCCTTGAATCAAATATGTAGGCTCGGCTCAGCAGACCCCAGCTGAGTCCCCTCCCACCACTGACATGGTGGGTTTTAGGGTGAGTCTTTGGGCATTCATTTCCAGAACCCAGATGGGAGTGGGACTTGAGGAAGAGAATGAGAATACAGCCTCCTAATTGAAGTAGAATCTAATTTTCAAACCTCCTTTTCAGCGGGCGTCTGGATGGTCTGTTTTAATCCGACCAATTACCTGGGGTCTCTTTCCTGCCCAGCAGCCTATGGAGAGAAGTACCAGAGGAGAAAATGATGTAATGAGGACCAGGCTCAGGACAAGCCTAAGTGCCTGGCACAAAAGCATCCTGGTCTGCAGCAGGGGCCCCCTGATTACCGCAGATCTCAGGAAACCTTGGCACTGGCCTGATCCAAATGAGATGCCAGCATCAGGGAATGTTCCTTCTCCATGCATGTTTTTTTTTTTTTCCTTTCCTCTTCAGGGTGATTAGATGTTGGATGACAAAAGTAAAATATTTTAGTCATGTTACAATTTGTAAAGCGCACCCTGCAACTACCTTGGCTGGATAAGCCTGGTTCACCCCTGCTCTGATGTTCCCCAAACCAGCTTTCACCAAAATAGTGAACATCTTGCAATTCCTGATCTGTTTGGCAGATCATTACAACAGTGTTTTGCAGTATTATCACACTCAGTTCACTAAAGCATGCCAAGGCACAGAGAGGTTAGGAAATTCACCGAAAAAGAGACAGTTTGCTGTCGAAGTTTATATTTATTAAGCTGCAGCAGGCGTGGTGATAATCACTCTGTAGAGACAATGGCAGTAACCAGCCCCCACCCTGCAACCTCTTGAAGTGGGTATTATTTATCATCATTTTCATTTTATACATAAGGAATCATAGACTGACGCTGATGAAATAACTTACCTAAACACATACACGTAGAAGGATTCAGAGCTGGAATGCAGGCAGTGTAACTACAGGCCCCCTTCTAAAATTCCTTTTTGAATTGCTAGTTCACAAAGACCGTGGCTTTGAGCAAAGGTCTTCTAGGTGAGGACACAGCACACGGAATACGTAATACATCTAGATAAAAATAAAATGCTGTTTAATATATAATTATAAGTTATATATTAAAATACATAAAGGTTGTAAGTATGAAGTTATTTACTGTGTGAATCTCAGTAACCTGAAGATTTTCGGTTGCTTTGGTTTGGTTTGGTTTTAGTTGGCAGGTGTGCAAGTTTGCAGCTGCTGAGATGAAACTCATTGATGGTTTAGATTCCTGGTTCTCAGAGGATAGGCAACAGATCTAGACAGGAATGGATAAAAAGAGAATCGGTCATTCTGTTGTTGGCAACACTAAGAGGGATTTTAGGAAGACCATCGGTATCTAATGGGAATTTGTGAATCTGCTTGCTGTGAGGTGTGCCATGGGCACTTGCTCCCATGGAAATGTCAGCAAAATTCAGAGTGATTATTATATTTGATACTTTTTTTTTCTGGAAAATACAGATATTATAAGCCCTCTGTCAAAACTGTTGGGAGCATATGGGGACAGCCAGTTTTCCCTTTTATATCAAGGGTGTAACTGACTCCCAGCCCAAAAGGAAGTTGAAAAAAAGAGCTGACCATACACGCATACTATGCAGAATAGGTATTCTTGTCACTTATACAGTAGCTTCATCATTATTTCTTCCTGCTTCCAATTTTTTAATAATAAAAATACAGGCAATATGATTCTCTTTGCATTACAGAACAAAAGCAAAAACAAACATGCCTGCTCTACAGAACTTCCAAGTTTATGAGGGAGCTCTGTGCAACCTAGGGCCTGGGAGCTGACGTGTGAACTCAAGTCCTCTGTTCCCTGGCGTAGGTTCATTCCTCCTTCCTAAAATATAAAATCATTCAGTATATTATCCAGTCATTCACTAAGTCATTCGCTCATTAATTTGATTAACAAATGTTTATTATGACCGTATACTAAATGCTTTCCGTGTGATATACCAATAGAATTCCCACTGCCAATCTGTACTATTTCACTCCTGTTTCATAGGGCAGTGAAGATGCAGAGAATTCGGTAACTTGTCTGTAAATACACAGCTGATCAGTGACTGAGGTATGATTTGGAGCCAAGCATTTGGTAGCAAGGCCCTAAGTGGGCACCTTCTCTGTCTGAAAGTCTGTGTGTGGCACAGGACATAGATCACACCGTTACTAGAAGTGGCCAAGACAGTGTCTGTGTCCCTGCCATGGTCTGTGTCATGTTTTCCATTCTTTTCCCTTTCCCCTCATCATCTAATTCTTCATCCAGTCTGTGTGGCCCAAAGCCTGAGGTAGGTTTCACACAGGATCCTCGGTCCCCTGTCACACATGGCTTAGAGTGCAGCCCTTAGAATTCTGAGGCTGCGCTTCACTCAACACAAAAACAAAAGCAAACAAAAATGAGTTTAGCAAATGCATTGTAAACCCTGTGCCTCATCTTTCTTCCTTCATGATTCATGCCCAACTGGAAAAATCCAAGCAGTGCATAAGAGTGGGAGGTACCAGGGAAAATTCTTCTCTCGAGATGACGCCGGGCTGCTCTCATGACATGTGGGAAGCCCACTATTCTTGCGCAGACATCTAGTCCTCTGTGGTTGCATCTGCTCTCCTTGTACTACTCACTGACTCGGCACGTGGTGATGTGGCTTGTAGGACATTACATATCATCTGTGTCAGGGGTTGGTCAGCTGACCCGTGGGTCAGATCTGGCCACCCGCCTTCTTCTACGGTAAAGTCTTACTGAAATGCAGTCATGCTCACTTATTTACATTTTGTCTCTAACTGCTTTTGTGCTATGATAACAAAGTTGAGTAGGTGTGGCAGAGACCATGTGGCTTGCAAAAGGGAAAGAATTCACTATAGAGCACTTACAGAAAATGTCTGCCAACCCTGCTGTTTGCCATAGAGATAATACTGTATGTGAACATTTTACTCAAATAAATGCAGAGGTGTAAGGAGTTCAAGCAGAAGGTGGGAACTGCCTGTAAGGAGTCCCACCCCTACCTGGGGGTCGTACATGTCTTGAACGATGCATCTACATGGCTTTGCCTTTGATGTACTGATGTTACGTGAGCCGAAGTGACAGGCCCTCAGCAGTTTCTATTATTATCCATAGCAAACGCTGACTATCTTTGCTGCATAAAGTGAAAATACTACAATTGAAGAAAAAGAACTACTCTTATTGAATGGCAGCTGTGTTCCAGGCCCTTTATGTATATCCGTCCTTTTATTCGACCATTACCTCAACCAGGTGAAGTGGGTATTCTCATCTCATTTTTACAACTGATGACTCTGAGGCTGCCCACACAGTGATAAGTGGAGAAACAAGAGTTGTACACCCAGGCTCTGAAGATATTATTTTTGCTCCACAAGATTTTCCAGTGATAATGTCTTTCTTTTGAAGTTTACACGTCGCCATCATATGCCATCGTTTCTTTAAATCTGTGATCCACACTGCAATTTCAACAGAGCTGGCACCACTGTCTTTATTTTACCGCAAAGAATTTGAGATGAAGAATCATTGAGTTGTTAATTACAAGGTCATGTTTATGTAACACGAGAGTCTCCAATGTTTGATTCTCTAAAGGGCCCTGAGAAGCAGGAGGTTCATTATTATCCCAACTTCACAGATGTGGAAACAGGACTCAGAGAGGCCAAGTAAAATGCCAAGGTTCAGATGCCAAGAAGTGGGTCTGCCAGGACTCAAATCCTTATCTCCTGACTCCACACTCCTCATTCACTCTCCTCTCTCAGAGCATCCACTCGGAGTGTATTAGATGTTCAATGAGTGCAGAATAAATAACTTTTTTATCATATTTAGAATAGGGCAAGGACATTTGGCTTGATGTTTTTAAAAACATACTTATTACAATCTTGGAAGCATACATTTTCTTCTCAATCTATCAGCACACATTTTGGGAGTTCCTGTCATGGCTCAATGATAACAAACCCAACTAGGATCCATGAGGATGCAGGTTCAATCCCTGGCCTTGCTCAGTGGGTTAAGGATCTGGCACTGCCATGAGCTGTGATGTAGGTCGCAGACACGGCTCGGATCCCATGTGGCTGTGGCTGTGGCTGTGGCTGTGGCTGGCAGCTGCAGCTCCAGTTTGACCCCTAGCCTGGAAACCTCCATATGCTGCGGGTGTGGCCCTAAAAAGCAAAAAAAAAAAAAAATCTCTACTCTCAAGTGAAGAGTTGTTCTTCCATCTGATTCCTGAAAGGCGATGCAGGAAGTGATAAAGCAGGGGCTAATGAGCCAACTCTGAGTGCCCAGTTTTTGTAGCTCAGTGACTGAGTGGGCGTGGGCAAGTTGTTCTGTCACCACAGGGTCTTTGTCTGTAGAACTGGAATATCACACCCATCCGACATACTCAGCGTGGGAATTAAAAAACAGAACAAACATAAAATACGGTACCAAGCACCTACACAGTCAATCCCAGCTCCTCCGCAGAGCTCATTTAAGGAGATCACTGGTTTGGGAGGATGGCTGACGCTTTGGATATTTAGGTATATTTGGATTGGGAGGGAGAACGCAAAGGTATCCATACAACGAATATCCACTGCAGGTCTACCACGTCCAAGGGTTGCTGAAGGGCCTAGTTCTTTTCATGCCTGCGGAGAGCCCACCATAGGTCACACACCAGCCACCTGCCCTCCTCACTTTCTGTCCAGCCTTCCAGGAGCTTTCCTGCCTCAGCATCTGTATTGCTGCCTCCTGTGTGGAATAATTTCCCTCCAGATATTCAAGGGCTACCTGTTTCCCTTCACTCAGGTCTTTGGTCCAGTGAGCACCCATCTGAAAGGGACCCCCCCTTCCCAGCTCGCTACATGTCCTGACCGCATAGCACTTATTCCCTGCCATGCAGTTATCTGTTTAGTTCTTTGTTTAGCACCTCTCTCTCTCTCTCTCTCTCTCTCTCTCTCTCTCTCTCTGCAGAACGTAAGGGGACAGAGATGAACCAGATACGCTCTAGGTCATTACGATTCTCAAGACCCAGTAGAAACTATGAGTCAGAGGCAGATATGTGGCCCAGGAGAGGAACTAATTGTCTGAACCATTTTGCAAACCCCGCTAAGAGATTTTGACATTCAGGAGACAAGAGCCTCTTTAAATATCTCTTTTCTTATCAAATGGAGAAGGCAGACTTGACTATGGAAGACTCACTTAAGCCTGGCGAATCTATCTTTCAATGACTGTCTCCCGTGTGAGAGAGACCCAGTTGTAGCCAGCGTAATGGGATGGTGAAACCGACTTATGGTTAATTGATGTTTGAACACAGGGGAGCAAATGAATATTTGAAGAACCCCAGGATGTGAGCTTCCTTCCACGTGATGCAGTGCTCTCCTTGGCTCTCCGCGTGTGCCCAGTTTACACTCGCCAAGGCCCATCCTGTCGGTTTTAGAAAAGGCAGCTTAAAGAGACACCCTTCCATCTCTTTGGCCCTAGCTTCCTTTACAATTAGATATAAAGTGTGTTCTGCACTATGTCCCTCTCATTCTTACCTGCCGTCGTCTCTCAGACTTTTTACACAGATGACTGAGATCGTAACGTGGTGTCATGGAACCTGATCAGAAGTCCAGGAACTGTGCTTGGGTTTGCCAGTCCCGGCCATGTGAGTGAGGAAAGATGTTTACTCCTCAGTTTTCTCTTTGCTGCGCTGAGATGTAAAATAAATGTACATGAATTTGTACGACTGATTTCATAACGTATATAATAAGAGTTCTTATCCGAAGTTTATAAATTCCAAGTGGAGGCAATATTCCACTGGACATGTGTGCTTGCAGGAACATAAAGACGTGAATTCCAGTGATATATGTGGCATGTAGTTAAGTGAATTTTTTTCCGGATTCTGTCTCCATGCAGGTGCTAAAGCCTTTGTTAGATTCTCAGAGCCTTCCCGCTGAGAGATATAAGGGGGTTATGAGGGACTTGGGGAAGTTGTAGCAGGATTCTTTACTTTGGTTACTAAAAGAGGAAAAGCAAATTGTAGAAACTAGTCTTTAGAATCCCTTGGGTTATTGATCAGTATCCTCTGTGTGTTCTGTACTCAGAATTCATGGACAGAAAATTGATCAGGGGAATGGTTAATTAGAAAGGTAGGGTCTAACTTGGACAACTTGATAGATTCTGTGAGCCATGTTACCAAGTAAGGCAGCCACAGAAACCCCTAAATTCCACCTTTGCTTTCCTGTGCTCATGCCCATACTTGTTGTGTTCGTTGGCAGTCGTGATTTCTTAGGTTACCTGTAATGTTTTCAGTGTTGTCATCTTAACAGTGACTCCAAGAGCTTGTTAGGTTAATCATCTTGTAAGGATGCACTAGTCAACTCGGCACAAACAACTCAATGGACTAATGACTTATGTTCCTAAAATGAGCTGGTGAGGAGTTCCTTGGATGAACTGCTAAATTCCAGTGATTCTCAAGCATTCCCATCTATAGAATAAGATGTTTGGACAAGATTCCTGTTACTGTCCCGTCACAAGCAGTGAATCCTCTTCTACCACATTTCCACACCTTCTGCTCTCTGAGCTGCTTCTGTGTTCTCCCTGTGTTTGTCCATCCCGTTGTCTCAGGCTGGGTAGTATGTCTATCTTCTCCATCTATTGAAATCTCAATCCTAAAATCTTAAGCCAAATGCCTCCCAAGTTTTTCACAACACTGTTCTTTTGCCAGTTCTACTTAACATGTAAATTTTACTTCTCTTTAGCATACATACTCCACTACACACAGGTGCTCAATATATACTTATGTCCAGACAGATATATCTTAATGTACAAGAGGAAATCCACCCATATCTCCCTCTGTCCCTAGAAGCAGAAATAGACCTACAGTGCCTAGTGATTCATATTTATTAGTGGAGAACTAGAACCCATGCCTCCTAGTTTTAGTATGTCATGTCAGGAAAGATATATACTGTGATCTAGTAAACATAGAGAAGAAAATGCAGAGCTGGACTAAGGTGAATTAATGCTTGAGAAACTAACCTGGTTGGGTGTATTCACGTCTCCGTCAAATGGACCATCTTGGGATGAGTTCTCAGTGCAACTGGGGAAGTGAGATACTTAGAGGAGGAAAACCAGCAAGGCAATGAGAAGCCATTCTGGGTAGAAGAAACTCACCCAGTGTCTTGGATGGAGGATGTGACTGAAGAGTGGCTGCTGTAATTCTCTGGTTGTTGTCCTCATTCTTGGAATAATGCATTCAAGGAATATCGCCAATAACACTTAGTTTCCTTTGGTACCATGTGGTGAGGTTGAATTGCTGGTTAAACTTTCCCAATGAGCTGGAAAGAACCTGGAGGGCCTAAGGGTGCATGGATTGGCCCCATGATTAGATCTAGTGTATCTGTGGTCCCTGCGATGGTCAGAGAGAAATGCATCAGAGCCTGTGGCCTGTTCCAGCCTAGGGTGTGTTCCACTACATGGAAACCGTGTTGCCAGGCCTTGATCTCCATGGTAACCCCCCCCACACAGGAACACACCATAATCTGGATTCTTATTTAAGCGATAGCTTTTTTTCCCCTTTTCCCATTTACTTCCCCGGAGTTATAAAGTCCTGTAATGCATGATAAGTCGCATCCACCTGATATCATCAACAAACTATTCTGCCAGGAAACGAAATGCCCAATGAAAGCAAATCAATGGCCCATGGAAGCAGCTCTTCCCAGCAGTGACCTAATCTGCCTGCTTCAAAAGAAGGTGAGGAAACTATAACTCAGTCGCAGGCCGGGATTCCTGGAAGCGATCATTGTATATGCAGCACTGTCCTCATGTTCTTTTTATAGAGGCTACAGTGGCATGAACGGTGAGGTGGAAGGGAGATAGCAGTGAACTTGAGCCTTGGCCCTGAGGCTTACCTGCAGAATTAATCTGCTAAATCATGTCTCTAAGCCTCAGTTTCCTCATTGGTGACATGGTAAGGGTGGAGGCTACCCAACCTACCTCTTCAGGTCTCTTGTTTTTAAGGTATAATAGGTGAAGACTGTGTACCTTTTCCATAGCTACGCAAACATAAGTTCTCACTGCACATCACGCTTTGACCCCTCTTTAATTTTCAGCAGGAGTCTAAAGCTGAGGCTCCTCTATCTTCTCTTTAGTCGAAAGACCAGCTAAGAAGGGAAAAGCATAAGCACTCATGCAGCATATTGAAGGCAGGGGTTTTATTGTGTTCCTTTTTTTTTGCTTTTTAAGGCCGCACCTGCAACATATGGAAGTTCCCAGGCTAGGGGTCAAATCAGAGCTTCAGTTGCTGGCCTACACCACAGCCAGAGCGACGCCAGATCCACGCCATGTCTGCAACCTACACCACAGCTGACAGCAACTCCGGAGTGAGGCCAGGGATTGAATGCATGTCCTCATGGATGCTAATCAGATGCATTTCTGCTGAGCCATGACGGGAACTCCTATTCTGTTTTCTTTACCACCACATGCCCAGCCCTGGAACAGGAGTTAACTTGCGCATAAGTTTAGTGAATTTGCTGCATGGATATATTTTTGTCTTGGTTGGGGGTCTGTAGGAGCAGACTCTGAGACAAGGATTTGAGTGGCAGTGTTCACCTGGGAAGAGCCCTATAGGACACACCTCAGAGTCGTGTCTCCCAAATCACAGTGGAGCTGGGCCACTAAACCACCCTCCTGTCTGCCAGGTGGTTAAGGGCTTCTTCCAGGAGGCGTTAGAGCCCAAACTTCCTGCCCACACCCCCCAGGGACACAGGAAGGCAAGGAATGACTGCCAGTGAAGGACGGTGGGGCTGGTGGTTGGAAGTCGTGCCAGCATCACAAAAATACTAAGGGATTATAGGCAGGGCACCGGTGGCATCAGTTTCAGTTATGTATCTGGAAGTTTGGGTAAATTATCTCAATTACTGTGATTCAGATGCGGTTTTCTGTTATTCACTCGTTCTAAAAAAGTGTAATTAATCTATGATTTGATGTTTTTATGTTGGATGTAGGAGAGAGTAAAAGCTGATGGGACAGTGGCTAGATTGCTATTGAAATTGGACCATCGTGCGTGTGTATTTTTTTATTTTCTTTTTAGGGCCACACCTGCAGGATATGGAGGTTCCTGGGCTAGGGGTTGAATCAGAGCTGCAGCTGCTGGCCTACACCACAGCCACAGCAGCGCGGGATCTGAACCACATGTGCACGCCTACACCACAGCTCATGGTGACACTGGATCTTTTAACCCGCTGAGCAAGGCCAGGCACTGAACCCACTTTCTCATGGATGCTAGTCATATTCTTAACTCACTGAGCCACAGGGGAACTCCTGTGTGTGTGTTTATTTTTAATAAAAGCTGTTATCTGGGAGTACTTGTCGCGGTACAGCAAAAACGAATCTGACTAGGAACCATGAAGTTGTGCATTCAATCCCTGGCCTCTCTCAGTGGGTTAAAGTCTTGTGTTGCCATGAGCTGCCATGTAGGTCACAGACATGGCTTGGATCCTGCATTGCTGGGGCTGTGGTGTAGGCCGGCAGCTGCAGCTCCAATTCGACCCCTGGCCTGGGAACCTCCATGTGCTGTGGGTGTGGCCCTGAAAAACCAAAAAAAAAAAAAAGCTGTTGTCTGTTGTGACTAGAGGTCAAGGTGTTGTGGTGAAAGAGTCAAAAACAGGAAAAAGGTCAAAAAGGCCACAATATATATATATATAATTTTTTAATTTTTCCCACTGTACAGCAAGGGGGTCAGGTTATCCTTACATATATACATTACAGTTACATTTTTCCCCCAGCCTTTCTTCTGTTGCAACATGAGTACAAAGTTCTCAATGCTATTCAGCAGGATCTCCTTGTAAATCTATTCTAAGTTGTGTCTGATAAGCCCAAGCTCCCGATCCCTCCCACTCCCTCCCCCTCCCATCAGGCAGCCACAAGTCTCTTCTCCAAGTCCATGATTTCTTTTCTGAGGAGATGTTCATTTGTGCTGGATATTAGATTCCAGTTATAAGTGATATCATATGGTATTTGTCTTTGTCTTTCTGGCTCATTTCACTCAGTATGAGAGTCTCTAGTTCCATCCATGTTGCTGCAAATGGCATTATTTCGTTCTTTTTTATGGCTGAGTAGTATTCCATTGTGTATATATACCACATCTTCCTAATCCAATCATCTGTCGATGGACATTTGGGTTGTTTCCATGCCCTGGCTATTTTGAATAGTGCTGCAATGAACATGCGGGTGCATGTGTCTCTTTTAAGTAGCATTTTGCCCGGACAGATGCCCAAGAGTGGGATTGCGGGGTCATATGGAAGTTCTATGTATGGATTTCTAAGGTATCTCCAAACTGTTCTCCATAGTGGCTGTACCAGTTTACATTGCCACCAACAGTGCGGGAGGGTTCCCTTTTCTCCACAGCCCATCCAGCACTTGTTATTTGTGGATTTATTAATGATGGCCATTCTGACTGGTGTGAGGTGATATCTCATGGTAGTTTTGATTTGCATTTCTCTTATAACCAGCGATGTTGAGCATTTTTTCATGTGTGTGCTGGCCATCTGTATATCTTCTTTGGAGAAATGTCTATTCAGGTCTTTTGCCCATTTTTCCATTGATTGATTGGTTTTTTTGCTGTTGGGTTGTATAAGTTGTTTATATATTCTAGAGATTAAGCCCTTGTCGGTTGCATCATTTGAAACTATTTTCTCCCATTCTGTAAGTTGTCTTTTTGTTTTCTTTTGGGTTTCCTTTGCTGTGCAAAAGCTTTTCAGTTTGATGAGGTCCCATGGGTTTATTTTTGCTCTAATTTCTATTGCTTTGGGAGACTGACCTGAGAAAATATTCATGATGTTGATGTCAGAGAGTGTTTTGCCTATGTTTTCTTCTAGGAGTTTGAAGGTGTCCTGTCGTGTATTTAAGTCTTTCAGCCATTTTGAGTTTATTTTTGTGCATGGTGTGAGGGTGTGTTCTAGTTTCATTGCTTTGCATGCAGCTGTCCAGGTTTCCCAGCAATGCTTGCTGAATAGACTTTCTTTTTCCCATTTGACGTTCTTGCCTCCCTTGTCAAAGATTAATTGACCATAGGTGTCAGGGTTTATTTCCGGATTCTCTATTCTGTTCCATTGGTCTGTCTGTCTGTTTTGATACCAGTACCACACTGTTTTGATGACTGTGGCTTTGTAGTATTTCTTGAAGTCTGGGAGAGTTATGCCTCCTGCTTGGTTTTTGTTTCTCAGGATTGCTTTGGCGATTCTGGGTCTTTTGTTGTTCCATATAAATGTTTGGATTGTTTGTTCTAGTTCTGTGAAAAATGTCATGGGTAATTTAATAGGGATTGCATTGAATCTGTAGATTGCTTTGGGTAGTATGGCCATTTTTACAATATTAATTTTTCCAATCCAGGAACATGGAATATCTTTCCATTTCTTTACATCTTCTTTGATTTCTTTGATTAAAGTTTTATAGTTCTCGGCATATAGGTCCTTTACCTCCTTGGTCAGGTGTATTCCGAGGTATTTGATTTTGTGAGGTGCAATTTTGAAAGGTATCGTATTTTTGTATTCCTTGTCTAATATTTCATTGCTGGTATACAGAAATGCAACTGACTTCTGAATGTTAATCTTTTATCCTGCTACTTTGCTGAATTTATTAATCAGTTCAAGTAGTTTTGGAGTTGAGTCCTTAGGGTTTTCTATGTATAGTATCATGTCATCTGCATACAGTGACAGTTTTATCTCTTCTCTCCCTATATGGATGCCTTTTATTTCTTTTGTTTGTCTAATTGTTGTGGCTAGGACTTCCAAAACTATGTTGAAGAGCAGTGGTGAGAGTGGGCATCCCTGTCTTGTTCCAGATTTGAGTGAAAAGGCTTTCAGTTTTTCCCCATTGAGTGTTATATTTGCTGTGGGTTTATCATAAATGGCTTTGATTATATTCAGGAATGTTCCCTCTATACCCACTTTGGCGAGGGTCTTGATCATGAATGGATGTTGGACTTTGTCAAATGCTTTTTCTGCATCTATTGAGATGATCATATGATTTTTGACTTTTTTTTTGTTAATGTGGTGTATGATGCTGATTGATTTGCGTATGTTGAACCATCCTTGTGAACCTGGGATGAACCTGGTCATTGTGTATAATTTTTTTGGTATGTTGTTGGATTCGGTTGGCTAAGATTTTGTTGAGAATTTTTGCATCTATATTCATCAATGATATTGGGCGATAGTTTTCTTTTTTGGTGGTATCTCTGTCTGCTTTTGGAATGAGGGTGATGGTGGCGTCATAGAATGTCTTTGGGAGTATTCCTTCTTCTTCAACCTTTTGAAAGAGTTTAAGGAGGATGGGCACCAATTCCTCTTTATATGTTTGATAAAATTCACCTGTGAAGCCATCTGGTCCTGGACTTTTATTTGTAGGGAGTGATTTTATGACCTCTTCAATTTCATTTCTAGTGATAGGTCTGTTGAGTTGGTCTGTTTCTACTTGATTCAGTTTTGGCAGGCTGTAAGATTCTAGAAAATTGTCCATTTCTTCCAAATTGTCCAACTTGTTGCCATATAGTTGTTCATAGTATTCTCTTATGGTTTTTTGTATTTCTGCTGTATCCGTTGTGATTTCTCCTTTTTCATTTATAATTTTGGTTATTTGGGTTCTTTCTCTCCTCTTTTTAGTGAGTCTGGCCAGGGGTTTGTCAATTTTGTTTACCTTTTCAAAGAACCAGCTCTTGGTTTTATTAATTTTCTCTATTGTTTTTTGAGTCTCTATTTTATTGATTTCTTCTTTGATCTTTATAATTTCCTTCCTTCTGCTGACTTTAGGACTTTTTTGTTCTTCTTTTTCTAATTCATTTAGGTGGAGGGTTAAGTTGTCAATTTGGGATCTTTCTTCTTTTTTGAGAAAGGCCTGTATTGCAATAAATTTCCCTCTGAGCACTGCTTTCACAGCATCCCATAGATTTTGAGCAGTTGTGTCTTCATTATCACTTGTTTCAAGGTAGTTTTTAATTTCCTTCTTGATTTCCTCATTGACCCATTGGTTTTTTAGTAGCATGTTGTTTAGTCTCCATGTAGTAGGTTTTTTTCTCTTTCCTTTTCCCATGGTTGATTTCCAATTTCATGCCATTGTGGTCAGAGAAGATACTTGAGATAATTTCTATGCTCCTAAATTTATTGAGATTAGCTTTGTGTCCCAATATGTGGTCGATTCTTGAGAATGTTCCATGAGCATTTGAGAAGAATGTGTATTCTACTTTTTTTGGATGTAGTGTCCTGAAGATATCAATTAAATCTAACTTTTCTATTGTTTCCTTTAGGATCTCTGTTGCTTTATTGGTTTTCTGTCTAGAGGATCTGTCCATTGATGTGAGGGGGGTATTAAGGTCTCCTACTGTGATTGTATTCTCATCAATATCTCCCTTTATGTCTGATAATATTTGTTGTATGTATCTGGGTGCTCCTATATTTGGGGCATATATGTTGACGATAGTAACATCCTCTCCTTGGATGGATCCCTTAAGCATTAAGTAGTGTCCTTCTTTGTCTTTCTTTATGTCTTTTGTTTTAAAGTCTATTTTGTCTGATAGGAGCGTTGCGACTCCTGCTTTTCTTTCATGTCTATTGGTGTGAAATATTTTTCCCCACCCTTTCACTTTCAATCTATATGTATCTTTTGTCCTAAGGTGAGTTTCTTGTAGGCAGCATACTGAAGGTTTTTGAAAAAAAGGCCACAATATTTGTGTCCAGCTGCTTTCCTTGTCTTCAACAGCTATGTGATCACAAACAATCTGCCTCTCATCAGTTGCAAAATTAGAGTCTTGAACCAGAACGGAGACAAACTATATTTAAGGCACATGCCCACCTCCACAGAGTTAGGGGGTCTGCCTAGAGGCCGCGTTGAGAAACGGGGGACCGAGTTCAGGACTATCTTTGCGTGCTGATGCCACCGAGAAGCTGTGACGGGCCGTGTCTGTGCCCTCCCAGGTCTGGGTGATCGCTGCGGCCACGGAGAACTCCTTCCACCCGTCCTGGCCTGTCTAGGTTCTGAAATAATCAACTTAATAGAAAATGTCCACTAATGAGAGACAGAGACTAAGGTATTTTTTTAAAAAAACCCTCAGATGTAAATAAGAACATGCACTGAGGCACCACTGTAACTGCTTGTATCTTCCTTTCTTCCCGAAGTTCAGAAGACCCGTCTGAACCAATAACACTCAGGGTCACTAATTTGCACAGAAAACGTCCCTGCTGTGAGGTTGCCAGGGAGGGTGGGTTAATACGATTACTGTCGCATGACAAGTAAAGGAGCTGTCACCACAGATGGGTGCAAAGGGCAGAACTTAACAAGAGCAGAGATACCAACATGAAACAGAGGTCATGAGACTCTGGGAAACACAGTCGGATAACTTGGACCATCATGTACTCATTACATTTGTTTGTAATTTTAGATAGACATTCACATGTATTTTCATAAATGGCCCTCGAGATAAGCACGGAGATAAATAATAGAAAGCCAGCCCAGGGATGCAGTAGTCATGTCTCCGTTATTCGATAGTCTCTCCCCATTCTCTAGACGAATTTCAATAAATGTTTTTGCATCAATGCCTTTTTCTAGATAAGATCAAGCATTTTTCCCCTCAGTTCATGCCCCTTGTCAACAGAAGAATCATTGTGTTAACACAGGTTTTCAATGTATGCACCGTACATTGTACCTATACAGAATCACCGTTAAAGTTCAGTCTCAGCTTAAATTATAGCTTTTATTGTTTGGCCTCCTTGATTAGACTCTAAGCTTTTATCTGTGGCTGTCACAGCTGGGCCCTCAGTACCCAGCTCAGAGGCTTAGGTATAGTAGCTGATCAAAACTTCATTGTTGTAAAAATTTCCATTTTAATGATAAAATAAATTAGAAAAACAAACATTGAAGGAACTAGATCAAAGCCCTTTAGAAAATGAATGACAGAGGCTTATCTAGAATCCAGTTCTTTTTCCTGAGTCCTGATAAAAGTAACAAAAGCAACAGATTTTTGGCTGCCAGGGTTCCACTCCTGTCTGATTTGGACAGAAAGGAAAGCACAGTCCCCCAAAATACCAGCTGCAGGTTAGTTGCGGGGGGGGGGGGGAATTAATTGCCCAAACAGTCACCATGCGTCAAAACACTCTCAATTTGCAGTGATCTATGTTGCCTTTTCAGGTCGTCTCTGCCCTTTTGAGCCTAATGGACGGTGACTCCAAATGTCAGAGCTTCCTCTTTCTCATTTGACCCTTGCATTTCAGAGAGAATTACATTTATCACAGAAAGGTCAGCACATTCTTTGAAGTGAAATATGTGCAGAGCAGGAGGGAACGTAATGGTTAACGGGAAGTGGCTTTTCAGGATCCTTGGCAGTGGGAAGCATGTCGTCCGACATCCAGCTTTAGAAAAGGAAGACCCAGCCACACTGCTCCCTCCACTCCCCGAACTCACTCAGTCTTCTCCAGCACAGCCTGGAAAAGAGGGCACTCAAGTCCTGTCCTGAGTCTCAGTGGGTCAGTGTTGTCACCTCTTTGTGTGTGTGTGTGTGTGTGTGTGTGTGTGTGTGTGTGTGTGTCTCATTACCAGACTACTAGCACTGGGGTACAAAGAAAATTCCCAGGAACAATTTTAAAAACGTTGATTAAGTGTCTGCAGCATATACTAGGTCTTGGGTTTACAAAGATAACTGAAGATGGCCTCTGAATTGTCAGAGCTCAGGGATCAGAGATGTCTAGAAATGCTTCTCTGTTATCTTGGGAAACGATTCCTCTTTGAAAACTCAGGCCAGAAGTCCACTCTTAAAGAAAGATTTCCCACACCTTCCTTCAGCATCTCCTTCTACAAGTGTCTTTATCTGTTGGTTATGGATATATGTACTTGTACCTGTCCCCTTGCTAAAAGGTGACACCTTGAAGGCAAAGACTCTTTATTCAGCTGTGTATTCCCAGAAGGCTGAAGAATGTACGGAGTGGGTTTTCCATGGAGGTTAGATTTGAAAGAAAAACGTTACATATCTTTGGAACACTTAGCAAGTGGTCTTGTCCATAACTCTGTATTTCCTTTCCCCACTTCCTTCCTTCCCCACTTCCTTCCTTCCTTCCCCCCTCCTTCCCCCCCTTCCTTCCTCCCCCCTTCCTTCCCACCTTCCTTCCTCCCCCAACTTCCTTCCTTCCTTCCCTCCCCCCCCCCCGACTTCCTTCCTTCCTTCATTCAAGTTCTTCTTGTGGCTGCTCCTGTGGGCAACTTCTGTATCTTTGTAATTTTGTGACCAAGCAAAGTATCTCATCTTCTAAAAGCAAATGGATTTCCAATGGTCTTGGAGAAGAGTGAGTTAAATTGCTGGTGGCTACTATACCTTGGGCACTCTTAGAATTCCAAGTTCCTGTGGAATTGATTTTGATGCCTGCCATTTTCAGGATAAACTGACTCTCAAAGAAGATGGTAGCTAATGGCAGCCAAAGAGGAGAGGATAACAGGTCATCTCCCAAATGCTGCTGTGAAGTAAGAGAACAGAAAGAACAAATAGCTGGCCCCTAGGCTTGCCAGAAAGGTGACGTGGTATGGCCCCTAGGCTTGCTAGAAAGGCGACGTGGTATGGCCCACCTGTAGGCATTTTGTATTTTCTCTCATCTGGAAACATCCACACCATCTGTCCCTAGGTCTGAATTGTCTGGCTCCATTCCTATCCTGTTACACCCTCCTACACCCACTCCAAATAAATGTGTAAAATCAAACACCCATGCAGGCCACCGGGCTCATTGAACCTTTGATATGCACCTAAAGCTAATTTTTTCCATTCTAATGTTGTTGCTCATCAATCATGGCTGTGAAATGCAGGGGCAAAACCTGCCTGCCATTCAGCAGCTGGATGTGTGTGTTTCCCATGTTTCGATGGGCTGGCTGTGGACCATTTTCTTCCTGAAGGAAGGAGGTCATCCTGAACACACATTCATTTCTGGTAATTGCTTTTTTCTTTTATATCACAGTATGCCAGAGGATATATTTTTTGTTGTTTCTTTTCTGTTGGTTCCATTGCTTATTAATGGATTGTGAGTTCTGTATGTTTGGGTTTATTTCCTTTTGGTCAGGGAGTGCACAGAGAGGACAGCTATGCTTAGGGGAAACTCTTGAGGGCCTATGGAGATGGAACATGTGCTCAGACACATGGTCAGAAAAGAAGAAGAAGAAGAAGAACCTAACTTTGCAAAATGCCTTCACAGACAACATCTATTTTCCTTCTCTCAAACACTCGGAAATATTGGAAGATCAGGTTTTGTTGTACTGTTTTCCAGGTTAACAACAAATTCTGGGAGGTTAAAATGACTTAGCCCAAGTCATTCCCATGAAAAGTTGTGGAGCTTGCTTATAACAAAATCAAATCCTGACTCCAGTCAATTCTCTTTTAATGGACCAATATAAAAGTTACAACAATAAGAATAAATCAGTTATAATAAACCAGTTTTTCACTTGACTCCAAGTGAGTCAGGGCGTCAGGGGTGCTGTGACATCCCCTGACGCCATCTTTCATCTTTGTAACCTGAAAGACAGCTACTCTCTGTCCCAAATTGAAAAGCCTGGAAGAAGAGCTCTGTTGGTCGAGCTTAATGACAAGCATAGCCCTGGACCACATGCCAAGACAAGAGGCATGGATAACCAGAAGGACCTGGCCTACGTACCCAACCTGGGGCTAGAGGATGAGACGCTATCTTTGGTCTCCACCCAAAAATCACATCATTGCATAGGACAGGAGACAGTGCCCAAGAGGAATGGGGCAGTAGATGGAGAGAAGCACCTCATGTGCACTCCAGAAATGTCCTAGTGCAGTGACTGGTGGGTGATGAGAAGTGACAATGATCCAGTATTGAAAAGGTGAATGGGCTGGAAAACCAGGGAACCTGGACCCTATTCTACCACTTTCCGTATGTGAACATGATTTTACCTGTCTGGGCTTAACCATCTATAACATGGGGAATCCCCAGATTGGCTGTGGATAAGAATCGTTTTGGAGATTTTAAACATATATGCTGGAATGATCTAACATGTATGAATATGTGTGTGTGTATATTAAATATATATATTTAATGAGGAAAGTTAGAAAAATCATTATCTCTTGGCCAGGAATCAGGGACCACTGTACTAGATGGCTCTCCAGATCTTTCTTATTCTAATATCTTATGATTACATGAGAGAAAGAGAAAGAGACAGAGATTTTGGATGAGGGATAAGAGCCAAGTTCCATGACTGACCCCAGATAGCTGTACCAGGTACCACGCACTACCCCACTGCAGTCTCTGCTTGCTCAGAAGCAGGGAAGCCTGCTTTCGAGCAAAGAAGATTCTCCAATCTTTCCAAATAAAGATCAGTGGGCTCATTCTGCATGCAGACAATTTCATCAGTGGAAACACACCACACAAATAGACTCCTCCCCACGGTTTCCTGCCCTCCAGCTTTCGGAAAGTCATAACAGATGCTCGACAGCCGAATGGAGCCCCAGACTGCTAGCAGCTGTGCATCGACTCCTGCTAATTAAGCCACCTATCACCTGACCAACGGTGCATCCCGCGTTGGGACTGCTCCAGGAAAGGCAACAGTCACACTGGTCACTCACCTTGAGTGGAGAGGATTTCAGACAGGAAACAAGCTCCTTCCAGTACCACCTGCTTCTTCAGGGAGGGCAAAGATCCACACTGAGAGCAAGAACACAGTTTACTGGGGATTAGTAGCATGGCTGGTTTTGAGTATAGCAATAAATAGCTCAGAGATCATTGAGTCAAGGAGTTCTCAACCAAAGTATAAATCCGAACCACTTGTGGGTATTTGGGGGTTCCCAGTCCCTGGATTGAAGGCTGGATGGTCCATAGCAGAATCTTATGGAGGCAAACACAGAGGTAGACTTAAAAAAGCCCTATTTACTCCAATGGGGGTAAAACTGACCACAGACTACCTACCTCTGAAACAAATGCAAATACAGTTCTGTTCTCTGTTAATTTAAGAACAGAATTCAGACTTTTTGAAAATTAAATAAATAAATAAATGCAAGATGAAAATTTGAGAGCTGAGGCTATTGCGTAGTGTGTGTTTGTTTTCTTTCAAAACTGATTTTAAAATGTTTGTGTATCAGTCAGGTTAGGGACACAGCAAAGGTAATGAACATGAGTTTGTAGTCATGTAATTGACTTATACTCTGCCTACGTATTCTCATTCGGAACAATATTATGAACTCACACACATACACAACTAGGTAAAAGCCTTTCTCTGAAAAAAAAAAAAATGATCTTACTTCCTAGATTTGAATTGCAACCCCATCACTTACATGAAACCTCATGCAAGTCAGTTCACCTCAGAGTCCCCTCATGTATGAAACTGGGATGGCAGTAATGCCTACGTCACAGAATGGTTGTGAAGTTTAATTTTTTAAAAATCACAAATAGAAAGCACTTTGTTCCATGCTTGGTATGCAAACGCTTGGTAAATAGGAGCTATGATTATTATTCAAAGCCTGAGAAACCTGCTTCTTCTTACTGTAGATACCAAAATCCTAGGCTACCTGGAGTTAAAAACTGACCATACCATTTACCAAGAGCCATGATCCACTTGTCAGCTCTGATCAAAGTGAGGACTGGACCAATGAGAGTCTGAAGGAAGCTAATAGGGAACCGGAAGGGAAGCTGGGATCAGAAGCCTTAATGCTTTCAACTCAAAGTGTGGACCGTGGAACATCCCAGCATCCCAGCATCACCTGGAGCTTGTTAAAAAGCAAGAATCTTGAGCCCTGCCCCAGATGTATTGAAACTAAATATGCATTTTAACAAGATCCCTAGGTGATTCATACATACTACATTAAATTATGAGAAAGACCGCTTTAAGGGGTTAGGTCCATGTAAGGCAGATCCTGAAACAACAGCGTACTCAGTGCAAAAATGACAAAAAAAAAAAAAGAATTTTTCAACCGTGGGCAAGGACAGTTAGAGAGTCAACCCATTGACAGGTAACTGACAGGTAATTTTACAGGGACAGAGCCAGTAAATGGAATTCTGAAATAGAAGGTTTTACTATCTAGGGCCATTCTTTAGGGTCCATTCACTTAAAAGGGTCTGTAATCCTGACCAGAGGGGTCAAAACACTGAGCAAATTTAGAAAACAAAAAAAGAGAGAGGTTCTGATTTCATGCATCAGAGGCAAGATGAGAAGCTGAGGCAAGATCTCTGAGCTGGAGATGGGTCTGGAGCAAGAGAAGAGCTGAGAGGTTAGCAGAGGAGGAAGCTGAGTGAACTGTGCAGGGAGAGGAGCTGGGTGGAAAGAGTATAATGGATTTTAAAGCAGTGTGAGAGTGTAAGACACAGGCCAAGGGGAGGCCGCAGGTCAGCCATGCCTTCTTTCACACACCTAAAAGTAATAATAGTAAGTGTGTGTGTGTTCGGGTGGGGAGGGTATTAAACGGCTTACATTTATTGAGCATTTATTATGTATGTTGTTCTAAGTTTCTCATATCCGTTATCTCAGTTAATCTTTAGAAACACCTGTAAAGTGAGAACTATTATTATTTTCACTGTAGTGATAAAAAATTGAAGCATGGAAAGATTAGATATGTTTTCCGGGCTCACAGTTATGAGCCTGCAGAGGGAAAAGTCAGCAAAACTAGGATTCAGCAGTCCTGTGCTTTGAATCTCTGTGCTACACACTGCCTCTCCCCTAGTGAACTCCCTGTTTCCCCTGCTTTCTGGGTAGGTGATACCGTGACCTTGCACTGGTGCAGAATTCTAGGCAAGCCCCCTCAAAATCTCCTGGTAAGCTTCCAGTGTCCCATTGCAGATGGAGTTAAGAGTCCGGACACCATCTATGCAATCTTCCGTCCATTGTGGATCTGTTTGTGATGGGATGTTAAGTGACCCTTCCATGGTCTTAGAGATTCTGTGGAAGTCACGAATAGCTGATTCTAAGCACACCATTGTAGAGCAGGCCTCACAAAGGTGATGGCCCATGGGTAGTCTTGTACAGAACTAGCCCATCTTACGAGAGGAGGATGTCAGAGGCTGGAGGCTTGGAGCCCTGACCATTGAATTTTTGTTGTTGTTGTTGTTTTCCCTTTTTTTTTTTTTTTTTAATCGTGCAAGTGCCTGCCTCACCAAAGGCATCCATATCAAGGAGGCATCCCCTTCAGAGAGGGGCTCTTGAATAAACACAATGCCAAGCCCAGGCTAGACAGCCAGCCTTCCTCTGACTGAGGCTTTGAGATCCTGGTTGGTTTCAATAACTGATCATTTGGGCTGATTTTTGTTTTCTCTTCCTGTGATTAAATTCTTGCTCTAACATGTTAAATTCACCAATAAAGAATGAGGCTGGAAAACCTAGGCCTCCACTCTCAACCCCAATAAAAGCGAAACCCAGGTCCACACACACTCATTCTCTCCACCCATGACCTCACTCTGTGGTTCCTGGTGTGCTGCGTAATTTCTAGGTCTTGTAAGTAATAAACCTCTATTTTTTCAGAGTTTTATTATGCTTACTACTTGAGGGAAACCATAATAAGAACCACAAAGGCTGGTCCAACCGAAACGTTGGTTTTCAGTAGGCTGAGGGCAGAGCAAAACAAGGCTGGAAGACCTACTTTGGGAGTTCCCTTGTGGTACAGTGGGTTAAAGACCCAGTGTTGTCACTGCAGCAGCTGAGGTAATTGCTGTGGCTTGGGTTCCATCCCTGGCCCAGGAACTTCTGTATGTCACTGGCATAGCCAGGCACCCCCCCCCAAAAAAAAAACAAACAAAAAATAAGAACAGCAAAGTGACCTATGTTGGCCAGGGCTGTAAGTCAGTGAATTCTTGCTCTCCGTGGGAGGAGGGGGGCTTTCTGCCTTTTCATCTTAAAGCAAGTGTGGAGCTTCAAGGGAAGTATCAGAGAGCCGGACATGTGTTCCTTGAAATTCAGGGGACTTACAGGTTGATACCTGATTCAAACCTCAAAAAATCTGACGGCAAAAAGTGTCTGCTAGAGTGACCAGGATAACAACCAAAAGAGAAGAATATGGTAGAAGCCAACAGAAGTGGCCAGAGGAGGCACTGCCCATGCCAAGAGGACGAACCAGGCCTTCCTGTTTAGGGAGGTTCCACCATGAACAGGGTTCCACCTGGGGAGGCCCCAAGAAGGAGTAGTTCACAGGGAACACCTGCAAAACATAGCCCTGCTGGCCGTGAAACAGCATTCGCACCATCCCGTTCCCCCGCTCTGCTCCTGGATGATCAGAGGCAGCACAGGGAGAGAGTGAGGAAGAGACGAAGAAAACAGAATGAATAGATAAAGAAGCCCTTTGTGGCCTCTTCCCTAATGCAGGTTTTCTAGTCTGAGACACAACAAGCTAAGGGTGGAGAAAGGCTTTATCGGATGAGAGATTATGTTGGTGGAACTAGACATTTTAATGCCTGAAAGTTACTAGAAACATTATAAGATATAGTCCAGATTCCACCCGCAGACTAAAAATGCTTCAGCAGAACTTTACAGATACAAGGTGATGCAGTTGGTCTGTTTACCTCCTTGTAAGACCAGCTCATCCTTTGTCCACTTGAGAACTGGGTTGGAACCCAGCTCAGTCCCTGGCTCCACATCCTTCAAAGCCCTCTCATCCCCTAGCTCAGCGCCAGTACCACGTGTTTATCCTGTGCCTTCAGATACCACATCATGGCTACATGCCTCTCTTCCGTCCTTTCTCCTATTTTTCGGGTTATTATGGGAAGAGATGGAAAAAGACTAGACCTCAGGCAGCCATGTCCTGTTGTTATAGCCAGATCCATCTGAAGGCATGTAAACATGCACTAGCGTTCTGTATAATCACACATTTGTATGTATTATCATTTGCTATTAGTTTTATTTCTCCTATTTTAAACGTTATTATCCAAACAGGCTGGGCACAAGCTTTCTGTACTTGTTCCACCATAAATAAACAAAAACGCCTAAACACAATTTGTAATATGTCATCTCCAAACCACAGCTAGGATGCTGCATAAGTAGGAAACCAAAATTAAATCCAACTGGGCACAATGCCCAGACCACTGGCTTCCGGCAAACAGGCGCAGAGGGAGAAAAAAAGCAAAGACTAAATTGCAAAAAACTGGTGGAATAGCTGAAAAACCACAGTAATTAACCCCAGGACCAGTTTTGCTGTTCTGGAACCCACCTTTAGTTACCTTTGGAAAATGAATATTGAAAATTATCCGTTTTTTACTTGAAGTGAATCTCCATTATTGGCATTGCTCAATTTTCTCAAAGGAAAGCTAGAGAAAGACAGTCTTTGTTATTTTGTAGGTACAGGTCATTTTCTTTAGCCACCTAATACTTCCTTAAAAATTAAAATAATAAAAAGCAGTGCCAATAAGAGTAATCACCAAAACAACAAAATCAGTGGCAGCAGCAACAGTAACAAGAGCTGCTCCCCTTCCTGGGTTTCGGGAATCCCAGGGGTGCCTCATTTCCTGCCCCTCAGCACACCTGAGTCTACCTGGAGCTCCAGTCCTTGGCCGGGAGGGCAGCTCCCTACCTCCAGCATCTGGATCTTTCATCTCTCTCCCCTGCCTCTGGGCTTTCTCAAGCCCCATGAGAGCTGGAGCGTGCTCTCCCAGGGACCGTCCCAAACCACGAACAGGAGGATCAGACACCCAAGGAACCATCTTTAATCAACGTGAGATGGGTGTCAGTGGATAAAAGCTCCAGTCTTTCTGGTCCACGGTTGGACAATTTAAGTTTCTGTGATAGGCTCTGGTAGGCTTGAACCCCAGAAGCCCACAATGGAATCTCAACCCATGGGTGCCGGGGCTTTTCTCCCTGTATCATTTTCCCTACTTCTGGAATCCCTACTTCTGGGATCAACTCCTCAAAGTCTACTGGCCTCAGAGTCCTTGTTTCAGAGTCTGACTTTGGAGGATCCACAAATAAGACTATCTTCTATCATGAGTCAGTTACTTCAAATATGCTCAGAATAAGTTTAGGTATTTTACATCTAGTCTCTCGAATCCTCATTTAAACATGCTTATTAAAATTATGTTCCTTGTTGAAGAAATGAGAGGCCAAAAAACTTGTCGGAAGTTTTGTAATTCGACTACAGCGTAAACAATATTAGAATTCATCTCTAAAACCTGTACCATAATTTCTTTAGAAACGTGTTATCCCTTCTTACCATAAGCTTTGTGGTGTTCGAAGTCACACAAAACATATCATCACCATGTCTAATACAACCTCGGGTACTCTCACCGGCATAAAGATTTTTTTCCTGTAGATTTGGGGGAAGAAATCAATGAATTTAATAAGTTTAACAATTGTGTTGAGCAGCATCCAAATCAAACACTGTGGTTGGGCCTGAAGATACAACGACGATGAAAATGAAAAATTTCCCCCCGAGTATCATGGCTTGCCAGGAAAAATACAAGAAATCGGTGGAGGAAGCAGGGTGAGCTTTATCATAAGAGGATGAACAGAATGCTTTTCGTTATTCAAGGCAAAGTGGAGGGCCACAGCTTGGACTCGACTTTGGGACTCACCTGCCGCCAGTCGGTGGAGAACGAGGTCAGCAGGGTCTCCAGCTACCGTCCCCTCAGGCTGTGTCTCAGCTGCAGAAGGAGGCCTTGCTTTTGCCCTTCTGAGGCCAGCCCGCATCCAGTGACTGAGCAAAGCACCCAGGACCCAGCCCCTTTCCTGTGTCCCAGGATGATGCTGACGGAAACTGCTCTCTCCCAAGCCCTATCCCAGGCTAAAGCATTTGTTGTGACCTTTCTTCTGTCTAATCCTGCGTCCTTCACTCCCATTCCTTTCACAGACACTGATCTCTAGGAAGTATTTTACACTCCAAACACCATCTCAGCGTTTGCTCTCAGTAAGCTCAGCCTGACTGTTGGTACCAAGAGTGACAGCGTTTGCTCTCAGTAAGCTCAGCCTGACCGTTGGTACCAGGAGTGATGCGAGGAAGCAGGTGGTAAAGTAGAAATGTGAAGCAGCACCATTCCCTGGCTGGCCGGCAAGGAAGGTCTAACACTAGCAGAAGACGGAGAGCGGACAGCTCCCAACAGGAGGTGGCGGTCTGGTTGTTAAAAATGTTACGGGTGAATGAGGTTGCACAGAGGAGAGGAATCAGCTAGTGAATATAATGTGCTGGTTATCTGAGACAGGTGTATGGATGAAACAGTAGCGTCTCCTCTACTTAAATCGACAGATCATCGATGTTAATAACATCTCTAAAATTTCTTCACAGTAGTACCAGGGTCACGTTGAAGTCGGTAACTAGATCCCCTCACTTGGCCAAGCGGACAGACAGAACGAACCACTACAGTAGTTCCTTTGAGTAGAGCCATACAGGTGTCCGGTGATATCCTAACGTGCCGGCCAGCATCGAGCTTAGAGTGTCCATGGCATCCAGAAGACCAGCCAGTGGTCATTTCTCTGGTCTCTGAAATTGTGAATGACGTATTTGGCAGTTGATACCTTCTCCATCCTGACAGCATGGTCTTTGGGGTAAGAGCTATCACAGTGGAGAAGGTTAGTTGGAAACCTCTGAAATGAACCAACATCCTCTCCCTCCCCACCAAGGTTGTAAATTAAGAACAGCATTGCGCCTTAGGGAGAAGACAAGATGAGCACCACTCCAAAGGATGGAAAAGATACAGAAGCAGAATGATCACTGTGCTGTCTTTCTTTAATTAACCGTGATGGGTACAACATAGGACCTGGAAGAATCCTGGAGGATTACGGTAAGCAACTGCAGCTCAACAGAACAGCCCCAGCTCGAGCCACCATGAGAGAGCAGATCAGTACATCCTCAGTATGTGGATTTTGATATTGCATTCTTTCCTATCCTTATCAGAAAATTAAACACACACACACACACACACACACACACACACACACACAGTTTTGCCCTAAGACTGTGTTACCTCTTCTGTCTGCTGCCGTAACAGTGAAGCTTAAAGTGACCTAGACTTTCAGGATATTCTGTGAAACATCATTTCGATCCATTACATTGATGATACCAAGTTGATGGAGCTGAATAAGCAAACAGTGGCTAACAAGCTGGAGGACACATATGCCTCAAGGGTGGGAAATAAGGCCCACAGGAATGTGGAGGCTAGTCATAGCTGTACACTTCAAGGTCAAACTGTCAGGAGGTCATGAGATCATGTTTTAGGAACATGGCTTCCGCAGTGAAAGATAAGTTGCTGTGTGTCACATCTCTCCCCACGAAGAAGAAACCTCCATGCCTGGTGGGCCTCTTTGGGTTCTGAAAAAAGACAGGATTCGTACTTAGAAATGTTTCTTTGGCCCATGTCCTGTGTGACACAGAAGGCTACCAACTTGAAGTGGGATGAAGAGAAGGAAAGAGTTACTGCAGCGGGTTACTGGGTGCAGTGTGGAAGGCGCCCTATTGCTTGGGCCATCTGATGCTGCATACCTCTGGTATTGGAAATATCAACAGTGGAGAAATGCTGCTGGGTGTTTTGGCAAAATCCAATGAAAAAAAAATACAACACAAGCCATTGGGATTCAGGAACAAATTCAAACCACCTGCAGCAAATAATTATAAGCTTTTGAGAAACAACTCTACATGGAGACAAAACATCTGACCATAGCACATTAAATGATAGTCTGGGCCAAACTGCCCATTGCAAACTGGACTCTATCAGATACACTAGGAAATAAATCCAGACAAGCCCATAACATTCATTATAAGATAAAAGTTTTACATCCAGGATGGAGCCTGGATGGAACACAGCACAAGCATACAACTTGAAGAGTTAGCCCCCACACCCCTGCAATCCATGCTCTTGAAAAGAGCACTGCTGATGAGCATGCCTGTGTGTGTGGTAGAATCCTATTCAATCCATAAATGAGGAGGAAAAATCTCAAGCACAGTTTATGGACTTCCTGGTGCAAGCTAGAAGGAATGGAAACTTTGCTGAAGCCTCATACAAAGGTTTCATTGAAAACCAAAAGAGGATCCTCAGAAAACTAAATATGGAACTTCTATGTGATCCAGCAATCCCACTCCTGGGCATATATATAGACAAAACTATAATTCAAAAACACATGCACCCATTATGTTCACTGAGGCACTATTCACAGCAGCTAAGACATGGATACAACCTAAATGTCCATCAATAGATGAATGGATTAAGAAGATATGGAATACATATACAATGGAATATTACACAGCCATAAAAATGAAATGCCATTTGTAACAACATGGATGCAACTAGAGGTTCTCATACTAAGTGAAGCCAGAAAGAGAAAGACAAATACTATATGATGTCACTTATATGTGAAATCTAAAATATGGCACAAAGGAGCCTATCTACAAAATAGAAACAGACTCACAGACATGGAGGACAGACTTGAGGTTGCCAAGGGAGAGGGGGGAAAAAGTAGAATGGACTGGGAGTTTAGGGGTTGTAGATGCAAACTATTACATTTAGAATGGATAAGCAATGAGGTCCTGCTGTACAGCACAGGGAACTATATCCAGTCTCTTGGGATAGACCATGAAGGAAGATAATATAAGAAAGGGAATGTATGTGTGTGTGTATATATATGTGTGTGTATATGTGTGTATGTGTATATATGTGTGTATATATATATATATATGACTGGGTCACTTTGCTGTACAGCAGAAATTCGCATAACCTTGTAACTTAACTATAATAATAATATAAATGAAAACTAAAGAGGAGGAACAGTCCTCCTAGTGAGCAAAGTTTTGAGCAGAGCAGTACCTCATTTACTGTAAGTGGGAAGACACTTGGATTGAGATTACGTATAATCTATATACACTCATTGGCAGTGGTGAATCTGATCACAGAAGAATGAAGGATCAAAGACAAGGAGAGCTGCAGAAGATACATGTGGGCAAGTAAATATGAAGATTTTTTTTTTTTAACTATTAATGCCCACCAGAGCACATCAAACATTGAAAAGATGCTAAATAGGTGGGGAAGCACAGTACTCCACTGTTTGGTGTTATCCAGCCTCTGGCATCAGCCACTTCATTCTTGTCACATTGGGCTCGTGAGCACATGCGAAAAAAGATGAAGGCCACGTGTGGTCTCCACACCATGAACTCCCACTCACCATGGCAGGTCTAGCTGCTCTCACCGCTGATGGTCCAGCACACCAGGAACAGAGGCAAAATCCTGGTCCTTATGTGGCACACTTCCACTAGGAGATCCAAGCACGTGGTGGGAAATTAACTACGTCAACTTCTCTCCTGGAAGGGCCAAGAGTTTGTCCACTTTAGGGTACATATATGTATTAGGTGCTTTCAGGATTTTCCTTACCTTCCGGAGGGCCTCTGTCAGCACTTGCTCTCTGAGGACTTTGGGTCCACCAGCATGGAACCCCACACTTTGTTGCTCGGGGGCTCACTTCACAGCAAGGGGGTTTGAATGTAGGCGTGTGGGAATGGAATCCACTGGTCACACCACATGTTGCTCCTCTCAGAAGGTGCCAGCCTGAAAGAGCATTGAGATGCCCTACTCAAGGCAAAGCTGAAGTGCCAGCCTGGGGACAGTGCTTTACAAGGAATAGCCCAGCTGCAGAGGGTGTGGTCAGCAGACACTCTTCAGCTGTAATCGCCTTCAGAGCTGCTCTGCAGAGATCAGCTACTCTGAGCAGCGTGCGTTGGTGACTGAGCTGAGGGACGCATGCGAAGTTCCAACCGTGTTGGTTCAACGTGGGAGGATTCTGACTAGCATTCCTCCGTTTGGACTGGCTAAGGCTCTGGCATCACAGTTTGACCTGTTTCTCTGTACAATTCTGCCGTCCCCCAACCCCACTCCTTTCGCAGCACCAACCCCTGATTAACATTAGCCCCACACCACTTCTGTTTTATCATCTGCTTCCAGAAAACCCAGTCTGCAACATACCCCTAGAACTTGAAAGTATCAGAGACTAATTACTCACAGGCATTGGAGGGAGGTGCTCGAGAATTTCCCCTGTGCCTAACAAGCAGTGGTTACTGCATAAACACTCAGAGATTGAACTTGACTTGGAAGCCGGATGTTTTAAATAAGTCATCATTTCCAGTGACTGAGGGTATTCAGAGCTGCAAGTGACGTCTGGGCACGTGGTGGCCAGGGCATGGAAGGATGAATACTGTGGGCTTCTCAGAGGAAACTTCTCCAGATGGATGGATGACTTGATCTAAACCATAAAAAGCAAAAAGATGACTGTCAATGGAAGATGAGAAGTTACTCTAAGAGGGGAGTGATCATAACAGTTGGTCAAATGGTTGAGCTCTTGAAGGCAAAGACCAATGCAAAAGCACTGGTCAGACATCATCCTTTTACTTCTAATAATAATGCAATAAGAAAACTACTGTTGCTTTTCATATTTTATGTGTGAGATTCTCACACTCTGAAAGCAACTTACTCTTTGTGAAACTACTTGAGAAGCAGAGTTATCCGTCTAGAAAACAGAGGAATGGACAGAAATAAAAATGTGAAGTTCACTGACAAAATAGTTAAACCACTCCCAGACTTCTGTTTATATGTTATATTATAAATTCCCATTTGTTTAAGCCATTTTGTAGTCAGATTTTTGGTTAGTTGCAACAGAAATCATTCCTCACTGATTAATTGGGAGTAATTGCATATTTTCTCTGAATTGAAATCTAATATGCAGTTAAAACTTTACCTTTCAGCATAAGGCATTTGCAGAAATCATATGCAATTCCCAGAATCATCTTATGATTTGTATGACTAATGGAAAATAATAAAATGCAATTAGCAAGTCTGCCTACTTTCTTATCTTTTTTTATATATAATTATTTTTATTTTTTTCCATTATAGCTGGAAAAATAGCTATAAAGTATTCTGTCAATTTTCTACTGTACAGCCTGGTGACCCAGTTGCACATTCATGCGTACATTCTTTTTTCTCACATTATCATGCTCCATCATAAGTGACCAGACATAGTTAATAGATGCAGGCTGTTTTCTTTTTTTTTTTTTTGTCTTTGTTGTTGTTGTTGTTGTTATTGTTGTTGTTTTTGCTATTTCTTGGGCCGCTCCCGCGGCATATGGAGGTTCCCAGGCTAGGGGTTGAATCGGAGCTGTAGCCACCGGCCTATGCCAGAGCCACAGCAACGCGGGATCCGAGCCGCGTCTGCAACCTACACCACAGCTCACGGCAACGCCGGATCATTAACCCACTGAGCAAGCGCAGGGACCGAACCCGCAACCTCATGGTTCCTAGTCGGATTCGTTAACCACTGCGCCACGACGGGAACTCCAGATGCAGGCTGTTTTCTTATCTTTGTCCCTTAAAACACATTTTATATACAAAATGCCCTTTTAGAATTATAGGTTCCAGATTTAAGAAAGTAGAATAGAGACCATCTTGGTATAACCGCTGCCCGATGCAGGGACCCCTGCATTTGAGGATGTTTGTCTCTCCTCTCCTTGAACATTTCATCCATCATTAAGTGACTACTGTATACAGTAACCTGTTTTTTTGATATAGATATATAATACTTTATAAAGTTCTTTCTTTTGAGAGAGTTAAAATCTACTACCTCTCTAGAACCTCATTTGCAAATCCTGTTTCTGACCCCTGAGGCTAAACCTAAGTTTATTAATTCTCCTATATTTTACAAAGACAATCATCTTGCCTTCCCCTGCCTCAAACGTCAACATATTCTTTCATTCACTCAATAAATATTTGCTTGTCATCTATTATGTATCAGGTACTGTTTTAGAAACTGAGAATATAACAGTGAAGAAAATGGGCAGTGTGCCGGCTCTCCTGGAATGGAAGCAGAGAGAGGCAGATGATAAATGAATAAATAAGAGAGAAACATCTGTTATAAAGACCAAAATCAAAAAGAGAGAGGAACATTATAAGATGCATAAATTTCCAGGGGGACATCTCTAGATGAGGTAGGCAAGGAAGTTTGATCCAAAAAGGTAAGGTGTAATCTGAACTCTGAGAACGGTAGGATATGGCCAATCACGTGAAGAACTAGAGGAAGAATTTCTTCGGGGCGGGGGGGGGAAGAAAGATAAACTGTAACTTCCTGTGGCTCTTTTTTCTCAGGATTGCTTTAGTTGTTTAGGGTCTTTTGTCATTCTGTATACATATTAGGATTTTTTTGTTGTTCTATTTCTATGAAAAATGTCATTGGGATTTTGAGAGGGATTGCATTGAATCGTAGATTGCTTTAGGTAATATGGACATTTTAACAATGTTAATTCTTCCAATCCATGAGCACAGAGTATCTTTTCATCTCCTGGTGTCTTCTTCAGTTTCTTTCAACAGTGTCTTGGAGTTTTCAGTGTACAGGTCTTTCATCCCTAGGTATTTTACTCTTTTTGTTGTTATTTTAAATGGTATTGTTTTCTTAATTTTTCTTTGTGCTAGTTCATTGGCAGTGTAGAGAAACAAAGTAGATTTTTGTATGTTGATTTTGTACCCTGTAATTTCACAGCATTTGTTTATTGTTTCTAAGAGTTATTTGGCAGAACTTTTAGTTTTCTGTTTGTGAAATCATGCAGTCTCCATATAGTGACAAGTTTACTCTTGCCTTTCTAAACTATGTGCCTTTCATTTCTTTTTGTTGCCTAATGGCTCTGACTAGGACTTTCAATACTGTGTTGAATTAGAGCGGTGAGAGTGGGCATCCTTATCTCATTCCTGATCTTAGAGGATTATCTTTCCTTCTCACCATTGAGTATGATGTTAGCTGTGGGTTTGTCAGATGTGACTTTTATGATGTTGAGGTACATTCCTTGCATACTCATTTTATTGAAAAGATTTTACATAAATGAAGTTGGACCTTGTCAAATGAACAAACGGAAGGTATCACACTCCCTGATTTCAGACTATATTACAAGGCTACAGTAATCAAAACAGCATGGTATTGGCACAAAATTAGACACAAAGATCAATGGAACCTAACTGAAAGCCCAGAAATGACCCCACAGGTATATCAAGTACAATAATTTACAAGGAGGGAAGAACATACAATGGAGAAAGGCTAGTCTCCTCAGTAAATGGTATTGGAAAAAACTAGACAGCCACATACCAAAAAAAAAAAAAAAAAGGTGAGATTAGATCACCATCTCACATATAAAAAATCAACTCAAAATGGTTTTAGGAGTTCCCATCATGGCTCAGCAGAAACAAATCTGACTAGTATCCATGAGGACACAGGTTCAATCCCTGGCCTTGCTCAGTGGGCTAAGGATCTGGCCTTGCTGTGAGCTGTGGTGTCAGCTGCAGACAAAGCTTGGATCCCATGTTGCTGTCGCTATGGCTATGGCTGTGTGTAGGCCGGCAGCTGCAGCTCCAATCCAACCCCTAGCCTGGGAACCTCTATGTGCCATGGGTGTGACCCTAAAAAGAAAAGACAAAAAAAGATTGTTTTAAAACATGAATATAAGACCTGAAACCATAAAAATCCTATAAGAAAATAGGCAGTATATGCTTTGACATTGGTCTTTGCAATGTCTTTGGGATACATCTCCTTGGGAAAGAGAACTAAGACCAAAAATAAACAAATTGGACTACATCAAACTAAAAAGCTCTGCACAGCAAAGGAAGTCATCAACAAAATGAAAAGACAACCTACAGAATGGGGGAAAAATATTTGCAAATAATATATCCAGTAAAGGACTAATATATAAATAACTCATGTAACTCAACAACAACAACAAAACAACCTGATTAAAAATAGAGGGACACAGAGTTCCCACTGTGACTCAGCAGATTATAAACCCAACTAGTATCCATGAGGATGTGGGTTCGATCCCTGGCCTCAGACACGAGTTAAGGATCCGGCCTTGCCATGAACTGTGGTATAGGTCGCAGATGTGGCTAGGATCCAACATTGCTGTGGCTTTGGTATAGGCCAGCAGCTGTAGCTCCAACTCTGACCCTAGCCTAGGAACTTCCATCTGCCGCAGGTATGGCCCTAGAAAGCAAAAAACCAAAAAACCGAAAAACTCATTTATCCAAAGAAGACATATATTTGAACAACAGACAGATAATAAAAGATATTCAACATCACTAATTACTAGGGAAATGTAAGTCAAACCAAATATGCTATCACTTTTTATTTTTGTCTTTTTTTTTTAATGGCCATATCCTCAGCACATTGAAGTTCCCAGGCTAGGCATTGAATCAGAGGTGTTGCTGCTGGCCTACACCACAGCCACAGCAAGGCTGGATCCTTAAGCCACAGAGTGAGGCCAGGGATCAAACCTGCTTCCTCATGGATCCTAGTCGGGTTTTTTGTTATTTGTTACAACAAAATAACAAATTTTGGGGAGGATATGGAGAAAAGCCTCATACCCTGTTTTTCATATGGGGAAGGTAGATTAATGCAGCCACTATGGAAAACTGTATGGAGATTCCCCCCAAAAATAAGAATAGAACTGCCATGTGACTCAGTTATTCCCCTTCTAATTGTTTATCTAATGAAAACACTAATTTTAAAAGCTATACACACTCCTATGATCATTGCAATGTTATTTACAACAGCTAAGATATGAAAGCAACCTATTGTTAACAAATGAATGGATAAAAGATTTATATATATATGTTACATATATAATGGAATACTACTCAACCATTAAACAAGATGAAATACTGCCATTTATGACAATATGGATGGACCTAGAGAATATATTTTTTTTGTCTTTTAGGGCTGTACCCGTGGCATGTGGAGGTTCCCAGGCTAGGGGTCCAGTTGGAGCTGTAGCCGCCAGCCTACGCCAGAGTCACAGAAACATGGGATCTGAGCCGCGTCTGTGACCTACACCACAGCTCACGGCAACACCGGATCCTTAACCCACTGAGCGAGGCCAGGGATCAAACCTGCATCCTCATAGATGCTAGTTGGGTTCATTAACCGCTGAGCCATGACGAGAATTCCGACCTTGCGGATATTCTGCTGAGTGATATAGGTTAGATGAATGCAGGTCAGTATAGTATGATTTCACTCATCTGTGGAATCTATATTTTTAAAAAGCAAAATAAATGAACAAACCAAATCAAACAAACACAAACGTGTAGATACAGGGAATAGAGCAGTGATTACCAGAAAGAGGCTGGAGAGGAGAGCAGAACTGGAGAAGAGGATCGCTGTAGGGCGGTGAGCACGCTGTAGTGTACTTAGTGTCGAAATATGTATTGTATATATGGAACTTTTATAATGCTGTAAACCAGTGTTACCTCAATTTGTTTTTAAAGAGGATAAATTCCGTGAGGTGTGAGTAACTGGTCTCTAGAGACAGCAGTAAAACAGATCTATCCATAGAGTAATGGATGGAAAGAAAGTGAGAAGAAACACCATTGGAAGGAAAAGAGCCCGATGAGGAAATAGTTCTGGGTCAAGGTGAATTTTGGATTTGATTAATTCAGGCAATGGGATCATCTAACCACTAACACTGGATTATTTAATACTTGCTTTCCTAAACTTCCTAGAGGTGTCATGGCCAAGCTCAAATTTCAGATTTTTCATCTGTAAAAATAGAAAAACTGATTAAACTATAAATTCTTTTTGAAGAGACAGTGATATGTATATGTGTGATGTGTGAATTCCAGGGTGCTGTTTACATGGGTACCATTTCTTTTCTTTTTTTTTCCTTTAGGGCCATAACCTGCAGCATATGGAAGTTCCCAGGCTAAGGGTCGAATTGGAGCTGCAGCTGCCAGCATACACCACAGCCACAGCCACGCCAGGACTGAGCTGCATCTGCGACCTAATCCCCAGCTCGGCAAGACTGGATCCCTAACCCACTGAGTGGGGCCAGGGATCGGACCTGCATCCTCGCGGGTATTAGTGGGGTTTGTTACCACTGAGCCACAACGGGAACTCCACATGGGTACCATTGCTAAGATGACATTCTTCCTTTTCTAAACTAAATGTTCTAAATTCCTTCGCTCTTCCTCATACTGCATATTACATAGTTTCCTATTTCCTCTTTATCCTGGTCCCCCACGAAGGCTTACTGTATTTAGAGTAATTATCTGACAGTGTTAATTCCAAGTATCGGTTTGCTTTGCGTTGGATCAGATTTGTCTTGGACTTTTGCAAAGAGCATGGCGGGACAGCTCATGATGTCTGAGAGTAAGAACGGGGACAGAAGTTAAGGCCACTTGGATTCTGTATAAGGCAGCAACACAGCCTCTTAGTGGAATCTGATACATAGACACTGATCTTGTGGTCCAGTTTATCTGTTTGTATAATGGGGATAATAGCTATCTGGATTAATTGGATGAAGTGAATGTGAGAAGTCCTGAACTCCAGCAACACAGGTAATAGCAATGTTATGTTATGGTGTGGTAGATTATTATGTAGAATTAGTAAATTGTCTCTTAATGGATTTGTAAGTACAATGATGCAGTAATTTATTAAATGGACCCTAGAATAGTAACCGTGACATCTGAATGCAGCACCTGATGCCCAGCAAGGCATTCTCTCCTCTCTCACCCATAATCTCAGGAACGTAGAATGAGAAAAATGCAAAAGAAAAACTCCAAATGCACATATGCCCTACAAAAAAGAACTTACCCTCTGATGACGGATTACTAAAAAAAAAGCACACTCGTGAGTGAAAATACTGTGAATAACTTCATGTATATAATTACAAATTATCTGTACATACGTTATGTGCAGAGTAGAGGTATATGCAGACATATAACAATCTGTACCTATCATCTATCTATTATGTATCTATCTACTGACCTGTTTAGAAAATGGCATTTATGTAGTTCTTCCCAATTCCCAAAACAAATCCATGAGGTAGATATTATTATCAGCATCTCCCATATCAGAGATAGCAATACCAAGGATTAGAACAATCACCCAAAGTACCCAGCTAGTAAACTGAGGTCTTAAGATTTGAGTCTTTTTTTTTTTTTATGGTTTCAATGTCTATTCTGACTCCATCACTGAACTTATTTTTTGCCTTATTTCTCTCATCTTAGAACCACTGTCATCATTATCACCATCATCATCACCATTATTTTCACCCGATGCCTTTTCTTGAGTATCTACCATGAAACTTATTTGAATTCCCTGAACGCACTAAGAAATGGCTATTATTATCTTCATTATACAGAACAAAGAGATGAATATTAGAAAGATATGGTTTCTTATCTCAGATTCACATCCAGCAAAGGTCGATCCTTGAAACAAACTAATTTCCATCAAGTACAAACCCCTGCCTACTGACTATAGCAAATATTTTCAAAAACCTGAGCATAAAAATAGAGAATTATTAGATGTGTGATACATTAAATTGTAGCCCGTTGTAATCAAGAAATATGTATATGAAACCATTCCTCTTAGTCTCAGATTGTATCAAATGAACCCTCAGCCAATTAATATCAAGCTGTACTGTCCCTTGGAAAGCCCGGTGGATTCCAGGAGGGAGAGATTTTAATAGCCCCTTTCCACCTGCCAACGTGTTAGGCAAATCTGCACGTGTTCCATGTTAGAGCTCCGAGGCAGCAAACAAGCACATCAGTAATTACTTATCAACAGCCTTTCCCCCTGCCAGTCAACTTTGTATTAGTCAGACACCACAAATTATGCTTCACTAACAAACAATCCTCAAATTTCAGTGACTCACACACACACAAATGTGTATTTTTTGCTCATGCAAATTTTCGGTGCATCTGAGTCATTCTTCACATCCAGTGAACTAGGCTGTAAAAGCCTCCATCAGCCCGTAGCTGCACCCTCTGGAATAATCTCCTTGGTTGTACAGCAGGGGAAGAGACAGCTACAGGACCTCACACTGAAATGTAATGATTGACCAGGAAGTAATATGTATCCTTTCTTCTCATAACTAATTAACCAGAACTAGTCACAGGGCCCTTCCAAAGACCAAGGGTCAGAAAAATATGGTATCCCTGGGTCTTTGGAAGAGAACCGGATAATCATGAAGAGTAGAACTATCTACTACATCCTTGAAGCAACTGTCCTCCTCAGATCCTTTGAATACTTGTGCACATCTCGGGCTTGCCTTTCTCTACCTTTTTTTTCATAACATTTTACTGAGACATTATTCATACACCAAACAGTTCACCTGTTTAATGTAGTTTACGGTATATATTCACGGAATTTTGCAGCCATCACAGCAATACAATTTCAGAATCTTGAATGGGCATTAAGCATGGACATTTTGGAAGGCCATTATTCAGCCTGCCTACCACATCTGTGATGCTCTTTGTCTCAGGGCATGCTTCTCCTTTGGGAAGAACCTCTGTGCCCCTATACCAGATAGCAGCCCACTTCTCCTGGAGGGGCGACCCTGCTCTGAGAGGCGATGTCACACCCCGATCTTCTGTGCTTGCCCCCCTGGTATGGAACCTCTGCCCCACAGCCACATGAGGAAAGTGGATGTTGAGGCCTTTCATTCTTAGCCTCTTTCACTTAAAGCAGAGCCTTCACCCTACCAGTGGGGGCCATGTCAGAGACGGGCCCAGGAATAGCATTTCTGGAATTTGGAGCTGAACTAATGAGATATGCCAGCAGCCTGCTCTCCTTGGTGAGACCACAGTCCTAGACCTGGGGGGTGAGGTGAGCAGGGAACCCCATCTTCTTGCTCCATGTGCCTGGAGTAGAACATCCATCGCAGTGAGCTGGGGAAAGTGGAGAGGGTTGTGAGTGAGTCATGGCTCTAACGCCTCAAACCCTCACTGTTCTTACCAAGACTTAGTAGATTTCTTGAATAAACGTTCCATTTGCTATATGCTTTTAGAACCGTTTCCAGAGACTTTAAATGGTGTGTGTATATGTGTGTGTTTCTTCATAACTTTCAGCAGTTAAATGATTGTTTCATTGGTGGAAGGTCCATTATACTCCATATACCATCATTCCATCGGTCTCCTCTCTACCCTTTTTTAGGGTAACAATCCATGATTCCTCTGACATACGGCTCCTTCTAATTCCAGAATGATGGAAACACCCAGAGCACTAGGAGATTTCAAATATATTATAATCAGTGGCTTATAGTCCATGGATAAATTATAACCAATGGATATTCTAATAAGTATATTATACTCAATGGATCACTAACCTGCCTTCCATTAGTCCACTTACAGGTGATAGCAAATCCACCTCCAAGACATCTAAGCTGGATCCACTAAAGGAAAACCCTATAACATATGTTCATGTGCTGCTTTTCCTAGATCAGAGTTTCCTGACGCCTACCTGAATGATCCCATTGCTATGACACGCATTTCTTCTCTCTGAATCCAGGCACAGTTTCTTTCTTTTTCATTTTTCATCTTGAGTCTGTAATAATATTGTCTCTGTTCTGTCTTTACTTCTTCCTTTCTTTTTTTATTTTTGGCCATGCCCATGGCATCGGGAAGTTCCTGGGCCAGGGATGGAACCTGCGCCACATTAGTGAGCTACTGCAATGCCAACACCTGGGCCTTCACCTGCTGCACCACGAGGGAACTCCCACTTCCTCCTGTCCAGCACTTCCTCCCTCTGCTGCTTCCTGGATGATGAAACATAGGTTATCTCCACATTTCCCCTCTTAGCTATTTCTCCTGTCCCAATTCCACAACTCTGTTATTCTCAGGTAATGCTAACCTTAGGATTTTAATGCCTTTTCAATCCCAAGGGATTCTGAGGTTCCAAGAGGGGCCAGAGACTCTGAGACTTACTCCAGTTCCCTCAATTGTTACCCCTCATGGACCGTGGCTTAGAATTCTTTGTAGTGTTTATCATTGTACGCACCAATCCCTCTATACCAGCATTTCAGAGGAATTTTGAAAAAGCTGCCACAGTTATGAGTGGGTGTTGACTTAGCAAGACTAAAGAGGAAGTACCAAGAGTATATAAACTTAAACAGAACTTTTCCAAGCAGAGTTAACTGGATTAAAAATAATAATAACAGAAGACTAGGGGACAAACCATGATGAATTTAGGAGATTGCAAATGGCCATGGCAATTTAGATGAAATCGGAGGATATGTGGAGAAGTTTAGAGCCTAGCATATTTGGTGTTAGCATTTCAAATGTTTTCAATCAGCAGGGCCTTTTTATTCCATCCCCCCCCCCTTCTCCCTCAGAAGGCATGTAGCAGAAACGGGCACAACATTGTAAATCAACTGTACGTTAATTTTAACAATTCAAAACAACATTAAAATATGCATTCTACCCTTTAAAGAAAGCATGCTGCAGAAGGAGAAACATGAAAAGGTTAACAATTGTATTTTAAAACTACTATCAGCATCTTTCCTATGAAGACTACACTTTGTTTAGCAAAACATTCCAGCAGATCTTTTTTAGCTGTGGAAAGCAGGCTTCAGGTTATTTCCCAGGAAAGAGGAAAGTAAGCTAAAACCTAAACAAAACAGAAAACAAACAAAAATCTAGAATGCATTGTATAATAATTGGTAATGACAGCAATTTAGTTATCTCTTATGCTGAACCACAAATATTTGTAGGTACTTCATATGTTTACATACAATAAAATTAATTTTCTTTTGTTTTGTTTTGCTTTTTAGGGCCGCATTTGTGGTATATGGAAGTTCCAGGCTAGGGGGTCAAATTGGAGCTGTAGCTGCCAGTCTACACCACAGCCACAGCAACGTAGGATATGATCCACATCTGCAACCTACACTGTAGCTCATGGCAATGCCAGATCCTTAACCCACTGAGCGGGGCCAGGGATTGAACCCACATACTTATGGATACTAGTCAGATTCGTTACCTGCTGAGCCACAACAGGAATTCCCAGAATTTCTTTAACTTTTAATAATCATATGAAGTAGGTTATTAATATTCCCATTGGAGAGATGTAGAAGATTAATCATCAATTGATCAGCAACTTCCCTGAGGTCCCCAGAGCACTGGCAAAGCAGGAATGCAAACCCAGGTGTTCTGGCTCCAGGTGTTTCCCCATGCCTCCACCTGCCCACAGAAAGGCAAAGACAGAAATCCACTGACCAAAAGATGCTGGGAAGGGAGGGGAGAAAACCGTGATTAAGAAAAAGAAGAAAAGAGGCGGCCCTGTCGTGGCTCCATAGAAACAAATCTGACCATGTCCATGAGGACGCGGGCTCATCCCTGACCTGTCAGTGGGTCAGGGATCCAGTGTTGCCATGAGCTGTGGGGTAGGTTGCAGACGTGGCCCGGGTCCTGCCTTGTTGTGGCTGTGACTGTGGCTGTGGTGTAGGGTGTAGGCCAGCAGCAGAGGCTCCTGTTCAAGCCCTAGCCTGGGAAGTTCCTTATGACACAGGAGCGGCCCTGGAGTGAATTTCAGGAAGAAGAATTTGAAGGGATCACAGTGACTGGGATTAGGGCATAAAGAGGAGGGTCAGCTGATGGGATTCTCTACGCACAGACGTGATGAGGGTACTTGTAAAGGTAGAGTTACCTAATATTAAACTTCACATCATTCTTTTCTGTCTTGAGACGCAGATACCCTCTAATCAAGTCTTCAGGAGAGACCTACTATGTGTTACTAGTAACTTGGAGAAAACCAAAGACAGGAGAATCACCTTCTAGCTTCCTCTGTTTAGTTCCTTGAAACTAAAGGAGATGTAGGAGTCATAAACGCAAGAGCTCAGCAGGCTTGGTCTACCAGAACAGAGTCCATTATGAAGACAGTACCTTACAAGGCTACGGGAATTAAAGGGAGGCTATAAAATTTCTTTGGACTATTGGGGGGGGGGGCTCAGAAACACTTACTGTGAGCTAAGGTGCTCTGTGTCAGTGTCGAGGGCCGGAAAAGACGTGAGAAGTGGTCGTCAGAGGAGGAAAGACCTGCATACTTGGGTTCTAAGCTTTGCCCTGGCTGCCTCTCAGGCAAGATATTGGGTCTTTGTGTCCAGATATGTAAATGGCATCTGAATTGTTTAATCTAAGTGACATTCTCCAATTAGCTAGCTGAATGGATAGAGAAATAGATGATAGATGGATGGATAGATACATAGATAGAACATTTAATCAAAATAAGGATCAATCATTATCTCTTGATAAACTAAAAATGCTTCTTCATTTCTTTCAACTGTTATGTGTTCTTTCCCCATTTTTACTTCTAATATATGAACGAGATATTCAAAACAAATGTTGGAGTTCCCGTTGTTGCTCAGTGGTTAATGAATCCAACTAGGAACCATGAGGTTGCGGGTTTGATCCCTGGCCTTGCTCAGTGGGTTAAGGATCTGGCATTGCTGTGAGCTGTGGTGTAGGTCGCAGACACAGCTTGGATCCCTCGCTGCTGTGGCTCTGGCGTAGGCCAGCGGCTCCAGCTCCAATTAGACCCCTAGCCTGGGAATCTCTATGTGCCATGGGAGTGGCCCTAGAGAAGGCAAAAAGACAAAAAACAAACAAACAAAAAAACACGAAATGTCAAATACAAACATGATTACGCATTTCTGAACAGTTGGATCACTGCGTTAAAATTTTCCTGTAAGGGAAAATTTTTCCTGTAAGGGAGTTCCTGTCATGGCGCAATGGAAATGAATCTGACTAGGAACCATGAGGTTGCAGGTTCAATCCCTGCCCTTGCTCTGTGGGTTTAAGGCATTGCTGTGAGCTGTGGTGTAGGTCACAGGGTCACAGGTGGCTGTGGCATAGGCCAGCTGCCGTAGCTCCGATTCAACCCCTAGCACCTGGGAACCTCCATATGCCATGGTTGTGGCCCTAAAAAGCAAACAAACAAACAAAAAAATCCCAGTAAGCCATATTGCCGTGATCCAAACAAAAACACTGATAATTATGTAATTTTATGCATGTCTTCACTTCTTCACTTTTGCATCACCATTTCTTGAACATATGTTCAAGAGGTACACACTAGGCAGTAGTTCAAAATCCAGTGGGAAAAGTAGTCACATGTTACTGCAGTACTTGTTCTAAGGGAGCATGATGTGGACAATGAGCTGAGATGTGATTTAAAAGGGGCACAGAAAACAGCCCTGTCTTGGCCAGGGATTTAGAAATCACCTGTTGCTTTCTGGCTCCACCACTTCCGTTACCAGAAAGGAAGTACATGCAGAGGGCGATTACTTACTTACTTACTTATCATGCAGAACTTACGTCTCGAGCCCCAGGTAGAAATCAGCAAACTCAGCTAAACCATCTGGCAAAGAAAGGCAAAATCAAAGAATGCCTGCTGCTCCTGACTTCCTCAGAGGTGCAGGGCTGAGAGTTTATCTCGGGGCACCGGTCTGCAGCTGTCTGCTCCAAGCCTTGTCTGGCTGCGCTGGACCCAGTGGCAAGCTCTAAAGGATCAACGCAGGGAATGGCAGAGAGAGTACACACGAGACAGAGCCCAAGTGTGTCCACGGGCTCAAGGGTCCATCTCTCTCGCTGTGTATAAAAGCAATACTGAAGAGCAAAAGAAAAAGAAATAGTCAAGCCTAATCTAGACCCCACAGCATAACCTAATGACCCTCCTAAAACCCCTACTCCTAGTCACTGTCCTCGGACGAGCCTGGTTTGTGGCTCACTCCCCCCAAAGGGGGGAAGTAGAAGTTTGGCACATACATACCCAAAAAACACCTTGATCTCTCCATGGAGGCCACAGGAACACAGACAGAGATCACTGGGCTGGAAGAACAAGACAGACTACATGCCCCTATCAAAGCAGAGCGGAAAGTCACAAAGGAGCAGAAGTACTGCTAAGGCTCCAAAATGAGCCAGGCCTCCCCAGGAAAGAGCGTGCGTATAGCTGGGCTCCTGGGCAGTCTGACGGTCCCAGGACCCTGAAGCTCAGCTATGTCCTGCCACCAGGTTTTGAAAAAGAGCCTTAACTAAGTGCCTCAGGTTGCTTAAACCAGCAGAGGCAGTTTTTTAATTAATTATAGCCCCAAATTGTAAAGCACTATAACTCTCTACCTTTTGTAAGGCAATGCTAGTTGGTAACATGATAAAAATGAATTGGTACACACACTATTTCTCATGATTAACAAAGGGGGAAGAGGGGCAGATGATAAAATAGCCATCATATCAACCCACCGAGGGGCTAACATGCCGTCCATGTTTCAGGCCAGAGAAGTGAGAGGCAGAACAGTCCTTTGCCCAGCATCCTCAGTAAGAAACTCACAGCATGGCACTTCATCCCCAGGACTTGCTTATCCTAACGGGAAGGCTGAGCCCAGCAGAACTGGAGATGACCCCAAAGGAAGCCGTTTCCTTAGCATGACTGGGGGCGCTCCTCTGAGTCTTTGGAACTTTGGATCTGACCATCTTTCCATGGACTCAAATCTCTTTATCTTGAAGATGCATTTGATGTGGGAGGAGCAAGAAGATGAGTTTCTCAGAGGCCAAGTTAAGGAATAACTTGGGTGATGCAGTGTCTTCTGGGTGAAAGAAACATTGTGGATACGATGGACGGGGCCTCACGGGTATCTGATGAAACTGTTCTGAAAGCACCATTCAGTGTGTATCAGCCCAAGTATTTATGAAGGTCACTGGAGTCATCGAGGGAAATTTGACACCCGCTAAGTGGGAGGCAGAGAGCCCTGTGGACAGAAACCCTGAGACCCAAATACTGCTCTGCACTAAGTTTATAGGATGACTGTGTCCAAATGACCACCTCCTTCTCGAACGCAGCTTTTCATCCGAAAGTGAGAAGATGAGCTGGACACACGGGTCCTTGCAGATACATTCATTTTAAGGCTCCTACTTATACTCTGCTGAAAAGTTGGGATGAACTGAATATTGGTACAGTATCTACTCTTCTCTCTCCTCTCTAGAAAAGCAAAGCACTCAGAGGAATTAAGGAAGGTGTAGAAAATAGAAGGGCTTAACACAGCTCCTGCGTGGAGCCCGAGAGAAGATAAGGTGTCTTCCTGTTTGTGATTGGCTTTCTTCCCTCCCATGTAGCTGCAGTGGCAAATGAGGCTCATTGGAGTCTCCTATTGATTAAGTGTCTTTGCCTTTGGAAGGTCATCTGGGATTAAAATAAGTTTGTGGAGCAAGAAAATGTGGAGTGAGTGGCTCAGGCTGGCTCTACGCTCTTAGAGAATTGGGGGCGTGTTTTCTGTGCCCCTGGAAGTTGCAAGTGACATGGGGAGACGGGAGGGCAGGGCGAGGGTGACGTGAGATGATAGCAAAGGAATAGTATGCAGCTGCTTTGTCTGTCTCCTCTGCCGTAAGCCGACAGCTCCCAGCCTGAGGAGCCTAACTGTGAACATGGAATTATTTACCAGGTCCTGGAAATTTAACTAATCTGGAGGTTTGTGTTTAACTGTAATTGTCTGCATTAAGCCTGCTGAGCATATACACTCTTGGTTTTAGAATGGGCCCAAGAAAACCACATTCAAGCATTACAATTCTTTCCGTTATGAATACAACACCCCGGAGCAGGTTTCTAAGGGCCCTGACAACCTGAATTACTGTCTTTTCCTACTCAGCTGCTTGCAACTGAGCTTACAACAAAATGGCTTTAAACAATGTCATGCCTCTTTACCCACAGATGCAGCCTCCCGGACCTCATTCAGGGCCCAGTGGCAGCATAAGGCAGGGAGTGTTGGATCAGGAGGTACAGAGTTCAGGGTTCTCCCTGTGGCTCTGTGGCCAGTGAGCCATGTGACCTTGGCAAAGGGCATTTCCCAGCTCCTGCCCACATGTCCCCTCTCAGAGCACAATGAGAATTAGAGTAAACTGGAGAATCTGAATCCCTCCAAATTCTAACCCGATCCCGCCAACATTTACAGAGTTTATACGTGTTGCTGTCACTGTGCTAGACAGCTCCCAGCTGTATAATTTATTTTTATTCCATTGAAAACTAGAGTCAGGTAATTTTCATGCAATTTTTAGCACAAAATCACTGGACTGGGAGCCACAAGCCTCAGGTTCTACTTACAGCTTCATCATTAAATATTTGTGTGATCTTTACAGAGCTACATCAGCCATCTGGGTTTTAGTTTCTTCATCTGTAAAAGGAGCAGGAAGAGTGAGGGTTATGTTGAGAGTTCATAGACAGCCTGAAAGTATTTTTCGCCCGCCAAGCCGATAATAACCATGCTCTGAGTGCCCATTCTGTGCCAGCTGGTCAGATAAGAACTGGGGGCGCAGAGAAAAACTATCTGGAAAGTTATTTAGGGAAATTCCAAAGGGCGAGAAGTTGAATTTATCCCCTTTTGACTTTGCCTTGTTCAATCAAGACATCTTCCCGAATGCATGGTCAGAATTTTGATTTGATTCCTCTCTTTTTCTTGGAATCTGCGTCATTTTCTTACTAGGAAGTCTTTGCACAACAGAGAAATGGTTGAGTTCCATGTCCATCCTCCCTCCAGGCTGGGAGTCTTGAGGACAAAGCCAATATATTCATGCAATTCCAGTGCAGGTTCTGCCCCCCAGTAGGTGCCTAATAAAAGTGACTCATAGCTCTTCACCTTGTGTTACTCTATTCTAGGTTGAAGTTTTCCCCAACACACCGAATGGAAAAGAGTCCTCACGAGAGAAGATCCATTTGCATTGTAGTCTCGATTCTAATCTTAACAGATAGTAAATCAGTGCATTCCTAGTTCTTAGTGGGCTAATTTGGAACGCTATGCAGTAAATATTATATCCTCTTTCTTGCGTTGGCAGGAGGCAAACATACTGTCCCTGCTTCCGCCAATGGTGGGTTTGGTCAGGCAGCGTTCTTTGGCCATCGGATGTTACCAAGCACAGTGTGACCAGAGACTTTAAATGTGATTTCTAGGAAGAGAACACAGCCTAGGGGTCACTGAGCTCAAAAGAATGAGATACACACAGAGTAGAGTTGCAGTAATTCTGGAGTTTGGAGCCAAGCCCAGCCTCAGTCAGCGAGCACCTCACCAATACTCAGATCCATGAACACGAATAAATAATTGCTGTTTTAAGTTGTGTTTTGAGATCATTTGCTATGCAGTACCAGGGTGGTAGCAGATGACTGACGCCCTCAGAAGGCCGCCGTTGAATTATTTCTGATTATTTCTGTGTACACCATGTCTGTCTTACCAAGAAAAAACTAATGGAGAAAGCTCAAAACATTCTGGGATCTGGGTACCGAGATTAAGAACAGACACTGCCTTGAAAGAGCTCAGAATCTAGTAAGTGAATTGATAACTAAAGTACACTGTGATGTGTGCTATGACACACTGAGCCTACACACGGAGGAGACCTCAGAGGGGCCACGTAGAGGGCGCCGAACAACACCTAGGGGCTTCAGGAGAGGCTTTTAGAAGCAGTGATGTTTAAGCTGAGATTTTTCCTTTTCTTTCCTTTTTTTTTTTTTTGCTTTTTTTAGGGCCACGCCCATGGCATATGGAAGTTCCCAGGCTAGGGGTCAAAGCTACAGCTGCCGGCCTATGCCACAGCCACCGCAACGCCAGATCCGAGCCATGTCTGTGACCTACACCACAGCTCACGGCAATGCCAGATCCTTAATGCACTGAGCAAGGCCAGGGTCAGACCCGCAACCCATGGTTCCTAGTCGGATTCGTTTCCACTGCGCCTCAAGGGGAACTCTTGGCTGCGTTTTGACAGATGGGTAAAGAATAGGAGTGCCCAGAGAAATTAAAGACAGTGAACCAGAAAGTCGCATGTGTACTGTCCCTCATGTAAAAGGGAATGTGGCATGAAGGTATACAGAAAAAATCTCAGACTTGGAGACCAGAAGGGTCGTGAGTTTACATCGTGACCCTACCACTTCCTAACTGCACTGATGTGCAAGCTCCTTAGCTGCCCTAAGACTCAGTTTCCTTAACTGTAAAGTGGGGATAATTATGCATTCCTTGCAAAGTTGCTGTGAAGATTAGGTATCATACAAGTGAAAGGAATACAGAGATAGCAGGCGATAAAGGAAAGGGAGATGAGACAGAGGAGGAAGTCCTAGAGTAGATTTTTCCCAATCTGTGTTAAAGAAAGGAGATGAATCTCTTGCAGATGCTTTAAAAAGGCTTCAGCCACAACCTTAAGCTTTTTCCTAGAGGATAAACAACCAGCAAGCCTCCTTCTCAGAAGTACGACTCCTTCAGGAATAAACACTCCAGCCTCTGCACCCACCATCCTTGGAGTTGCCCGCTCAGCCTGCATCTAACCTTCTCCCATGCTTCTCTGTCAGACCAGCCCCAAGTCCATGTTCACCAGGACCTTCAAATTTGGGGAGCACTGTCACGTGAGGGGGAAATCTATCATTTAAGGTAATTCATGGGATCAGAATCTAAATTCTCCTTGCTCACTCCTTCTCTAATGCTCCGTCCCTCCCTCCGTCTCTGAACAAAGCTCTTACCATTCTCATCAGTAAAGCTCTGGCTTCTAGACAGAAGGATGTTCCTTTGATTCTTCACAGACAACAAGCTTTGTTCTGCCTCCGAGTCTTTGCCTTTGTTGTTCCCTCTGCTTAGAAACCTTTCTCCAGGGGTTGTTTTCTTTCTTCCTTTTAAAATGACTAACCCTTGGTCAAAACTCAGGTTCTACCTCCAGCATTTCCCCTTAGGAGAACATTTTTCCTGATGACTCATTTGTAATGATATGATTCAGACGAAGGCATATAAAATTACCTATTGCTAAGGTACATCTGAACTGTCCCCTCACCATTCACGGTCACTCTGATTGTAAACTCTACATGGTTTTGTAACCCTAAAACCTAGATAAATGACCAGAGATCGTAAGTATTCCCCCAGGGATTTCTTACACATCCATACGGAGAACTATCCAACATAAAGGCCGAGGACACCGAGTCAGCTCAATAAAACTCAAATTCATCTCAGCTAAACTTTCCTCAAAATGGAGCGGGGTCATTCATGAAACTCTGAGGCAAGAACTTGAAACGAAAGGTCGGTGGTGGGCGGGGGTGAGGGACGAGACAGGAGACATCCCGGGGGTAAATCAGGTTGATACTTGGCTGTCACCTGAGTATGTCACGTTTTATTGTTTAGATAATAGAGAGCCACTGGGGAGTATATTAATCAGCATCCTTGTTTAAAAAATAAAATCAATCTAGCTACCTTAAACAGGAGAAGAAATATTTATTACACTTCGGCACTCACACCATGTCTGAGGGGATCAGCTTTCCTGGGAGTGGGGCTACACAGCCATTACTATAGCGGCTAGACACGTCCCAAGACTGGTCTAGCAGAGACACTGCTGTGTGGAGTTCTCTGGTGGCCCAGTGAGTTAAAGTTCTGACTCCTGTGGCTTGGGTCGTTACTGTGGCATGGGTTTGATTCCTGGCCCTGGAAGTTTTACATGCCAAGGAAGCAGCCAAGAAAAAGAAAAGACAAGACAAGAAACACTACTGTCCTCACTGTCTGTCCTGGGAAACTACGACTCCCTAACTGGATGCCAGAAACAAAGTCACAGCTGTCCCAGGGTAGGACACAAGGTGACTCAGAAAGAGCATCTACTTGGCGGAATCTCAGACCTAAAGGGAACTCTAGCTCAAGGGTGTCTCAGAAATATGGCCCTTTATCTTTTCATCCCCTCCGGGGCGGGAAGGTTTGTTAGAAGACCTTGGACAGCTGCTACATAAGCCAGCCACTCCATCTGCCACCCGGAGCTCCACTTCGGGAGCATGAGTCGCTGCGAAGAGCATGTCAGACAAAACTAGAGAGGATTCCAGAGAGGGGGGTCTGTGCACTAGGTGGGACTGGCTACTTCCTAAGTTCCTGCCCGTATTGGGATTCGTTGACTATCTGATCAGCTTCTTGAAGAGGATCTAAGTTAGCAAAACACAGTCATTTTTTATTGAACAACTACTGAGCTCCCAACACAGTGCCGAGAGTCTTGCCTGCATCAATTCACAAAATCCTCTTAGATAGTCCCTGAGGTATTTGACTAAGAAAACCCTCTCGTCTTCTTCATTCTCCCTCTGTCTTTCTTTATATGTATCTTTCTTGGCCTGAAACCCTCTGTCCTAATGGAGGAGAAGCTGAAACTTAGAATATTTGTTAGTATATTAGGCTACATACTTTTCTAGGAAACAGGGTTGTTGCTTTTAAATGTCCGTGTCACTTCCTCTCTAACATTTTCTGCTCTGATAATGAATGGCTCCTGTGTGCATGCTCTGGACATTTAAGTGTCAGCAGTGCGAGACTTCCAAGCGCAGAGACCCAGCCATATATCCAGCGCTTCTATGTGTGTTGAAAAGAGAGTTTTCCTTTAAACCTCAAGCTGCAACCATGTTCTACAGTCCAGTTTTTTATTGAAGATTCTCTCTTTTTTACTATTAGGTATTTACTCAGACAGTCATAGATCCTGCATTTCTGTGTATAACTTCCTCAAATTAGAATTCTAGAGAAAGAAAAAGTGAAGGCTAGAACATGGGCACTAAAATGTCACACAGAAGAAGCTCCCCTGTGGTGCAGCAGGTTAAGAATCCGGCTTTGCTGTGTCACAGGTCAAAACTGGCCCGGGAACTTCCACGTGCCTCGGGAGCAGCCAAAAAAAAGTTACACCGAATTCCTAAGAGTAGGTATTTTCTTTTATTGCGCCGATAGCATTTTCCCGGTTGTGATACTGTCATAGCCGCGTAAAAGGCCCCCTTTGAGGAAATTGAGGTGAGAGGCACGTAGATCCTCTCTGTGCTACTTTTGTAATTTGAATCTCTAGTTCAAAATAGCATCTTTTAAAAAGACAATATCACAACCATCAGCAATAAAGGTGGTGAAATCACTGATCTCCTGTAGGCAGGGAGGTCTCAGTTTCCAAAAAACACAAGACCCTGTTTCTTACGTCTTCAAGGAAGAGAAACATTCTCATTATTTCCCGAGCGTATGTACTAAAAGAGTTATTTTGAAAATAAAACAGGTCGAACTTCGAAAAAGAAAAAGAGGGAAGGGTAGAAGGAAGGAGGGAGGGAAGGAAGGAAAATAGATATTTTATGTCCACTTTCAGTTGTAGAAGCAGAACCTTAAGAGTAACTAAATAACTTAGAATTATACTGTTAAGAAGCAACTGTATTTACCAAAAAAAAAAAAAAAAAAAAAAAAAGAGTTCCCGTTGTGGCACAGCAGAAAGGAATCTGACTAGGAACCATGAGGTTTCGGATTCGATCCCTGGCCCCACTCAGTAGGTTAAGGATTCCCATGAGCTGTGGTGTAGGTCACAAACACGGCTCAGAGCTGGCATTGCTGTGGCTGTGGTGTAGGCCAGCAGCTGTAGCTCTGACTCGACCCCTAGCCTAGGAACCTCCATATGTCATGGGTGTGGCCCTAAAAAGACAAAAGGCCCCCCAAAAAAGTGACTGTGTTTAGATTCAAAGTTAGATATTTCTGCTCCTCTTTTATTCACTGTGACTTGGGTGCTCTGATAATACTGTCCCTGACATTCAGGGAGGCAGCAAAGCCAGGGAAGCCAACTGTGCAGCTTCCAAGGGGACTGCTTGTAGCCAGGGAGTCTTTGATCCCTGAGGGCATCTGGACCAATGCTTGACCAGCATTTTCCTCTGTCAGAGCTTTTCAGAAGCCTGTTTATGAGCACATCTTGCCAAGAATAAACCAGCGTGAATACCGTAGATTGTAACTGTGAGTCCAGCAGCCACCTCCGTAACTTGAGATTGTGCCATAACCTTGCAGACACTCTTGGTCCCCAGGATGAAGAAGGAGCAGGCAGCCAAAAGCAAGATGTGATATGAAGAACTGGGGAGAAATCCTTTTGCTCCGTTGGAAACAAAAACACCCTACAGTCAGGTCCCTTTTCTTTGATAAAATTTGCTCGGAGCATATCTGTTCAAAGAGAAACATATGGTGTGGGTGGGAGGTAGGATTTACAACTCCAGGAGATTCAAGTTAACATCTCATTTGTAGGTATATTGTCTTCTGATAGTTTCAGTCCTTCCACACAGGAAGGAGGACTATTGATTCAGAGACTCGGGTTGGAAAAATGTGAACAGAGGGAGAAAGTGGGGAGTTTGGTTACAAACTACGTAAAGAATGACAAGATGAGTTAGGAATTGTGGGTCCAAGACCTTGCTCCATCACACAGTAGCTGTGAGACCCCGAGACAAACCTCTTTTCAGTTTCTTTTATGCAAAACCATCTTGGAACAGGTGTGAAGATTGATAAAGTAACCTAAGTGAAATAATTTATAAAAGGCAAAAACTCTGAAGACTAAAACAATCCAAATCTGTAGTACTTACTGAGCGCCACTTGTATGTCAGTTTGTTATCAGTTATGTGACGTCCTTTGAGCTCACCAGCTATTCTCTTGCTCACTGTCTTCTCAAATACTGTTCCCTCTGTCTGGAATGCTGTTCCCACTTATATTTTTTTGTTTTCTCCTTTTATTCATTCAGTTCTTTTCTCAAAAGTCACCTCCTCTGAGACATCTTTTCTGATCATCATATAGAAAATTGAGAGTAGCTCCTGCCACTCTCTCTCTTTTTCCAGCTTTATTTTGTTTCATATTTGTAAGCTATAATTATCTTTTAGAAATTTATTTTAAAGATGGGAAGACTGAAGTCTGCAGGCACTTCTCTGTATACTATTATAGCTAACATTTACTGAGGACTGGTTATGTGCCAAACTCTAATATAGGTGCTTTGAACATCATAACTCAACCTCTATCTGGTTAATTTGCAAGTATATTTTCTTCTTTAAGGAGTTAAACCACTAAATCGAGAAATGAATCAAAGCCAAACTTCTTGTTTTATCAGCTTGGCCAAGGCTAAGTGCCATGGGTGATGATGTTTACTTGTCTGGCTTCCCACTTGATTGTGCCTTAGTCACTGTCGAACCCTTGGACCTCGCACACTGCTTGGCACGTCATAACTGATTAATGCATGGTTATTGATTGGAAAAAAAATTCATTGACTGAAAGTAATCTCATGCCATACCTAGAAGACAGTAGATAAATATCATCATGTGCATTATTATTAAGCACCTTTCTGAACCTGGCATTGCATTCTTCACTTGCAGGTGCATTATTTCATTTGAACCTGACACAACCTAATGAGTAGGTACTATAATCCACCTTTTATGTATTAACATTCTGACACTTAGCAGGGTGAAGTGACAAGCAGACAAGTGTCTGTTATTTAAACCAGCTCTAACTTTTTATATCCTATACTAATTTCTCCTTTGTGGAAACTCAGGTTCAAACAGACTCTAAAGGTGTCTCTCTCACTGACCCAAATGTCTTTGAATGAAGAGTAACCTGTCAAAGAAAATCCATCTTTTGGGAGTTCCCGTTGTGGTTCAGTTGGTTAAGAATCTGACTAGCATCCATGAGGATGCAAGTTCGATCCCTGGCCTTGCTCAGTTGTTAAGGATCCGGTGTTGCCAAGCTGTGGAGGAGGTCACAGATGTGGCTCAGATCTGGCATTGCTGTGGCTGTGGCATATGCTGGCAGCTACAGCTCCAGTTTGACCCCTAGCCTGGGAACTTCCATATGCCACAGCTGTGGCCCTAAAAGGAAAACAAATAGAATTCGATTTCGCATTTTCTTTCTTGGAAATATCCTTAATATTCAATCAGCAGGAGATCCTGAGTTTCTACACTATGCCAGGCAGTGTGCTAATTTATTGAGAAAATCCAGATTCAGACCAGTCATCACCTCCAAGAGGCCCTCAACCTAGTGAGAGAGACCATTACGCAAAAAGAAAGGTTGATGCCATGTGGTCAGTACCTTCAGGGAAGCTGTTCCAGGCAGGAGCTCAGCACTACCGAGATGAGACCGGTCCCTAAGCCCCTTCCGATACACTATTATGTGACTTCTCTTCCAGTCACCTAGTTCCTTCCCTCTATCTACTTTAGAAAAATTCATAACTTAATAATGCATGAGGGAGCATTACCTTAAGGTATAATTATGCTTTTCCTCAAATGACCTATGCAATTACACCAGAGCAGTGAGCAGCAATCTCAGAGAGAAGGTGGAACAAGTGCCCAGGAATATAATGCTACAAAATGATCCCCGTTTCAATTTTCCTTCTTATAGCTACATAAAAATTACATTTGCTTCTATCACAGAGATGTGCAGTAAAAAATGAAAAAGACCCATTAGATTATCCACTCCCATCTCCTCCCAGGAAGTTACTTTTTTTTTTTTTTTTTAAGCTATGATAGGCTTTCTAAGGACTTTAGTTTTTCCAAGATAATAGGGATAATGAGGCGGGAGAAGGGACCTTTGTTCAGTGTTTATAGTCTAAATCTGCACACTGTTATGTGGGGGCGGGGGGGGGGGGGGGGGGGGGTGTGCACGCTCCTGGCCAGAGTATAGGTAGATGGAGCTCAGGGGAAAGGTGGGAAGTTTTGAGCCAGGAGACTCAAGACAGGGCTGGGTTTTTGAAATTAGAGCCGGGGTTAGAGTTAGAATATATGATCACAGCTGGATTTTAAAAGGGGCCTAGTGAGTGGTTGTGTGGGCCGTTTCAGGCCTGGAACCAGAGGTTGGAGATAGGCATGTTTGATAGAAACACTGATATGGATAGAACATTCAGGTACATTCTTATGTCTATGTAAACATTTTATAAACTTTATAAAATGTTACAACTGGGTCACTTTGCTGTACAGTAGAAATTGACAGAACAGGATAAATCAACTGTAATGGAAAAATAAAAATCATAAAATAAAAAAATGAAAATACATTCTGGGAAGTGCTCTAATTCTGTTCCCTTAATGTAAAAATCCTTACCTTAATGAGGATTGAAAAAAAAAAAAAAAACCCTCCAAACAATTGCCTTAATGTTGTAGTTATTCTTTTAAAATTTTTTTTTGAGGCATAGCTGATCTACAAAATTATATTAGTTGTAGGTATACAAAGTGATCCCATAATTTTTATAGATTATATTCCATTTAAAGTTACTACAAAATATTTTCTCTATTCCCTGGGCTGACATTGCATCCCTGTATCTTTCTTTACTTTGTACCAGGTAGTTTGTAGCTCTTAATCTGCTTCTCCTTCTCGCCAATCCCCCCACTCCTCTCGCCTCGCCAGTAGTTTGCTCTGTGACTCTGTTTCTGTTTATTTGTATTCATTACTTTATTTTTTAGATTCCACATATAGGTGAAAACATTCAGTATTTGTCTTTCTCTGTATGATTTATTTACTGAGCATAATGCCCTCCAGGTCCATCCAAGTGGTTGCAAATGGAAAAATTCATCCTTTTTTATGGCTGAGTACACTCATGTGTATGCACCACATCTTCATCCACTCATCTGCTGGTGGACCAGCAGATTACCTCCATATCTTTGCTATTGTAAATCACGCTGGAATGAGCATCAGGGTGCATCTATCTTTTTGAATTAGTATTTTCATCTTTTTCAGATGTATATCTTGGAGTGGAATTATGGGATCATATGGTAGTTCTATTTTTAATTTTTGAGGAACCTCCATACTGTTTTCCATGGTGGCTGCACATTCCCTCCAACATTGTATTAGGGTTCCCTTTTCTCCACATTCTTCCCAATGTTTATTATTTGTTGTCTTTTATGTAAGAATGGTTGATTAACTTGTTGACAAACAACAAACACTTTAAATTGATCATTCTTATATATTTGTAATTGGTTTCATCATTACTGTGTGGTTGGGTGTTAAAATTTATTTCAATTTTTATCCTTTTTCTTACTTTTAAATACAACTATAATAAACATCCTTGGATAAAGAGCTTTAAAAGTGTTTATCCATTTTAATTCAGTAAACAGTTTTTCTGGATGCATAAGTTAAAGAGAAGATCAGAAATGAAGTCAAAGATTTATGTGTTAATTGATTCCAAGTGTTTTTGTTTGTATGTTTTGAGACTCAAAAAAAGTGTTGTCTGGTTTCAAAACCCGTGCCACTTACTTTTACCGTGTCACTTTTCTGTGTGCAGTAAGACTGGTTTAAAAACAAATAAATGGAAGTTCCTGTCATGGTCGGTGGTTAACAAAACCAACTGGCATCCATGAGGACGTGGGTTCGATCCCTGGCCTTGCTCAGTGGGTTAAGGATCCCACATTGCTGTGGCTGCAGCATAGGCTGGTGGCTACAGCTCTGATTGGACCCCTGGCCTGGGAACCACCATATTCTGTGGGTGCAGCCCTAAAAAGACAAAAAATAAAAAATAAAAATAAATGAATAAGAAGAAATAGAAGATGCTGACACATATGCACTTTCTTGCTTATAGCAGAAAGCTACTTTTAGATCAGTGCATTTACTAAAGAGAACAGACTCAGAGTCAGATGAACTTGGGCCATACCATGCCCCAAATACTTATCAGCAAGTAAAACTGAAAGATTTAATCCCCTTAAATATCAGTTTCTGTATTTGGAATTTTAAACATTGATGTGATAATATCCAAAACTTCCAGGCACAAACATGGAACCCAACAAAATAAATCATTTTCTCCTTCTAGATCCTGAAGTCATATTATTCTGTACATTCATGCATTCATTCATTTATGATTGTTTATTTTGTTTGGGTTAATTATATTCTTTAACTTTATCGATCCTTGCAAGCTTCATATTTATATTTATCCTTATTATAAACAATGCTAATCTACTCTTTCTGATAGCTGCATAATGTTATGCTTATTTGGGGATACTTTATTCTTTTTTCCAGTTTCACCAGGTGGAAGCTCCTGTAATTCATTTCAGACATTTCTTCTTTTCTAATATAAGAATCTAAAACTATGAATTCCTGTTGGATTTTTTTAATTGTTATTTAACAGTAACCAAGCAGGAGGCATAACTCTCCCAGACCTCAAGCAATATTACAAAGCCACAGTCATCAAGACAGTGTGGTACTGGGACCAAAACAGACATACAGATCAATGGAACAGAATAGAGAACACAGAAATAAACTCAGACACCTAGGGTCAATTAATCTTTGACAAAGGAGGCAAGAACATAAAATGGGAAAAAAACAGTCTTTTCAGCAAGACTTGCTGGGAAAACCGGACAGCCGCATGTAAATCAATGAAACTAGAACACACCCTCACACCGTGCACAAAAATAAACTCAAAATGGCTGAAAGACCTAAATATAAGACAAGACACCATCAAACTCCTGGAAGAGAACATAGGCAAAACACTCTCTGATATCAACCTCATGAATATTTTCTCAGATCAGTCTCCCAAAGCAACAGAAATAAGAGCAAAAATAAACCAATGGGACCAAATCAAACTGACAAGCTTTTGTACAGCAAAGGAAACCAAAAAAAAACAAAAACAAAAAAGCAAAAAGACTTACAGAATGGGAGAAAATAATTTCAAAATGATTTTTTGTTGTTGTTGTTTTTCTAGGGCCGTCCCAGAGACATATGGAAGTTCCCAGGCTAGGAATTGAATCTGGAGGCCTATACCTCAGCCACAGACACACGGCCTCATGGGATCTGAGTGGCCTCTGAGACCTACCACAGCAATGCCGGATCCTTAACCCACTGGGCAAGGCCATGGATCGAACCTGCATACTCATGGATACTACTCCAGTTTGTAACCCACTGAGCCACAATGGGAACTCCTGAATTCCTATTTGATTCCATTTGAAGCATGTTGAGTGAATTCCAAATGTTCAGAGACTTTCTAGGGATTTTAAAAAATATACTGGTTTCTAATTATATCATGATTAGAAAACTGGTATTTCAGTTATTTTCTGTGTATTGAGATTTATTTAGTTGCTTATGTTTGTTCTGCATGGGTGAATATTCCATGTTCACTTGAAAAGAATGTGCATTTTGCTATTAGTGGGTGGAGTGTTGCAAAATGTCAGAGTCAACTTGAACTGGAGCATTGCACAGTTTTTCTCTATTCTGACTGACTTTTCCATTTGCTCTATCGATTACTGACAAATGTGATGAAATTTCTAATCATGGTTGTTCATGTGTATGTTTTTTCCTTTCGTGTTTGTTCTTTTTTCTCTTTATAAGGTTTGATCTGCTATTAAAAGTAGAATTTAGTGTTGTAGTATTTATATATTCCTAATGAATTAGTCCCTTTATCATTATGCAATGCCCCTCTGTATCTCAGTTTGCATTCTCGAGTTACTTTGATACTGTCATGATCACTTGTTTTCTGATGTGTTTACCTAGTATATAATTATTTTTCATCATTTTACTTTAATCAAGTATTTGTATTTAAATAATATTTCTTAGGGATAAATGTACATGTGTCAAATTTTTAAAATCTATTTGGCAATCTCTGCCTTTTATTTCAGGTTTTTATACCATTTACATTTAAATACTGGCATGATCTGATTTAAAACTACCTTCTTAATATGTTTTCTATGTCCTATAATATTTGCCCTGGTGAATATTCCATGAGCACTTGAGAATAATGTAGATTCTGTTGTGGCTGGAAATAGCAGTCCATAAACCTCCATAGGTCAGGTGGATGAATACTGTTGATGTTTTTTGTCTACCTGTCTGCAGATGTAATAGGTCCATGCTTCTGTTTTTCCTTTGAATGCTTTTAAGCCATTCTTATTTTCTTCACTTTCCACTATTTCACTGTGACATGGCTAAGTTCATTTTTCCTTTCATTTATCTTTATTAGATCTCTCTGAGCATCTTCAATCTGTGGAATGTTCTCTTTGTTTTTTCATTCAGTGAATTTCATTATATTTATAGTTGTACAACTATCACTACAACCTAATATTCGGACATTTCCATCCCCAAACCCCAACCCACTCTTCCCTGCCCCCCACCTGTCCCCTTTGGTAACCATGAGTTTTTTTCAAAGTCTATGAGTCTGTTTCTGTTCCGCAAAAAAAGTATCCTTTTTTTTTTTTTTAAGATTTCACATATATGTGATAGCATATGACGTCTGTCCCTATGCTGTTACTTACATGGAGTACTCTTTAATTTCAGAAAACCATTGACCATCATATCTTCTTTGTTTTCAACCGACCCATTCTCAGGTTCAACTCCTTCTGGGATCTTAATTACTCATATTATGAGAAATTCAGCATTTCTCCATGGTCTTGAATGTTAATGTCCTAGTTTCCTTTTTTTTTTCTTTTTATTTCTGTTTGGATAATATAAACTTGTCTTTAAGTTCATGTAAAGAGATGCTGGAGGGACTCGGTCCTTCCGTGCTTTACACTCAAGCTTAGCTTCCAGCACCTGGTCCCTGGCAGGATTCTTTTCCAGTGCCCTTTCCCTGATGTTGATTTTTATAATTACCTTTTTCATTTCTCTTCCTTCTTCATAAGGTGCTTTGTTTGGTTCATGGAATCATATTTCCCTCATCAGAATGCCTTTTAGCGTCCTCCTGTGTTCACGAGTTCTTTAAGTTTTTCATTCTATAATTTTTTGAACCTACGTTCCATTTTCTTTTAAGCAACATTCTATGGGTATAAGTTACATACAATGAAATTTACCCATTTATTTTATTTTGTTTTATTTTATTTTATTTTTTTAGGTCTGCACATGGCATATGGAAGTTCCCAGGCTAAGGGTCTAGTTGGAGCTCCAGCTGCTGGCCTAAACCACAGCCACAGCAATGCCAGATCCGAGCCATGTCTGTGACACGCCAGATCCTTAACCCACTGAGTGAGGCCAGGGACTGAACCCACATCCTCTTGGATACAAGTCGAGTTCCTTACTGCTGAGTCACAATAGAAACTCTTGAAATTCGCCCATTTAAAGGTTACATTTTGATGATCTTCCATAATTGTATGCAGTAGTGTACCACTTCCACAATCGAGATAAAGGAACTACCTAGCACTTCAAAACTTTATTCTTTGCCCCTTCCTAAGCGATCGTCAACCACTCACCACCCTCTTCCATCCTAAAACGCTTATCACTATGGTCTTGCCATTTTAGAATTTCATGCAAAGGGCAGCATATAGTATGTAATCTTTCGAGTCTTATTTCTTCTCTTAGCAATTATTTTAGAAGTTATCCATATGGTTGTGAGGGTAAATAGCTTATTTCATTTTATGGATATACTGCATGCAGTTTGTTTATTATTACTTCACTGTTCAGATATATTAGGATCGTTTTAAATTTAGGGTTACTATGAATAAAGCTACTATAACTATGTAATATGTAGGATTGTATGGGCAAATGTTTACATTCCCCTTGGGTAAATATTTAGTTAAGGTATTCCTGAGTGTTATGGGAGACGTATAATTTATTTTATAAGAAATTTCCAGGAGTTCTCATCATGGCACAGTGGAAACAAATCTGGCTAGGGACCATGAGGTTGCAGGTTTGATCCCTGGACTTGCTCAGTGGGTTAAGGATCCGGCATTGCCGTGAGCTGTGGTGTAGGTTGCAGACGTGGCTTGGATCCCACGTTGCTGTGGCTCTGGTGTAGGCTGGTGGCTATGGCTCCAATTAGACCCCTAGCCTGGGAACCTCCCTGTGCCGTGGGTGCGGCCCTAAAAAGACAAGAAGAAGGAATTTCCAGAGGAGTTTCCAAAGTAGCTGTAACATTTTGTATTCTCATCAGAAATGTAGGACGCTTCCAGTTCTCCTCTATCCTTCACAACACTTGATATTAGGAGTTTTAAGTTGTCGCTGTGTTAGTGTCTGTGTAATGGTGATATCATGGTGCTTTTAATTTGCATTTCTGATATTCATAATAATGAATATCCCTCTATATGTTTTAAATCCTTTTCCTATTTAACTCATTTAAATTTTTTTTGGGGGGGGGGATGCCACACCTGCAGCATACAGAAGTTTCCAGACTAGGCAGAGGTCAAATCAGAGCTGTAGCTGCCAGCCTACACCACAGCCACAGCAACACCATATCCGAGCCATGTCTGCAACCTACACCACAACTCATGGCAACGACAGATCCTTTAACCCACTGAGCAAGGCCAGGGATCGAACCCACGTCTTCCTGATACTAGTCAGGCTCATGACCCCTGAGCCACCATGGGAATTCCCAAAACTAATTTAATTTTACAAATAAAATATTTCTAAGAGTATTCATAAATAAATATTAGCCTTAATATTATTGAGTTATTAAAGTTTTAATGGATTTTAAATATTAGTACTCTACCAGATATATCCATTTTGAATATTTCTCCTAGTTTATCTTTTGATTTTATTAAACATGTATTTTAAATAGATGTTTTTAAATTGATGTAGTCAAATGTACTGTTTTCTTTTATAATATTTTTTTGTGTATCCTGTTTAGAAATATTTGCCTAACCAGTTGCTAATTGATATTTCATCCATATTTTCCTCTAAAAGTGTAACACTTCTAGCCATTGCATCTAGATTTTTTATGTTTTAAGTTATTTTTGTATATGGTTTGTGGCCAGGAGTGGTTTTAGATTTTTCTTTATGAATATTATATAGTTCCATCACTGTCTGATGAAAGGAGAAACAGAGAAAATGAATACCAAATAAAGTCCAGAATGACTATAGAGACAAGAAGAACTACTGATTTCCAAAAATTGTTAATATGCTCTGCCAGCACTGCAGTGATTCATGCTTATTTCATTTCCAAAAGTTTTCAGAATGAGGGACTGAGAGAGAGAGCTGAAAATGTAAAAAGTCACCCTTTCGTCATTGGAAGGCGTTGAGTAACCTAAGACGATCATGCAGGTAAACACAGCTCAGTTAACGGAGGCGGTCCACTTGTGTCAACTTTATTATCTAAAGATCTTATCAGAGCTGACTGTCTCTGCCTCTACCAGTGCTTTCTCACCCAAAGTATTCTGGACAGTAGTAGTCTGGGCTGGCAGGACGGTTTTTATTCTTCCTTTCTCTTGGGTTGGCAAGGACAGATGATTGTCCCTCGCTATCCTTTCCCCACAGTAATTGAGTCTTCCATCAAGCCTGTAGTTCTCAGCAGACAAAAGGGAACACAAGCAGTTTAAGTGTCATATGGAAGCTTCTGGGAACTGCCTGTTAAACAAAGCTATCCTGTGATATCCTTTTCCACACTCCTTCCACTCCCGAGCTTCCGTTGCAGGTGTGTTAGCTGGAACGCCTTCTCACGCCAGGATAACAAGATCCCTCACCTAGAGGTTGCAAAAGGGAATAATGAAGTTATTTTTGTTCCCAGAGGAATTTTTTTTTCTTTTTTCTTTTTAGGGCTGCACTCACAGCATATGGACGTTCCCTGGCTAGGCGTTAAATCAGAGCCACAGATGCCTGACTTAGCCAGAGCCACAGCAACACGGGATCCAAGCCGCATCTGCGACCTATATCATAGCTCATAGCAACGCTGAATCCTTAACCCACTGAGCAAGGCCAGGGATCAAACCCACATCCTCATGGATACAGATTCATTACCACTAAGCCACAATGGGAACTCCTGCCTAGAGGAATTTTTAAGCCATCATAAAAACTCTGACCACTCAAAGATGCACTAATTTATGTGAGATTGAAATAAAGATCTATTTTATATAAACCACTCTTGTATGAGATCTCTGTTGGTTGCATATGAACACAATTCTAACCTACTATGTATTTTTCGATCCATTTACTTTCAACTTGCTTCTGTTCTTTGGTTTAGATGTATCTGTTATAGCAGTATATAGCTGAATTTTTTTCATTCAATCTGCCAATAGTTTAGCTTTTTCTAATTCCTTTAACTGGACAATCAGAACATTCATACTGATTGTACTTACCGATATATTTTATTCCTAACATTTTATTTATTGCTTTCTTTTTGATTTTTATTATGATATTGTCTTAAAATTATGTTTTTGGATTATTTTATATGCATTTATTTTTTCTCCTTAAAATTTTAATTTCTCTACTAATTTTGAATGTGTACAAAACAATATATTTGTATAATTTTGTTGATTACTCAAATTTAATTTGTACATTTAACTTAAAAATCTAAATTTAGGAGTTCCCATCATGGTGCAGTGGTTAACGAATCCGACTAGGAACCATGAGGTTGCGGGTTCGGCCCCTGCCCTTGCTCAGTGGGTTGACGATCCGGCGTTGCCTTGAGCTGTGGTGTAGGTCGCAGATGCGGCTCGGATCCCACATTGCTGTGGCTCTGGCGTAGGCCAGTGGCTACAGCTCCGATTCGACCCCTAGCCTGGGAACATCCATATGCTGCGTGAGCGGCCCAAGAAATAGCAAAAAGACAAAAAAAAAAAAAAACAACTAAATTTAAGCAATATCTTTACTATTCTCCTACAAAGCGTATGTATTTTAAGACTCTAAATGCAGATCACCTCCTTACAAAGCAAATATTAATCTTATCCCAGATCGAAGGTCTTTCTTGAACAATGAATATTCAGCATTATTTTCATTACTTTGTAATGGTAGTGCGTGAGTAGCTGTATTCATATAGTTAACATTGTGTTTGCTCACCATCCATTCCTTTTTAAAATGGCTTTACTGAAATATAATTTATGAACCACACTCTTTACCCATGTAAAGTGTACAATTCAATGGCTTTTGATATATTCACAGTGTTGTGCAACCACAATTAAAATTTAATTTTAGGAAATATTCATTGTGCCCCAAAGAAATCATTCATCTATTAGAGGTCATTGCACAGTTACCCCCATTCACCAACCAAACCTACTCAACCACTAATTTACTTTATGTCTCTATAAAGGTGTCTGTTCTTGACACTACACGTGAGTGGAATCATAAAATGCCTCACCTTTTATGACCAGTTTCTTTCACTAACCCTGATATTTAATGTTTTTCTCCCTCTGTTATCAATTTTTCTGTCCACTCAATTATTTATTATCAGTATACAAATATGCCATAATGTCTCCCATCTAAAAAGTAGTATGACACTGAGTTCATATTCTTAGACTCTTCTGCCATATTTTTCTGTTCCTCTTCAAAGCAGAATTTGTCGAATAAATTTTCTCCTCTCACTCATCTCTCATTCTGTCTTCTTGTCACACATTTTCTCCTCCACCACTATACTCGGCTCACTCACATCAAAGGCATCAATCAATTCCATATGTGTGTGTGTGTGTGTGTGTGTGTGTGTGTGTGTGTGTGTGTGTGTATGTGGAAAAATTCAACCTTCAGGTGACTTATTTTTGTCAATTATTCCTTTTTTTTTTCTTTGTCTTTTTCTAGGGCTGCTCCCGTGACACATGGAGGTTCCCAGGCTAGGCGTCAAATCAGAGCTGTAGCCACCGGCTTACGCCAGAGTCACAGCAACGTGGGATCCAAGCTGTGTCTGCAACCTACAGCAGAGCTCATGGCAATGCCGGATCCTAACCCACTGAGCAAGGCCATCCAACCTGCAACCTCATGGTTTCTAGTCAGATTCGTTAACTACTGTGCCACGATGGGAACTCCAATTATTGCTTCATTTTTGCAACACTTTTTTCACTCTGTTTCTGGAAGTATTCTGGTTCATCTCCACAGTTTGGGATATTTTCTTTTATTTTTATTTTATTTTATTTTATTTTTTTGTCTTTTTGCCATTTCTTGGGCCACTCCCACGGCATATGGAGGTTCCCAGGCTAGGGGTCGAATCGGAGCTGTAGCCACTGGCCTACGCCAGAGCCACAGCAACGCAGGATCCGAGCCGCGTCTGCAATCTACACCACAGCTCACGGCAACGCCGGATCGTTAACCCACTGAGCAAGGGCAGGGGTCGAACCCGCAACCTCATGGTTCCTAGTCGGATTCGTTAACCACTGCACCACGACGGGAACTCCTGGGATATTTTCTTACGGAAAAATAGCGAATCACTATGATGTCTTATACCTTAAGCTGAAATAACATAGTGTGTGAATTACACGGAAATAAAAAAGAAGTTCCTGAGCCCAGAGCACCACTTGCATAATGACATGCAGCCATGCACACATCAGCCACTGCACGCTGCCATGATATGCTCCCAGGATGGACCTCAGGTTACGTCATCTGTCACTAACATGATCCCACGTTACTTCTCCTTATCTTTACATAGCATCATCAGGCTTTCCACTGTATTTATGACAGTCATCTCTAAATTTACCTAAATTTACAGCTGACAGGTTTTCACTCGAATACAGCTTTTTAAAATTACCTATGTTATAGGACCTCTGGTCCTACTGGCTTTAGGTGTAAATGTATAATAATAAAAAATGGGTAGTGAATTTGGGATGGAATGATTGGGCATCAGGCTTGTGACATCCTTTAGGTCATCTCTTAAGAAACCTCGTCCCTCACCTCCACTCTTGCCTGTTTATTGTCTTTGTAACTTTCCAGATTTTTAAGCTATTTATTTAAAAGCAGCCACGCTTATTTAGCATTTGCTGGGTGGTAACTGCCGTTCTGGGGGTACCTAAGGGAGATTGACTTAATTCTCTTAAGAGTCTATGAGGTTGCTACAATTTTATATCCACTTCACTGTTGAGCAAACGGAGGTGAGAAAAGGAAAGTGACTTACTCAGAGTCCCACTTGTGACATGAACAGAGCAGGGCTTGCACTCAGCACTCTACCCCTGCCTTATCCTGCCTTCCTAAGTCTCGGGGACTTGCGACCACGTGCAAGGCTACTCTGAGGAGAGAAGCTGAGGACATAGTAAAAGAGGTCATTGTCTATACCTCAACAGAATTCTCCTGAATTCAGCAGGTTACAGAATAAAAGGATGAGCTAGACCCAGCCTGCGAGTTAACAAGTTTACAAAGATTTCTTATGTGATAGCTAATAGGCTGGCTGGTGGCTCTGTCCATCGGTGACAGGGGTTTGGAAATGTCTGGGTTTAATTATCAGAATGAGAGGCATCTGTTCATTAGGACAAAATGGAAACTTCGCTTTTTCTTCCAAAGATGGTGTTTACCACATTGGTATTTTAGTCCTGATAATTCAGAAGCCAGTTTTGCTAATGGCTAGACAGTGTACTCCAGCATAGCTTCAAATATGGAGGTTTAACGTGTGTCATGGAAATGAAAACAAACATTTTTAGTGCAACTGTGTGCTAAGTGCCCGGCTAATTGCTTTACAGGGAATACCTCATTTAATCTTCTTCAGGGTTTACTGAGGAAGGTAGTATTATTAACCACACCTCAAAGAAAAATAGAGTACGCTCTAGGCAGATTATATAACTTGTCCAGCCCAGTAAGATGTCATTTCCTGATGCTCGTGTTGAAATCCAGGATGCTGAACTCCAGTCTTGTGTATATCATCGCATTATAGGATCACGACTCAATGTGTGTATGTGCATTCATGTGTGTGTGTTCACGTGTGTGTGTGTGGGGGGTGTCTGTAAAAGTCTGATGAAATAATAAGCATTTAGATGCGAACAATGTGCTTTTTGAGTTACAAAGAAAAAGGTCTATGATTAAAATTGTATACCTGTATTTCTGCTCTATTTCTATACTATATACCTATATTTCTATTTTTCTACCTGTAAATAAGAATAATTATTTTATGTTTCACAGGTGTTTAAATAAACTGTGATTAAGAAACCTAAAAAAAAAACAAACTTTTTTTTTTTAAAGAAACCTAAATTGTTTAGTTTTGCAAGCTCAGCACTACTGGCATCTTGAGCCAGCTGATTTGCTGTGGGGTGCCCTGCACATAGTAGGATGTTTAGCAGCATCCCTGAGTTCTATCCACCAGATGCCAGTAGCATATTGCCAGTTGTGGTGACAGAAAATGTCTCCAGACATCGTCAAATGTCCGCTGGGGACAAAATTACCCCAAGTTCAGAAGTAAAGTAGAAGAGCTGATAATTTAACATTCTCGGTATATCTTGTCTCTGTCATGTTTTAAGATCTTTTTCCTACTTTTTTAAACTTTGATTCCTTCCTCCATTAAAATTAGAGTCTTTCGTGTCTTAGGAAAAGATTGGGAGGGATAATATCCGGACAAAGAAGTCTCTGGAACATGGGAAACTGTGACACCAGGGGAGTCCCCATCAGACAAGAAGGGAGGGAAGAATTGATGCAGAAAGAAGCAGAGATGAGAAAAGCGGTGGAAGGATTAAGAGGCCAAAGACAGGCCTGCTCTGGCCCTTTACATGAAGGGTTGAAATGGTTGGAATTGAACAGGACAGTACTTCTCTGCTCCCTTCTAGGCTGAAAATACTGACTTTAAGAATGAGGAAACCACAGCTGTGAAGTGAGAATGAATATTAAGGAACTATTTACATCCATGAGCAGAAGTTACAGCTGAGGTTGTTTGGGTCCAGAGGAAAAAGAGTCACTTGGAAGTAAACAAAATAAGGATTTAAAATGAAGATGGCACCTCCAGGGAGATCCAAGGTCTGACATACAGGTAAGTTTGTACCTCAAGTTTCTTGTACATTTAAAAAAACTTAATTATATTAACTGCGTGCTTATTAGGAGCAATACTTTCAAGATACTGTTCCTCCAGGCATTTCTTTAGCACACAGACATCCAGAGGATCTGGGGACATTGTAAACACTCATGTCTTAAGACCCCATCCCAGGACTCTGATTCCTTAGGTCTTATTATCTGTGTTTTTAACATGATGCTTGGGCAGTTTGTCCCGTGCGTGGGTGCATCTACAACCACGTTTTGAAAAATACTCCTCTAGATACATTGACCTAAAAGTCCCAAACCTTGTCCCTTTTACTCCTTAAGGAGCCTTTTCCTTAGGAGCTTTGACCAAAATGTGTATGGCTATTAGAGAGTGGTTCAAAATCAAGCACATACCTATCTTGGGAACTTGGTCTTTAATCCCAGCTATCTTGATGTTACTCCTATGCATTTCAGCTAAACCACATTCTTCATGATCTAATTATAACCAGACACTGATGACTATAATGAAAGCCTCTACATATCTAACCATATTCATCACTGTCTGGTTACGGGAGTGTTACTAATTCCAAGTGGAACCATCCATCAACATGGTTCTTTACTTTTCTTTCAGACAATCCATAAGGGCAAGCTATTTTCATCTAAGAGCAAATAAAATGAATCTATAGGACAAATGAGACAAAAGGAAGTTGTGCACCTGTGCTTCTTTCTGTCAAGCCATTCTCAGTAGAAATAGACAATCAATAAATTTAGAATTAGTATAAATAAGTCAAAACATTAAATAAACCATCTTTCTCTTTGATGGAAGTTAGCTTCATCTTGGAATTTAAAGACCACTAAGAAAAAAAGGAATATGCCCTACGTCAGTCCTATTCATCTTCCTCCTCATTATTTTCTTTCTCTTTCTCTTTTTAAATTCCCTTATTATGACTATAGTTTATGAAGCACTTACGTCATGCACGTCTCATTCATCACTCTTAGCAACCTTATATCATATGCAAGCAAATATCACAGTTGAGAAAACCAAACCTCCTGGGGGGTCAGTGTCTCTGCCAAGTTCATACAGCAAGGGAGAGGCAGAAAAGATGGTAGAAGCAAAGTCATTTGTTTCCAAATTTGCTTTTCATATATCTTGCAAGCAGGATTTTAATCTTTAGGAAAGCCTTACAATAAAAGCAAAATACCCAGTGACATGGTACACAATGCAACTGGTTTGCTAGGAGAAAAAGTACCAATGAGTCTTGATATCCAGGAGGGGTGGAAGTACACTAGATTATACCCTTTCATAGCCCAGAAGGATGTCAGATGATGTCAGATGATGGATGCTTCAGACTGAGTGGATCTGAAGGTCACCCAAGGTTGGCACAATAAACAATGACCAAAGTAAAGATGTAACCCAAATCACTGCCACTGACAACTCCATAATTTCTTCATGGCCTCCCAGCAAGACATCCCAAGTGGGCCATTACTCACTGCTCTGCTGTGTCAGAGGTGAGCATGATTGTGCTTCTGACCTCTGAAATCATCTCAAGTCTTCTCTGAACAAGGGCCTCGTGTCTTCCACAAATGGTGATTTAAATTCTGCACCCTTCTTGTTATGCAGGAGAGATGCAAGTCTCTCTGAGTTATTGGGACCACTTAAAAATAAAACTTGAGACTGATATTCCAAAAACATCAGATATATGACTAAATAATAGCTTCCAAATACTGAGTGTTCAATATCACTCATTCAGTTAGTCGTTGACCAAGTATATATTAAACGCCTCGCTGCATGGTTGTGACAAATGTGATAAGGATGGTCTAGGTTATGAGGACATAAATATCACAACAAAATTCTCGTCCTTGACGAATTCAGAGTCTATTGCAATATGTTTTCAAATGCCATGGGAGGGGGAAGGTTAAGGCATAGCTGGCTCTAGAAAATCAACAGGCATGGTATTAAATGTCTGCTATGTATAAGACCGTGTGCTATCTACCATTATTTGTAAGTAACTGAAAGATGAAACTTAGTAATCTTTCAAGATTCAGAAATGTCTGTGGGTCTGCAAGCTAGGGAAACATTAATAGATATACCACTTCTACTCCTTATCGACCACCTACTATACTCTGAGAACTACGGTAGATGATATGTACTTAATGAAAGTTAAAATATGGTCTGTACCCTGAATATCTCATTATCTAATGAGATATATCTGTCAGGTTAAATTATACTGTACAACTTCTTAATAATAAAGCTTATTTATCAGTCATGCTACATACACAGCATAGTTCAGCTTTAGCTCTACTGCCATGGAGAGTAAACCTGGTGTGCAGAGACCAGCTCAGTAGATGAGGGCTAAAGAACAGGTGCTGTGAAACTTACGGAAAAAGTTATCCAACAAGACGTAGAGGCGTTGATCCTAATTAAAGGTGGGAACCTGGGGACTCAAGGTCTCAGGGACCAAGAACCCCGCTTCAAGAAACCACACTGCTTTGGTTGTGCTCTTTAGGATTAAGTCAAGTGAGGAGGGGGCTATAGGTGCAGGATGTAGTTTTTTTTATTATTATTTTAAAAGTTCTTTTATTATTTTAAAAGTCACATAGCTGGTAGATGGTTAAGCTTCTACTCTGACCTTCAGGCATTTAACAATCATTAGCACTTGAGGAAGCTTGGCCTTTTAACTATCTACGCACAGCACCTAGAGAATCATCATTGTGCTCTGCAAACAGCATGCCTATCAGTGGCAAGCAGTGTGCCTAGGGCTACACCTCGGTTCTCCTTGCTGACGCATATTCTGCTAACAATCACTCATAAACCCCTTGGGGCCATGAGGTTCCTCTTTCTCTTATTCTTAAGAGGACATATCATGCTGTGCAAACGGTATGCCAATCTGCACAGGTCCGGCAAGCCTAGACCAATGCATTATGTCCTTATTCAGCTGACCACGTGAATAACTTACGCCTTTAGGTCTTTGTTCTTAAGCTTAAGTCATTTACCAGCACTGCGACTGTTTTTCAGGCAGGAATACAGGGTAAAGTAAAGCAGGATAAGATGGAGTTTTCAGCATAGAAAATAGAAGCAAAGAGGCTGAGAAAATAGTGTAGAACTATGTCTCCCGACACTGGTGAGAAAGTGTCTGTCTGAGAAATTGCTACTCTTGTGGTAAAGGGAGTGAGAGAGACACCCAAAGGGACACGTATCACTTATGCTTACCTTCCACTGGCCAGTGCACCTCTCCTGGCAATCATAGAACCAACAGGAGAGGGAAGGAAAACCATCCCACTGGAATAGGCATTAAAGGAAGGAATTAGGAGATTTGGTGAACAATATCTATCTACCACAGTGAGTACACTAGAACCACAAACCCTCCTGCTGGTACTTTCCCTCATTCTCAAAACTAAAATCAGTGTGGACACACTTATCAGTTGGCAAAAAGAAAACATTGTTTGTCCAAGAGCTATTTTAGTAAGAAAGACCCAGTGCAAACCTATGAAATTATCTCCACCTGTAACGCCAAGAACAATGGGTAATGGCCCAATGAGACTTGGAAAG